>NW_023458569.1:3327779-3330030 GCF_013731165.1 Rhagoletis pomonella | reverse complement strand
GAGTTTGAATAACTCCTTTCACTAAATGGCTTTTAGTAACTTTAACGAGACCTTAACTTATTTTATTTTATTCATTTTAGTGCAGTTTTGACAAAATTTTCTTGCTAAAAAATCTTTTGTTACACTACTTTATTTTATTCCTTTGATTGTACATGTTAAATAAAAGCTTGTTTTTAAAAAATATTTTTTTTACATTATTTTATTTTATAATTTTTTAGTCCATTTATAAAAGCGTTGTATATTAAAAAGTGTTATTTCATTTTATGTACAAAATTTTGCAATAGATATTAAAATAACTCAACTTGCTTACGGTTTGTATAAACATACATATGTACATATAGCAGCAGTTAATTTTATTTAAAGAAATGGCGTGTCGTCCATTTGCGTTGTAGCATGGCATATATTTAGGCGCAATATTTAACTTCTTCTGTCGGGGCGACATCTGGAGTCTTCTAATTCTTACAGCGAGGTTCATATCTAGACTAGGTTGATATCAGAATTTGCCACAAGTAGCTTTGCTACACTATCGCCGCCAGCTTTAACAATTTTATAGTGGTTTTACGGCTCTGTTAGCCATAAATCTTACTATTTTTTGACCGCCTTTGAATAAAGACCCCTGGACCATATGGGGAATTCATTTATATTTTAAATTGCATTGTCATCGTGATTGGAACTATGCTGAAAATTTCAAGTCTCTAACTTGTCGGGAAGTCAGTTTAAAATCGATTGGAAATTTCCGCGATTTGCGCGGGATTACCAAGTTAAATAAAAGCTTATAAAAATCATCATCGTCTTCGACTCGCAATGCTAATTCTGCTCGCCATTTGGATGCTGCTTCTCATGTTTCGCCTGCTGCTTCTACCAGTGCAAAAACGTACGCAAATATAACTGCCCTTTCTATTGGTAATTCTGCATGTGCCAATGCCGCTGCTGCAGTTAAGGCCGGTCCACATAGAACTTTCGCGTTGGCTTTGGCGTTGGCGTTGGTTTGACAGAACGCACGTTAAAAAAATACTTGCTACAATGAACGCTTGGCAGCGAATGCTTGGGCCACTAAATTAACATACTAACGACAGATAAGTTAATATTTCATATCAATAATTGCATTAAAAACGATATTTCTTGCCCGCACTTGATTAAAAAGGGAAAATGTTTCACACAATTTTATTTATTTGCAACAGCTGACGAGCAACGCACGCGAAAAGATTAAAGTTGGCCATCTTTTTGCTTTGTGTTGGCGTGAGCGTTGCCGAATTTTGGCTATGTAGACGGCTGCATTTGAATTCATGTATTCAACAACGCAAAAGTTTTATGTGCACGGGCCTTTAGTGATTTGCGTGATAAAAAAACTCAACAGATATGCTGGTTCTCCCCGTGGTACTAATTCAGCCGTATCGAACAATGGTTCCTATTTCTCGTATGTTCCGGTTGCTGATTTTCCTCCGCCGAATGCTAACAGTGCCAGCAACACTGCTTGCAGTGTTGATGTTAATGCTTTGGCTCAGCCTCCAATGGGCTCTGATGGGCAAGTTGAGCTAAACAACAATAGTTTGCCCGTTTCACAAATCTCGGAGTGGCTTACAGTCGGTAGAATGAAAACAAAAAGGAATGTGGTTCGTGTTGTTGGGAATAATACTTACCAAGACCAATTATGCGTGCGCTTACGCAGTACATCGTCCGATCTATTTATTTGCGCCTCTTACATTCCGCCCAACAGTCATGAATCTTTGTAAAAACGTCATGTTGACAATGTAACCTCACTTCACTCAAGAATTGGACATCACCAGTTATGTGTGCTTGGCGATTTTAACTTAAACAATATTTCTTGGTCGTACTTAGATAACTTAGACTCTCTAGTTACATCAAATGTATGTAGATCTTTCGAGCGATACTTTGTTGACAATTTCGCTAGCTTAGATCTTCGTCAAGTTAATAGTTATTATAATAGGCTTAATACAATTTTAGATTTAATTTTCTTATCAAGAAATTTGAATTTTAAACTCAGGGAATGTTGTTCGTTAATGTCTTCTGTTGGCCTGCATCATCTTCCTCTAGAGAATTTTTTGAATTCTTGAATGCCTCTCCTGGGAGTGATATAAATAATTTAAATTTTAACTTTGGTAATTTTGCGACTCTTAATAATATGTTGATTGAGATTGATTGTGACCATCTGTTCCTAAACGAGGATGTAGTAAGTTGCTTTCAACTTTTTAAAACGAAGGTGCATAATCTGTGTCTTAAACATATCCCA
>NW_023458569.1:3325544-3327679 GCF_013731165.1 Rhagoletis pomonella | reverse complement strand
TGGGATATGTTTAAGACACAGATTATGCACCTTCGTTTTAAAAAGTTAAAAGCAACTTACTACATCCTCGTTTAGGAACAGATGGTCACAATCAATCTCAATCAACATATTATTAAGAGTCGCAAAATTACCAAAGTTAAAATTGAAATTATTTATATCACTCCCAGGAGAGGCATTCAAGAATTCAAAAAATTCTCTAGAGGAAGATGATGCAGGCCAACAGAAGACATTAACGTACAACATTCCCTGAGTTTCTTGATAAGAAAATTAAATCTAAAATTGTATTAAGCCTATTATAATAACTATTAACTTGACGAAGATCTAAGCTAGCGAAATTGTCAACTAAGTATCGCTCGAAAGATCTACATACATTTGATGTAACTAGAGAGTCTAAGTTATCTAAGTACGACCAAGAAATATTGCTTAAGTTAAATTCGCCCAGCACACATAACTGGTGATGTCCAATTCTTGAGTGAAGTGAGGTTACATTGTACATAGCTTTTGTAAGGTCTCGCCTTGAGTATGCTGCCAATATTTGGCGACCCTTTCATATTGGCCTCATAAACAGAATTGAGCGTGTGCAAAAGACTTTTATTAGGTTTGCATTAATATCTCTAAATTTTACTGAACCGTCACCTTCATACAAGTCACGCTGTTTGCTTATAAATTTAAACTCACTTGAGGATAGGAGAAAGTTATTATCTCGTTTATCTTCAACGTGCTTACTGGGATTGTTAATTGCCCTGATATCCGACGGAGAATCCTCTAAATGTTCCGCGTAGAAATTTGCGGCACATGGACATTTTTTATTTGCATTCCTCCTAGTCAATGTATGCTATGAATGCACCGATTTGTCGTGCCCTTAGAGAGATTAATAAACTCAATGATATCGAGGATATTGATATATCGCTTTCCGGAGTGGCGTTAAAAAAGTTAATCTTAAAACTTCTTCTTCTTCTTATTTGGCGCTGTAACCGCCTAAGCGATTTTGGCCGAGTCCAAAACAGCACGCCAGTCATATCTCTTCTGTGCTAACTGACGCCAATTGAAAATGCCAAGTGAAGCCAAGTCCTTCTCCACCTGGTCTTTCCAACGCAGAGGAGGCCTTCCTCTTCCTCTGTTCCCAGCATCGCGGCCCGCGTTGAATATTTTCAGAGCAGGAGCGTTTCTGTCCATCCGAACGACATGGCCAAGCCAGCGGAGCCGCTGAATTTTAATTCACTGCACTATGTCTATATCGTTGTAAAGCTCATACAGCTCATCGTTAAATCGTCTGCGATATTCGCCATCACCAACGCGTAAAGGTCCGTAAATCTTTCGCAGAATCTTTCTCTCGAAAACTCCAAGAGCCGCCTCATCAGATGCTTTCATTGTCCATGCTTCCGCGCCATACACCAGCACAGGCATGATGAGTGACTTATAGAGTGTGATCTTTGTACGACGAGAGAGGACTTTACTTCTCAATTGCCTACTCAGCCCAAAGTAGCACTTGTTGGCAAGAGTGATTCTCCGTTGGATTTCAAGGCTGACATTATTATTGGTGTTAATACTGGTTCCCAAATAAACGAAGTCGTCTACTTTTTCAAACTTGTAACTGTCAACAGTGACGTGGGTGCCAAGACGCGTATGCTCTGACTGTTTGTGTGCTGACAGGAGATACTTCGTTTTGTCCTCGTTCACCACCAGACCCATTCGCTTTGCTTCTCTATCCAATCCCGAGAAGGCAGAACAGACGTAGCCCTTGTTTTTACCGATAATATCGATGTCGTCGGCATACGCCAGCAATTGTACGCTCTTATAAAGTATTGTGCCTGAGCGGTTCAGTTCTGCGGCTCTTATTATCTTCTCCAACATAAGATTAAAGAAATCACACGAAAGGGGGTCCCCTTGTCTGAAACCTCGTTTGGTATCAAACGGCTCGGAGAGGTCCTTCCCTATTCTGACGGAGCTGGTGGTATTGCTCAACGTCATTTTACACAGCCGTATTAGTTTCGCGGGGATACCAAATTCAGACATCGCGGCATAAAGGCAACTTCTCTTCGTGCTGTCGAAAGCGGCTTTGAAATCGACAAATAGATGGTGTGTGTCGATCCTATTCTCGCGGGTCTTTTCCAAGATTTGGCGTATTGTGAATA
>NW_023458569.1:3324233-3325444 GCF_013731165.1 Rhagoletis pomonella | reverse complement strand
AACTTTTTAAAACGAAGGTGCATAATCTGTGTCTTAAACATATCCCAGTTTACTCTAAAAAAAGATATAAGCTACCAAGCCACAATGCAGAGCTTAAACGACTAAAAAATCGCTGCAATAGATTGTATAAAAAATTTAAGTCATCCAAGAATATACTTTATCATGACATGTACAAATCTTGTCTGTTTGATTTTAAGACTCTTGGTCAGTTCCTGCGTAAAAGCTACGTTAGTAATTTCGAAAAGAATATAAAGACCAATCCCAAAGCTTTCTGGTCTTTCATTAAATCGAAAAAAAAGAAATATAATATTCCATGTTCGATGTTTTATAAAAAAAGAATGCTTATAATGCCCAAGATACGTCGAATCTTTTTGCAGACTTTTTTAGCGAAAATTTTGTATCCGAGACTGACACAGTTGACGTTGTTAGCAGCGATGTTTCTGAATCATGTCAGTCGTTCGGTTTCCTGTCATTAACAGAAGAGGATGTTTCAAAGGGCATCTTTAACCTTAAGGCATCGACGCAAACAGATGCGGATGGGCTATCTCCTTTTCTTTTCAAAAACTGTGAGGCTCTTATTAGACCTTTGTCAATAATTTTTAACTTACCCATCTCTTCGGGAACATTCATTAGTGATTGGAAAAAAACATATCCGATTCTCAAAAGTGGAAACAAAAATGATGTCTCGAATTATAGACCAATAGCTAAATTAACCACAGTTGCCAAACTTTTTGAAAGTATTGTCAAGGATAAAATGTGGCACGCTGTCCAGAATGTCATTTGCACGAACCAGGACGGTTTTGTCAAAGGAAGATCTACCGTCTCAAATCTAACTATCTTTACCCAAGATTGCCTTGCGAGTTTCGAGTCTGGGTACAAGGTCTCATATAAAACTTTAATCGCTAAACTAGCTTGTCTGGGTTTCCATTCAAAGTTTCTTGATTGGATTAGCTCTTATTTATACAATAGGCACTGCGCTGTAGCACTGGAAAATACGTTTTGCCGCTACCTCCATGCGAGCTCTGGAGTCTCCCAAGGTAGTATTCTTGGCCCCCTTATGTTTATCAAATTGATTAATGATATAAGTTCCTGTTTCTTATTCTCGAAATTTCTAATGTATGCAGATGATCTCAAAGTCTCAAATCTGATCTTAACAGGGTAACGTCTTGGTGTGAGAGAAACTGTCTTAGTGTGAATATTAACCCTGTGGG
>NW_023458569.1:3322877-3324133 GCF_013731165.1 Rhagoletis pomonella | reverse complement strand
TCTTGGTGTGAGAGAAACTGTCTTAGTGTGAATATTAACCCTGTGGGTAAAATCTCTAGTTCTGAACTGGTGCGCTTCTAGTACATTTAGACCCAGTACTGGTTCGCGATGAATCTCTTTTGCATGCAAGCAACTGGCGAATTTAACATGGAGATGTCCTAGGAAGTGTCAATTGCCGCCCGCAGCATCCCATTTTCGATAGTTCCGAACTAGTCCTAAATTCTATAGTTCCGAACCAGTTCTGAAATCGACAGACGAAAGAAAAAAATATCATGATTTTTCCATCTTTATGGTTCTTCCGTCCCTGTGGGGAAAATCTCTAGTTCTGAACTGGTGCGCTTCTAGTACATTTAGACCCAGTACTGGTTCGCGATAAATCTCTTTTGCATGCAAGCAACTGGCGAATTTAACATGGCGATGTCCTAGGAAGTGTCAATTGCGCCCCGCTGCATCCCTTTTTCGATAGTTCCGAACTAGTCCTAAATTCTATAGTTCCGAACCAGTTCTAAAATCGACAGACGAAAGAAAAAAGTATCATGATTTTTCAATCTTTTTGGTTCTTCCGTGTGTGCGATTTTAAGGTATTTTGGAAGAAATGTGTTTTCAATTTGAAATTAGATTTGTTTGAATGATTGTAAGAAATGTACGTTTACATACCTTTAGCTGTAGCTGAGATTTCAGAGGTGCTCGCTGTTATTTCTTAGATTCCAGATGGTCCCAAGATGTTGAAATGTTAACACAAATTTTAGTTTTGTATTACCAGGCTATGAAAAAGCATCTTCGAAGCGCAGAATAGAAGCGTATTTGAACGAAAAAGCCGCCGTACACATACCTATGTAAAGTAAACAAGCCCCCCGCTGCATCCCTTATTCGATAGTTCCGAACTAGTTCTAAATTCGACAAATAAGATCTAGTTCGTTCTGCATCCCTTTTTCTATAGTTCCGAACCATTTCTAAATTCGTCACTTTAGATAAAGATTTCTAGTGAAAAAAAATTAGTTTTTTAAATGTACCACTTTTCGCCGATTTTGGACTGGTGGGGATCTAGTTCCTATCGGACTAGTTCCTTGTTGGCGATAAAGACCTAGTACGGAACTAGAAAATTGATTCACTAGTCCGCGGTTTCCCTGAAGGGAATAAGTGTTATCACTTGGTTTATTCCTGAAAGCTGAATTCAATTAATACCTCATATACTATATCTCGTTGCCTTCCTAAATCAGTAGTCCAGACTAGGGATGTTGCGAATGTGGAATTTT
>NW_023458569.1:3319523-3322777 GCF_013731165.1 Rhagoletis pomonella | reverse complement strand
ATTGTGTTTGCATACCCTACAAGACGCGAATGACTAAAACACCAACACATTCACAAGTAAAATTAACACATATGCAAAAATGTATATGCCAGTCGAGTCGGGTAGAACAGTGACAATCATTTTACCTGTCATATGATTGACAATGCTGATAGAATACGATTTTTTTCGGTGACTATCATTTGACCGGTCATATGATTGTCACTGATGATGGAAAGGTTCACAAGAAAAGAAAATATGTACATCATTATAAATCACAATAAAAAAATCTAGAAGGGAAAGGACGCGGTCGAAAGTTTTACCGAGAAAGTGCTAAGAAATAAACGATAAGTATTTAGATAAAAAAATTAAAGTGTTTTAAAATTAAACAAAAAATTTTAATAATGTTATGAGCAGAGAAAAGCTCATGTTGTTTAATATGACGTCGAAACCCATCAATTGTGATCAGTCATATTTGACCAACTTTTATAGCAAGTATGATTTGTCAATACTGACCTAAGATCCCATCAAGCATGATTATTCATTTGTGACCAATGTTTATATCATTGATGATTCACATGTATACGATTTTTTCCATCAAATTTTGCACATTGCCCTTAATATTTTGATAGAAACTTTCATACAAAGTAATGACGAGTATTTCTGTCAGGATTGTCCGTCATTTTACCGGTCAAATGATTGTCACTGTTCTTGCAGGGTAGTCTTCTGTTCTCTTTCACTGCAAGTTGAATTATTTTAATATCTATTGCAAAATTTTGCACAGACAAGACTAAAAAGTAGAAAATTAATAAAATAAAATAAAAACTTTTTAATATACAACGCTTTTATAAATGGACTAAAAAGTAGAAAATAATATTTCTCAGTCCCACAGAATTTGTTTTGATAACTTTTGATTTTGAAATTTTAGCAAAAGTCATTATAAACAATTAATGGCATTGAAAATGAAAAGCGTGGGGCGCATGTAATTCACTTGAATTGATATGAAAAGTAACATATGTATGTATGTGGGCATATGAATAACGACCGCTTAAAATCGATCTCAAATTTGTACTTTCGCTGTAGAATGTTATGTAGTTTGACTATTGTCAATGAAATCGAATGCTTTGTACTGCATGCGCTCCACTTTTTTCGTTTTCAATGTCATTAATTGTTTATAATGACTTTTGCTAAAATTTTAAAATCAAAAGTTATCAAAACAAATTCTGTGGGACTGACAAATATTATTTTCTCCTTTTTAGTCCATTTATAAAAGCGTTGTATATTAAAAAGTTTTTATTTTTATTTTATTTTTTCGTTATTTGTTTATAATATACACGAGTCACTGTCTCAAAAATTATGCACGAACACAGAAAAAAGTTCATTAAGTTTTAGTAATCTATTCGACACTAATAAAGTTATGGAACCCATTAGCAAATATTCGAAAACCGAGGGCGATAAAAAACACGTCCGCACGCAACGACGGTTATTCGAATTTTCCGATCGAAAAGTATGGATTTTCAAGAATTCTATACCATTTCTACGAAAAGTTTTTTTTTTTTTTTAAGCGGTTTGGGCGACCTCTAAATACTTTTGAGTATAAAAAAATAAAAATAGGACTATATTTTTTTCTATAGAACAATTCTAGGGGGTGAGAGCATAAAGATTCCGACTTTACTTTTTCACAAGCATTTTTGACAACCCCAATATGCAGGCATGGGCAGAGAACGAGCACACAATGGGCTAGCTTTTCTCAATATTTTTTAATTTATAATTTTTATCTGTAACTCGGTCAATTCCATGCAGGCAAGCTAACTCGTGGGGAATTCCCCGATTTGCGGGGAATTTCAGTTTGCGTGGGGAAGCGGGCGATGAACTATTTTTTTTTTTTGTGAAGAAGTTTTTTCTTTTTTACTTCAAATGTAAGTTTAAATGTCACCCGTCACCGTGGAATGAGCCATATGCAGCTTTTTAGCTCCTTCAATTCCAGTATAAAATTTCAAATGGCTAAAAATTACCGTTGATTTTTAATAATTTTCTTTGTCGCATTTGCTTTCATACAACGAATAAACACAATCTATTTTGTATGGAAGAAATCCGCAACACAAAAACTGCATATTCAAAAATTTTTCTAGGAAATCTAAATAAAAAGCTCGAAATTTTTAGAAAGTTTTTTTTTTTTAATATTGCACAACGTTTGAAAGTTGGATTTAAACGGCCTTTGTTAAAGAATGAACTACATATACTTTTATAAAAAAATAACTCCAATTAAAAAAATAAAAAATAAAAAATACTTGAAAAAAAGCTAATGTGTACATTTTTTATTCTTTATTTGTTAATCAACTCTATAAAAGTTTGGTTGGGCTTATGAATACATAGACGAATTACGTTTAAGATTAAAGCAAACAGAAAGACCAGCAATATATGTATGTATCAAAATACATACGTAAAAAATTTTTTTTGTAAATAGGAGATATCTACGAGTGGGGAATTTTACGAAATTTCGAGCGAAATCGGGGAATTTCACTGTCGAAATCTGGGAATTCTTAAATAAATTCTGATTCCATGTGACTTTTCTTTGAGTTGTGCTGAATTATATCCACTATCAACTGCAATATGCTGAATACTCTAAATAAAACAATGATATTCTTGGCTGTTACAAATGGCTTAACATAAACTCAGTCAGTTTTATTTGAATACTTATGTCGAGAAAAAATTCTGGGTGAAAATATTTTTTATGCACCCGCTAAATCGCGTTTTTTGCTATAACTTTCTTATTTGATATCCGATTTTTTAAATCTTTATGTCGTTGAAAAGGTCTCCCTCAGGACTATAACTGGCCATTAAACAGTTTTGGCCTTCAAAACTGTTTTGATTTATACCGTCACTATTTTTGGAATTACTACCCCTAGACTTTTATTTTTATACTATGTATCTAAGGCCCTCAAAAAACGGCGGCGACCTTGCTAAAAAGGGTTGGCTTTATTCACAAACAAAAAAGTTATAATGTTTTTAAAATCCGGCAAAAACCCGCCACTTAGCAATTGCTAACTTTTGCGCTTTTATGAATAATAATGTGAAGTCTTTTCGTGATTCGAGAACGCTGTATCTCTTCCGACTGTCAAGTTTAGAAAAAATATGCCTAAGACGTTCTATGTCTGAAACTGCATGTTAAGATTCACTTACAATATGGACAAAACTCTCAGTATTTTGAGTATGGTATAAAATGTCTGTTAAATTTATTAAATTTATCGTTAGTAAATAATGGAAATATACATATC
>NW_023458569.1:3313530-3319423 GCF_013731165.1 Rhagoletis pomonella | reverse complement strand
ATTTCTGTAGAACAATGATTCGCACCCATTTTGAAATTGCCACCTACTATACTGTAAAGCTTCGAGGACATTCACTATAGAACCGGGTCATTGTTGCCGCCAGGGAGTGAAGAGGAAAAAATTTATTTCGCTTTGCGAATAACCGTGCTATGAAATGCCGCACAACTGGAGAATTTCAAGAACGGATATAACACTTTCCTTAGGTTATTTAAAGCGGCAAATGACCACCAAACCTTAATCTTAGCAGACAAATATGCCAATGAAAATCGTAAACGTGAATTGTTGGTGAAAATGTTGGACCAAAAAGTTTCAATAAAATATATAAAAATTTTGGGCGGGACGTAGTTCGCCGGGTCTGCTAGTAAAATATATAAGGCAAAGCGAATTATTAGCAGACTGGAGACGATATAGCCATCATTACTCCGAAATAAATCATAGTCGCTCTAAGCCAAAATTTACTACCTCTATACCGACCAACTATATTACGCCATACACTCGACTTCGTCTTGGTCATACAATTATCACCCATACCCATCTACTTCAAGGGGCTGAAGCCAGGGGATGCCCATTTTGTAACCTTCCACTCAGCGTGAACCATCTTTTGTCATCCTGCTCCGCACTCCAATCCCAGAGACATCATTACTTTAAAAATGCGGATCCTATTCAGTTGTTAAAAGATCCCACAGATGATAACTTAACAAGGATATACAAATACCTAAAAGATTCCGACCTGCTTCGACGTATCTAATATTTTATGCCACATGCCAAGCCGAAAGCCTCCGATGCTAGTGCTGCGTTAGTTTGTAAGTTTATATGATAATTGAATTGTTATGTAAACTTTTATAAAAATAAAAAAAAAATAAAAATTAAAAAAAAAATATCACCAATACTCCTAACATGTACACAGCCACGAAAAGTGAAGGCGTACGAAAACGCCAAAACATGAAAATTCGTACCATTTTTTCTGGATTTTACTGGAAATGGGTAAACCTAACAAAACTATTGTTTATTATCTTTAACGTTGTTTTGGTAAAATAATTCTTCAGTACATACTTTTTAAAAATAGTATTCAAAAGGGCTTTAAAATGGTCCTAAAATGTTCTCCTTTTTTTACTACATTTATATGCATTGCCGAAATGGGGCTACCAAAAAAGTGAGGTTATGTAACTGACATTACCTTGTTTATTCCAGCATGGTGCCAACATAAAAAATGTAATAGAAATGAAATAAATTTAAAAACTTCACCAAAGAAATATAAAAACATATACATAACTGTTAAACTTTCGTAGTGTTCAGCGAAAACTAATACAGCAGTCAAGGACCTCACCTTTATAAAACTTCTAAAAGGTATGATGATTAATAATTTCGCATTAATACTATGTTATATATTATGTATATTATTATATTAACATTATTTTATGTTTTATTTATTTTCGATAGATTTGGCATTGTACCACAAACTTCAAACTCGCTTTTGGAAGAATTAAGCAATTTTTCAACATGTCCAAAGACAGGATAACGAGACCGAAAAAAGGAAGCGCAACAATAACAAGTAAGAAAGTCTAAGTTCGGGTGGAGCCGAACATTAAATACCCGGCGCAAGTATTAAATATATGTTTTTTCACCTTTCCGAAACCTAGTATTCACGTTGTATTACGACAGCTCAAAAAATGGAAGCTGCGTAAAAATATTTTCAATTTCATAAAATCATTTTTATCACATCGAAAAATTTGTGTCCTTATCTCCTCCACCCGTTCTTCAATCCTTCCGCTGGATAATGGAACTCCTCAGGGCTCTCCCTTATCAGTCATTCTTTTTATTATAGCGTTTGATGAATTAAGCTTACTACTATCTGAATTCACGACTGTAGATCACCAGCTTTACGCTGATGATGTGCTGGTATACTCAAAAAACTCTGACCAAACAGCCGTTTTGAGAACCTTTACAGAAATCCTTTCCCATATATCCACCTGGTCCCAATCTTCAGGCACTTCAATATCCCCTAGCAAGTCGAAATTATTGCATATATGTAGAAAGAGAAACTGTAGTATTTCAAATTTAACTTTCTCAAATGTAACAATACATTGTACAAATAGTTTTAAGTTTTTAGGCATAGTACTAGACTCTAAGTACTCTTTTGTGCAACATTGCCAGTACACAAGAGATAGAATAAGCGCAAAACTAGGCATTGTTAAATACCTTTCGGCTAAACGCTCATTTATCGGTTCGGCATTGCTGGTCAACATAACCAAGGCTCTTATTTTATCAACAATACGGTACGGGTTGGAAATCTATGGACATCACGCTAAGAGTAAATTCAAATTGCTGGCATCCCCTTATCATACGGCAATACGTAGGTCACTACGCGCGTTTCCAACAACCCCACTGAAAAATCTGTATGCGGAATCTGGCCTATCATCCATAATTGATGAAGCTGAAGATGGAGTCCATAAAACCTACGCCAAAGTTTTACTATCTTCGAATGCTATTCTCCATAGGGACGTGCAGCTGGTTCTTTCGCGTAAACGTCAACCTAAGGTGCCATCAACCATTAATCTACGCGTTAGGTTTGCTAAGGATAATGACCTGCCACTGTTAAAATACCATAGACGTAAAATATTACACCCGCCGTGGTTACTTAAGGAGACATCTTTCATAAATGAACTAGTTCCTCTTCGGAAAGGGAATACATCTAGTGACGCTACTTATCTAACTTCTTACAAGTGTCAGAAAGGTACAAGTCCAATGGTTGGCAACTGATCTTTACCGATGGTTCGAAAACATCTCAGACCTCTTATGCAGTTGTAACAGAGCAAGGGGGCGTACTCTCCCAAGGACTTCTATTTTCGGTCTGCTCAATTTTCACTGCAGAAGCAACAACAATATTTAACGCTATTCTTTATACTATGAAAACGAGAGGAAAGTTCGTAAT
Source organism: Rhagoletis pomonella (assembly GCF_013731165.1). Lineage (NCBI taxonomy): Eukaryota > Metazoa > Arthropoda > Insecta > Diptera > Tephritidae > Rhagoletis > Rhagoletis pomonella. The sequence continues at coordinate 3,316,491 of NW_023458569.1, read as the reverse complement.
CTGCTCTGATAGTATGTCATGCATTGCCGCATTAACAGAAAGTAGAAAAACAAATTATATTATCGACAGCATCCGTGACATACTCATTGCTCATCCCCAAAAAATTAAAATAATGTGGACGCCTGGGCACTCAAAAATATAGGGTAATATGCATGCTGACAAAATTGCAAAAGATATGGCCGCTACACCTACTATGACTTCAGGTATCATATTTAAAAACGACATTTATCGGCTAATCTATACTAATTATATAAAGAGAAGTCCCTTTTTTTTGTAACAGGTAATCTCGCGAACGGCTGGTCCGATTTTCATGAAATTTTGTATACAAATAGTTTTCGGTAACCACCATGTTTTAGGCTAAAAAAAATTTACTTTTTTTTCGGGTAGGTGGACCAGGGACCGGTCTATTCGAAAAAATCTTATTATAGTCCGATTTGCTTAAAATTTAGTACGTAAGTAGCTTTTTAGCATATATTAGCATATATGACCCATTTTTTCCGGGAAGTAGTCCAGGGACCGATCTATTCGAAAAAATCGAATTTACGGTCGGATTTGCTTAAAATTCGTTGCGCAGGTAGCTTTTTAGCATGTATTAGCATATGTGATCAATTTTTTCCGAGAAGTGGACCAGGAACCGATCTATTCCAAAAAATCGCATTTATGGTCCCATTTGCTTAAAATTCGGTACGTAAGTAGTTTTTTAGCATATATTAGGATATATGGTTCATTTTTTCCGAGAAGTGGACCAGGGACTGATCTATTCGAAAAAATCTTATTTACGGTCCGATTTGCTTAAAATTCGGTACGTGGATTGCTTTTTAGCATATATTAGCATATATGATCCATTTTGTCCGAGAAGTGGACCAGGGACCGATCTGTTCGAAGAAATCGTATTTATGGTCCGATTTGCTTAAAATTCGGTACGTAGAAAGCTTTTTGCCTGGATAAGCTTATAGATTCCTGTTTTCCAATTTTCATGCAATTTCGAATATAAATAGCTTTAAGTAACGACCACATCAAGGGGCGAATTCGTCACTAGGCAAAATTTTTTTGCGCCAATCAGAAACAACGGATACTGTCAAAATATAATTATTATATATAATATATCTCAACTAATATATATTTGGAAAGCCGTTTGTTAGTTTTCGCAAGGCTCGAGAGCGGCTGAACCGATTTTTTTGAAACTGCCACCTGCCGCACGTGTCCCAAGGATGGTTTTAGGCTGAAAAATATCTATATGTAAAGGGGGCGTGGCAAACCGAATTTCTCATGCTACATATCTCTGAAAGTGTGCATGGTAGAGTTTTGGAAATTGGTATGGAGATATACGAAATCAATCGCATACCCTTGGAGAAAAATTTTAGCTATTGTAAAAAGGGGTGTGACATCTCCCATACAAACCGAATTTTTCACACTGCCTATCTTTGGAAGTGTTCATGGTAGAGTTCTGGAACTTGGTATGGAGATATACGAAATCAATCGCATACTCATGAAGAAAGAGGGCAGCTGTTGGAAAGTATTGGAACTTCGTATGGAGATATGTATATAGTTGAAATCAAGCCCATACTCATGGAGAAAATTTGGGCTATTTGAAAAGGGGTGCGAAGCCTACAAACCTACCGACCTTTAGCTATCTTTGAATGAATTTTTTTATTCTTCTGTAGGTGTGTTTGTGAGTGAAATCCTCCTAAATGGTTGTACGGATTTTAACGAAACTTTTTGTGTATTTGAGTGGGTCTCTGGATGGTTTAGTTTCACAATTTAATCCGACAGTTGGCGCTGTAGTTGAGTTATTACTAAAAATTTTGTTTATGATCCGATTTGGCTAATGTTTTAAATATATATGCAATACTATTGCAAAAACGTGCTGCCAAGTGTTGCTGAAGTCGAGCTATTACTAAAAATAGTCAAGTGAGAAAAGGGGCCGTGAAGGTCAGATTAAATCGACCTGTTGCACCATTGAGTATATCGAACGCTCCTGCGTTGCAATTGGCTCAATGGGTGTGATTTTCCAATATTATTATGCGTTCAAACTGTTAAGGTATTTCGTCTGAAATAAGTATATGTATATTGCATTTCTGTAGAACAATGATTCGCACCCATTTTGAAATTGCCACCTACTATACTGTAAAGCTTCGAGGACATTCACTATAGAACCGGGTCATTGTTGCCGCCAGGGAGTGAAGAGGAAAAAATTTATTTCGCTTTGCGAATAACCGTGCTATGAAATGCCGCACAACTGGAGAATTTCAAGAACGGATATAACACTTTCCTTAGGTTATTTAAAGCGGCAAATGACCACCAAACCTTAATCTTAGCAGACAAATATGCCAATGAAAATCGTAAACGTGAATTGTTGGTGAAAATGTTGGACCAAAAAGTTTCAATAAAATATATAAAAATTTTGGGCGGGACGTAGTTCGCCGGGTCTGCTAGTAAAATATATAAGGCAAAGCGAATTATTAGCAGACTGGAGACGATATAGCCATCATTACTCCGAAATAAATCATAGTCGCTCTAAGCCAAAATTTACTACCTCTATACCGACCAACTATATTACGCCATACACTCGACTTCGTCTTGGTCATACAATTATCACCCATACCCATCTACTTCAAGGGGCTGAAGCCAGGGGATGCCCATTTTGTAACCTTCCACTCAGCGTGAACCATCTTTTGTCATCCTGCTCCGCACTCCAATCCCAGAGACATCATTACTTTAAAAATGCGGATCCTATTCAGTTGTTAAAAGATCCCACAGATGATAACTTAACAAGGATATACAAATACCTAAAAGATTCCGACCTGCTTCGACGTATCTAATATTTTATGCCACATGCCAAGCCGAAAGCCTCCGATGCTAGTGCTGCGTTAGTTTGTAAGTTTATATGATAATTGAATTGTTATGTAAACTTTTATAAAAATAAAAAAAAAATAAAAATTAAAAAAAAAATATCACCAA
>NW_023458569.1:3294333-3313430 GCF_013731165.1 Rhagoletis pomonella | reverse complement strand
GGCCGTAATTTTAGTCCGATTTCAATAATTTTCCACGTTTTGCTTTTATGTGGCAAGCACAACAAAAACACCGAGTTTGGTACAAATTGATAGACCGGTTACCGATATACATATATGTGGTCATAAGTGGGCGGTGCCACGCCCATTTTCCAAAATTTAACTATAAACGTATTTCTTGGTAAAGAATCGTTGCAAGCACCAATTTTGAATAAATTAACTTTAATATTTACTGATTTATCGAAGATTTTGTATTTCTCTAAATTACCGTTATATGGGATGTGGGCGTGGTTATTGTCCGAGTTTTTAAATTTTCGGCCATTTAGTATGCTGTACCAACCGTGCTAAGTTTGGAAGAAATTGGTGCAGCGGTTACCAAGATATACACATATAACCATATACACATATAACTATATAACCAAATGGGCGTGGTTACAGTCCGATTTCGCCCATTTTCAATACCAACCTACCTTGGATTAACAGAAACCTGCATACCAAATTTTGTTGAGATATCTCAATTTTTGCTCGAGTTATCGTGTACACGGACGACGGACGGACGGACAGACGGACGGACAGACAGACATGGCTTAATCGATTTCCCTATTCATTCTGAGCATTTATGTGTACATTTGTCTATATCTATTTCGATTCGTTTTGGCTGTTACAAACAACCGTTATGTGAAAAAAATTAATATACCCTTGTGCACAAGTGCGCTCGGGTATAAAAATATACATAGTTAAACAATTTCTATTAAATTGAGTTAAATTGAATACGAAGTAAATAAATTTGATGTGAATTTAATTAGATTTTAATTGGACATTTCTCCCGAAATCTGTTAGATATCATTCAGACTCATCGCAAAATAAGTCAGAATTTTGCACGACTTTTTGTTCAGATACCTGCTAGATATCCGTCAGACTCATCGGCAAATAAGTCAGAATTTCCCATGATGATTTGATAAGACATCTGTTAGATATCCGTCAGAATCGTCGGCAAATAAGTCAGAATTTCCCACGACGTATTGTTAGACTCCCTGTCAACCTCTCCATACGCTTCTCTGACCGATAACGGACAGAAATCATAAAGATTTCAGACTCTTTTGCCGACGCGTCTGACAGATATCTAACAGATGTCTGGCAATTTTGCTAGCTGGGAAGTGTGAGATAAAAGTGAGAGTGTGTTTGTGTGTCTTCGCATACCGTCGGTTTCTCGTCGTTTGTACATGTTTTGTTGCTATAAAAGACTAAAATCACTAAAATCATTCTACTGATCTATAGGTGTTTCTTAGCAGTGTGACCACTTTGTGAGTGATTCCTCAAAAGGAGAGGAATTTCAGGTGCGTTTGAGTATTTTCTGAGGATCTTTATTTTGAGGAATTTTCACTCGATATATTTGCAGATAACAAATGCGATCATGTTTTACACAACATAGTTGTTAAATCGCTCTGCAATTTTTTGAACAAAAAGCTTTCTGAAGTTTTATAAAAAGCGAAATACACCACACCAAGCGGCTTGTCAAACATTCTTCAAACCTACTTTTCCCATTTCGCCATAAACCATGCAAACATGACTCGTTCAAGCAAAGAATTTTAGTTTTCTTCCGGTTCATAATGTAAAAGGGTTTGGTTTTCTTCGATTTTTCTCTCTTGCGTCCTCATTCGGTGAAAATTCCGTTGCGAATGAGGCGATTTTATCATACACAACGTAAGCGGTTTGATCAAACGGCAACATGGCGGTCAGATTTCAACTTATTTTAAACTTGCAAAATCTCGATATCGAATGGAGAACATGCAATGTTCGATCATAAGGATATTCATATGTGACACGTAAAGGGACCTACGCACAGAAAAAGAGATTTCGAGAAAAACGACTTTGAAGTTTATCAAGTTGATTTTGATGCTTCTGAACGTTTTTATGGATTTAAACTCGTTACTCGGGGGTTTTCGGGGTCGCTGATTACGAATCCGATGTTAGTTTTCCAAAATTCAAAATGGCGGATCCAATATGGCGGATGACTTTTTTAAAAATTGATCGGAATCGCTTGAAACTCGTTACTCGGGGGTTTTTGGTATCGCTGATTACGAATCCGATGTTCGTTTTTAAAAATTCAAAATGGTGGATCCAATATGGCGGAAAAAATTTAAAATTTGTTCGGATTCATGTGAAACTCCAAAATGTCATTGACACCGAATTTTGAAAAACTAACATCGGATTCGTAATCAGCGACCCCCCCGAGTAACGAGTTTCAAGCGAATTTAATTAATTTCAGAATAGTTTGTCAGATTTGATTTTTTTTGTACTTTTTTTTGTGAACGTACCTAACTTTGAAGTGAAATTGTGAAAAAACTAATGCATTGGAAAGAGCGGCCCGTTTACTATAAGAGTCGATAAAAAGTGAAAACCGATTTTTTCTGACCGTAGGTCCCTTTTAACTTTACGTGTCACATATTAATTCTTCAATAGATCCAGAAAATTATATGAAAAAAGATATTGAATTAAAAGATTCTTCAGGTTCATATAAGTTTCTCAATTATAAATTATATCTGCATTACTAATATAGCCCTTTTCTAATGCTTTAGCAGAACGTATATTTAGTAGTTTAAAAAGGTGTAGGACTGGCTTGAGGACCAGATTGAGCACTGATATAGTTGCAGCAATATTATATACAAACCAAAGCATAAAAAATAACGGTGATACTTTGTTTGAGCCGCAAGAACAAATGTAGCAATTGAATTGGAGAATGAAATTAATTTTTATACTAAGTACCTGTACCTGGAGGGTGCAACCGGAGAACTCTGGTTGATCTCCGCTTATATGGCGCACGAGGACGGGGTGGAGCCACCTCTGCGCTTAAGCCCTGTATGCAGCTCTCAAGAAAACGGTCAAGAAAAAATTGCCATTATTTCGTGTGTGTGTCCAAGGAATTTTGACATTTTTGATACTTCACAGCCTGTTGCCTCACTCTTTCCTCAAGAAATAATGGAACGGGCATATATTTCTGTTGCAAACCTGGGTTGCCTTCTGCTCTTTTTTCACAAAAAATTTTAGAAAACCGTAGTAGAAAGCGTAGTAAATTCCTTAAGAACTGCGTACTGCCTTAAGGAAATTTGACTTAAGAAAATTTCTTAGCCATTTCTTGTAAGTCATTATATATGGAGTTTTTGCTTTTATTGAGAGCTGCATAAAGGCCTTTAATAAGGAATGCAGTGACAGAAGCTAGACGCAGGAGGGTTCGCGTTGTTATTGGGTCTGACGCGAATTCCCACCATACGATTTGTGGCAGCTCAGACATCAACACTAGAGGTGAGTCACTCTTTAACTTTATTCTAAATGAAAATTTTTGTATATGTAATCAAATAAAACACCTCTTTGAGGTAAAATTTTTGAGAGACGGAAGCTGAACTAGAAACACCAAATTTATGATATCAATTTCGTGACGAAAATTATACGCATTTTTTAACTGCCTTTGAAAGGTACGGAAAATCTTTCATATTCATACGAATAGTTGCAAAAGTTCTGTTTTTTATTTTGTGTTTCTGGCAGTAGACGGAATTTCGCAACGTTCCGAATAAATAAAAAAAGATTTTCCCTACGTTTCAAAGGCAGTTAAAAAATGCGTTTTATTTTCGTCACGAAATTGATATCATAAATTTTGTGTTTCTAGTTCAGCCTCCGTCACTCGAAAATTTTACCCCAAAGAGGTGTTTTATTTGATATCAATTATTTTGGGGTAGCAAATTTAAAATCGAAGAAAATACAAACAATAATCTAAATGTTTTATTTTTCTCAAATAAAATGCTAAAAATATTATATAAATCTAAATTATGTATTCAAATCGATTTGTCCATTGAAACATATAATTTTTCGAATACGGAATAAAGCGAAAAGAATGATCATATCCTTTGTATTCGAAAAAAAGACTATGAAAAATGATAAAATTTATCAACTTGGTACCAACTTTGGGTACAATAAACAACTGCATTCATCTGATTGTCTCGTAGTTTAATTTTATTAAGATTTCTACCGGTGTGGGGCGCACACATGTGTTTTTTAAAGAAGTTTTCCTTCTATCACGTGTACGGTGTTGCATTCGTTCTATTAAACTAATGTTTTTTTTCTTAAGTAGTTTTGATCAGTGGCAATTTATACATATGTATGTAAGTAGTAGCGGCACAGTGGGTGAACTAAATGCATTAATACATACATATTTATGTACAAATGTAGGTAATATTGTATGCGTTTTCCCAGGTGTGGTTTCCAAGACATGTACGAAGTGATTAGCACAGCTGCATCCTTCAACTTGTCAACTCGCGGGAAACTCCCCGATTTGAGGGAATTTCGGTCTAAGTGGCAAACAGGGAATGGACAATTTTTTTCGGGGAACTGGGTATGTTATTTTTATATCTTAAAGTTACCAAATTAGACGGATATGTTAATTTTAAACCATTTAGCCCTTTTTGGAGCAACATTTTTTCAATTTGAATCGCAATATCTCCACAACAAGAGTTTTCCCAGATATAAGCTACATACCAGAAGAAAGCTAAGGTTTTGGGCTAGATTTGTGGAAACTTAGAATAAAATCGACTGACCAGGTCTTAAGAAAATTCCCGAAATGTATATTTTCAGCAGCCCGATTTTTAGTTTTCAGGCGATAACGTTATGACATATTTATATTTTATAAATACAAAAGATAGCGTTATATAGGACACTTCTACTGATATCCACATTAATGACATGGATTGAGTAGTGTGGCCTCAGTGGTAGTTTAAAAAATTGCCTTTTTTCGAATTTCAGGTAGCAGCCAAGCCCAGACAGGCATACGAATCAAAACATCCTGGAACAAAACTTTCTTAGTTTTTTTTGTGCTTTAATTCATGAAAGTTTGAAAAAAATTTAATGAAGGTACGCCACATATATACCAAAGCATCTCGTAGTGGAGACACGAACCAAAACACATTTAGCGCTATATCTTTCCAACTAGTAGGCGGAACTCAATATATAAGGTATCGTTTGAAAGGTATTGGCCTTAAACCGGCAAAAGCAAAAAAACGTTTTTTGTTTCGCAAACACTTTAGCCTAATTTTTAAGAATTCGGTCAATCGTTTAGGAAGCTTGAATACATTTTCTGGACCTTTCCAACGATATCCCAAACATGTCGATTGGACGTCTGGATAAAAACTTCCAAATCTCGTGTATATATAAGCGAGTCATTTCAGCATGCTACTGTGGCTGCTTTCGTCACTCTCGCGCACTGGCGTGCGCTGTGATAGGGGGAGCGACCCCACTTTTGTAACGGCAAATAGAGAAGAGGTTTTAGATATCACGCTGGCCTCTTCAGATATCTTTTTCATATCGGACACCAAAATTGGTGTCACAATTTCGATTGGCTTCATATTTTTCCTTTTTTCTTCGGATATATGATCTGTCAAATTTTGGATTTTTTCGTGATTCTGACTAAATAATCATGTACTTCTTCAAATTGTTACATCTCGGGCTCTATTAATCGTAGTTCTTGGAAAACTCCCATTTTTTTGAAACAGGTTTTTTTTTTGGAGAATTAAACAAGGATTACGATGGTGTAATTTTAAATCCCAAATTTACTGATCGTCACTAGGCAAATAACTTAAAAAAGTTCAACTGTTAATAGCTAAGTTAACTTAAGTTAAGTTAAGTTTCCTTATCTTTAAAACGACGTTAAGGTGAAGTGTCTACGATGAGCACAGCCCGAGATATAACGATTTGAAAAAGTAAATGAATGGTCAGAATCACGAAAAATTCGAACTTTGACAGATCATATCGTTAGCTTACTTCATATATGGAACCCATAAAAATATTTTAAGCGAATCGGAGACATGACATAATTTTTTTACGAAATCCGTTCGTCTTGTGTATATACATTACATTGCATCACTCCCCATACAAAAAAATCGGTACTGTGCTTCCATTGGGATTATAAAACCTATTTTATTTAAAGACGTCCACCAAAATATTTCGGAAAAATATTAAGATTTACGTGAGCTGGACCGATTTTTTCAAAACGTTCTTGAAGAAACTAGTTTTATTCATAAAAAACTACATTTTTGGAGGTATTTTCAAATCGGCCCAGCTCACGTAAATCTTAACATTTTTACGAAATATTTTGGTGGACGCCTCCAAATATAATAAATTTTGTAATCCCGCCGAAAAAAACGCAAATTTTTTGGGTGATGCAGTCTAATATATGTACATATATGTTGTGGCATACTAATATTACTACACATATATATATTTGTATAAATACTACATATAAGTGTTAAGATGATCTCTTATTTCTGTCTTTTTTTTTAATTTACTGCGACTGCAATATGAATATTCCATAGTTTTGTTTGTAATTAGCTTTTTAAACTGATATAAAATAAAGACATTTATATTCCTTTGCTTAAAAACACAAATTTATTTTTATTTCTAGTACTCGCACTAAAGCAAGACTACAAAACTAGTTTGTTAGCACATTTTAATTAATGGTAATAATTTCCCGAAATATCCCGGGTCCCGGAACTACCAATTTAAAATCCCGAAATCCCGGGATTCACAAAATGATCCGGGATTGGATGCCTAATTCACTAACACTATTTCTTGTGTTATAAACCAATTACTTAAAAACACGAATAATTGCAGTTCCCTATTAGGGACACACGTTTGCAAGTACAAATCGCACACCGCCTTCAAAAGAGTCACAACTCAAAACTTGGTATTTTTGAGATTATGCGCTAAAAATGTACACAAAGGTTTTATTTACATTTCAGCAAAAGCTGGAACAAATTTTTGTTATACTTTGTTAAAAAAAAACCTAAAAACCTGACAAACGTATTATTTTGAGTTGTGACTCTTTTGAAGACGATGTGTGATACGTACATACGTATATACGCTATATAATTTGTTCTGTTACTACCAGTGTTGCCGTTTTGATCCAAATGGATGAAAATGATACGTTTTTCATCGAATTTTTAAAAGATACTTTTATTTTTAGGTTAGTATAAATTGTGATACATTTTAATTCACAAGCAAGCTGAGGGTAACTCTTCCCATTTCAGGACTTTTGTGACTTTGTGGCAACACATTAATTTCGCTTTCTTTCATTGAACATACCACCTTTATTCCGCATATGGCGTCACTGTTAGCTATAGACAACTAGCCTTTTCCCGTACTCCAGGGTTTAGTCGGAAGTCGATTCCTTTCACATATGTATCATATATTTTGCGAACAATTTCTCACTAAATCGTGGAGGGTGGGAAGAGGCTAATATTGTCGTTCCTTTTCATTTTTGATTTTGGAGCTGTCGGATGTGGTACTGGGCTAAAGGCAGTGTCACACGATTGGTACATTTGTACAGATTTATAAATTTTGGCAGTCCCAGAGTGGTGTTCTTTAGAAATTTGAGTTTAGCTCAATCAAAGAATTTCCAAGCAACACTACTCTGTAACTGCCAAAATATACAAATCTGTACAAATGTACCAATCGTGTGAAACTGCCTTATGCATTTCATTCAGAGTAATCCAGTAAGTATTGTGAAAATTACTTTTATGTCTTTACAGCGTTAAACATTAATTTGGTATGTGATTTTAGTTAATTATGCAAATAAATTCAACGTTTACCGAGTATAAAAGCTTTATTTAGAACCAAAAAATATTAATAAAAACTGTCAACGATCTCAATTAAAAGTTCAAACTACCATTTTAATTTATGAATTAGAAGTTTTATTGCAGATTGATACTTAGATACTTGATACTTTTTTTCATGATACTTTTGATCCATTTTAGGGAATTTTGGTGATACATTTCTTCTGTACGCCGCGGCAACACTGCTACTACTACTACTGCATTCCTTCTTATGCTGTTTTTGTAACATGCACACATACATATACTTATTGAGCGGTGCATATACCCAAAAACACAATAACGAGGGCGATATCGTATCGAATTCGAGACGAACTCGAGAAAATAAATTTCTCGAATATATTTTTTGGACTCGTTTCGAATTCGAGGCGAGCTCGAGTAAATCAGTTTGCTCGAAAGATTTTTTTTTGCATCGTCTTCGAGGCACAATCAAGAAAATAATTTATGAGTGCTCATATACACAGGTAAGAGTCACCTAAATAAATTTTTCTCAAAACAAGATTTGGTAACTATTACCAAATAATATCTTGAGAGAAATATATTTAGCAGAATTTTTTTTTGAGTATAAGGACACCTTTGTTTGCCCTAGGTGATGACATAAATGGCTCTGATACCATTTACTAATGCATATACGAAGGCACCTTGGGTCTTAAGCGAACAAATTATTAATTTTAACTCCACTTTATTATATTTCAGCTGCTTTCCAATTAACATTCAAAGATATTTCGATGAATTTAGTGAAGGAAGTATCCAAGAAATTCTTCCAATATAGCGCAGACCGACCAAAGAAAAATCAAAGAAACACGGTGCCGGACAAATCTAACATGCATAACAAAAATTACTGTTTAAATATGTCGTTAAAAATTAAATACGGATTCACATTTTTAATAACCTGATTAATAACTCATATTCGCACATTTTTTACCTTTTGTTTATTTACATTGTATAATTAATTTCAGATAGCAGGTTTTTTAAATCCTATAAAGCTTGGGTCGAAAAAAATACAATCTCAAACCACCAGCGAGCTGAAATCTCGAGTGGAAAAATCAATAATTCTCGAAACGCCAACGATTCGAAAAATAAAAATTATAGAATCTCTAACAATTCAAAAAATAAACAATTCTCGAATCGCCAACGATTCGAAAAACTAGTAATACTCGATTCGCTAACGATAGGTGACTCCTACGAATTCGAATTCGCCGATCTATCGCCGCGAAGTATCGTCTCGACAGTTCCATCAGAGAAAACGAGCTCGTCTCGAATTCGTTGTGTTTATTGGGTATGTGGACATACATATTTACATACCTACACACGTGTGTGCACATAACAACTTTGGCAGATCAAAAGATACTTTCGCACGCCAACAGATACAAGCATCCCAGTAGAAATTTTTGAGTCTATTGGCTAGTCATACATTTTTTTTAACATATCTGTGTTCGTATGGAAAAGTAGCTTATGTCGAAAGGCTGACTTTAGTATAAATCGACATTCGCAGCATACGATTGCGAATGACCCACTGTCGCTAATCCGTTGATGAATTTTTTGGCAAGTAAACGTGCAAGAAATAGTTCCGATACTAGCAAGTTAATATTCTTATTAAGTCTCATTAAAAAATTCCTTGTCGTTTAAAGATTAAAGGGAATGCCTCATTATACTAAAGCCAGCCTTTCGACATAAGCTACTTTTCCATACGAACACAGATATGTACTTATTATTTTTCAAATATTATTGCATTATATTTTTCATCCTTATTTTGCGCAATTACAATTTGCAATCCGGTTTTTTATCGTTGGTATTCATAGCAATCTCCTTGTTTCGCATTTAAGCCATTATTTTTTGAGTCGGACGGTTTTCGTAAAAAAATAATGTCATGTCTCCGATTCGCTTCAAATTTGTTTTGTGGGTTCTATACATGAAATAAGCTAACACGTGTTCGAGGAATTTTTTTTTCCGAGAAATGATCTGTCAAAGTTTGTATTTTTTCGTCATTCTGACTAATCATGTACTTCTTCAAATTGTTATATTGCGGGATCTGCTTATCGTAGAGACTTCAATTAACGTCGTTTTAAAGCTAAAGAAACTGGCTTAACATATCTATATATGTGACCTGGTCTACGGAAAGGGGCTTAGGTGTCAAAAAATCAATTTTCACTTTTTGGTTGATTCGGATGGAAGATGAGATGCTTTTTCACGTGGTGAAAAGCAGAAAATCCTAACTTGCTTAGAAGTGTACTAAAAATGTAGAGAAAGAAGAGTAAAAATAAAATATAATAATATATAAAATAATAATATAATAATATATAAAATAACTATAATAATATTCCGACCAACAACAACACTTACTGGACGTCCGGCGCGGAGAACAATTAACGAGATAATGAGAAACTGACGAAACGAGTTGCTTACTTTTAACAGCTTTTTCACAGAAAACTAGTTTTCGCACGTAAGCTCCCTTTTCGTAGACCAGGTCACATATAAGATTGTCAATATTGACCTAAAGCTAACTAAGCTATTAACTGTTGAACTTTTTGAAGTTGATTTGCATAGTGAAGACCAGTAAATTAGGGATTTAAAATTATACCATCGTAATCCTTGTTTAGTTCTCTATAAAAAACGTGGTTAAAAAATATGGGCGTTTTTTAAGGACTATTTTTAAAATATTTTTCTTTATGACGAAATGGTTTATTTTGTGCGAATCAAAATTTTTGTTATTTGTTTTCGAAAACTTATGTTAAGATATATCTATTTGGTAAGGTGTTAAACATAGCGTTTTTGCATAGAGTAAAATTTTATTGCGGATACCGATAGAATACCTATCCAGATATAATATTTGCACGACAAGATGTTTCTTTAAGGCGACAAACCCCTAGAAATGGGCCTTTCAATTGCAGGACTAAAGTTAGCAAAATGCGGATTTTATTGCGGATTGCGGCAGAATATCGCTTCGCTAACAACATTTGTTCCACAACTTTTTCGATCAAAGAATATTCTAGAAATGGGCGTGGCTATATTAAAACCAAAGTTCAAGAATTTAGACTTTATTATCGATTTCGCCAGAATATCTACATGGATTGAAAAAGTTCTGGAACAAATATTGTTAACGAGGCGATATTCAGCCGAAATCCGCAATAAAATCTGCGTTTTGCTAAAGTCTCTACGATGAGCAGAACCCGAGATATAACGATTTGAAGAAGCACATGGTTAATCAGGATCCCGAAAAAATGCAAACTTTGACACATCATATCTCCGAAGAAAAAAAGAAAAAAAAATTCCTCGAACACGTGTTAGCTTATTTCATGTACAGAACCCATACAAAAATTTTAAAGCCAATCGAAAGAGTGACACCAAATTTGGTGTCCGATATGAAAAATAATATCTCATTTGTATTCCAATTGCGAGTTTTGAAATTTTTACTACGTTTTTTAAAATTGTTTTTGTTTTGGGTAGAATATATCGGCTCTAAACCTCTTTACTCGATGTTCCGATCACGTCGTCGAATTCAATGCGAATTTTGACGCAACGGCTTTCGTTGGAGATTTTGGACGGGGAGCAGCGGTAGCTTTGGGGTAAAACGAAGGCTGCATATGATAAATGCAGTCTCTTAAAGAAGGTGAAGACGTAGAGTAAGTATGGGCCAAATATTCGGCTATTTTTAAAGATTACCTCCCTTGTATAAGCTGCATTAAGGAATGCAAGCAAAAATTCAAGGACAAGGCGTGTGGGGATCACACCTCAAGGCCCTCATGCCAAAGCATCTCTTTCGTCCAACGGCTTACAGTTGCCACCTTGTGATACCGAAGATTTTGATGGGGATTATGTGTCATGGCCAAGTTTCCGCGGCCTTTTTACGGCTCTTTGCATAAACAATTCGACGTTGAAAAGATACTTCATCTGCTTCGGAAAACAACTGGAGAAGCGAAAGAAATTGTGGGTCAATCTCCACTAACAAACCAAGGCTTTGACTTTGCATGGGTTAATCTCAAATCCACATATGAAAATAAACGCGTTTTAGTCAATAGCCAGCTAAATTTGTTGTTCGCGTTGCCAGTCATCCGGACTGAAAGCGCGTTCGAATTAAAAGACCGACAACGGGATATTAATGGATGTTTAGCAGCTTTGACAATCAAGGATGTCAACATGACAAACTGAGACACAGTGATAGTGTTCCTATGTTCCAACCGACTGCCAGAAAATATACGCAGTCTATGGGAACAAACCCTATTGGACAAATCAGCTCTTCCCGAATGGAGGCAAATGGGCGCCTTCCTCACCCAACGGTATCGGACTCTGGAATCGATCATGGATGTTAAAGGTACGGCCACTTCAGCATCAGCATATCAGCTCCAGCGGCCGGCTCCGCAGACGCAGAACAACAGTAGTCTGAGAAGATCATCATATGCTACCTACGTATCGAATTCCACAAAATGCGTCTTATGCCCGAAGCAGTCACACGTTCTTCGTCTGTGCAACAAATTTTTAAATCTTTCGGTTAGCGATAGGTATTCGGTCATCAAAAGACATATCTGTTGTCTCAATTTCCTTACTAGAGGGGCACTCAGTTCAAAGTTGGAAAAGAAATCACTCATGCACAACGTGCAATAGTAGGCAACACACGCTACTACATAGAGGGAATCAAAACAGCCAGCCAAGTAGTAACATTGCAAATCGAAGCGCTTCCGCCCAAGCTTTCCACATACAGTCCACTACTGCTAATATCAAATTGACATCAAATAATGAGCTTTCAGATAAGCTAACACATGTTGGTACAGCACTTCTCGGAACTGCGATTGTTCATATTTGCCACTTAGCTTCAACGTATAGGGTCCGAGCTTTAATCGATTCAGCATCGGAAGCCTCGTTTATTTCGGAACGAGTGCGAAATCTTTTGAAGCTCCCTTATTTTAAAACAAACGCGACTATTTCCGGATTGAATAAAAAGGTATCCTCAAGTGCCTCCAAGCTATGTTCATTTGTCTTAGGTTCTCCGCGCGATGTGAACTTGCTAATGGAAGCAACCGCTTTTGTGTTACCACAAATAACCGGCAACTTGCCTTCCACTTCGATACATACGTCTATTCTGGACGAGATACCTAAAGTTCCTTTAGCGGATCCAAACTTTTTACGAAGCGGTCCAACATATGTCTTAATTGGAGGGGATTTGTACCCCAAAGTTATGATGGAGGGAATAAAACGAAGCGTTCATAAAAACCTTCTATCCCAAGAAACTGTGTTTGGGTAGATTTTCACTGGGGCAGCTTCCAATGAACACGTTTCCTGCTTTGCTACAAAGGTTTCAATATTAGAAAGTAACACCATGGATAACCAACTTCGACGATTTTGTGAATTGTAGGAGGTCCCAAACGGAATCTTCCGAGTGCGGAGGACGAGTTTTGTGAAGAACTGTACTTAAAAACCCCCACTAGAAATCCAGAAGGCAGATACATCGTATCACTTCCATTTAAAAAGGAATTTCCTACGGATATAAAACTGGGATCATCACGTTCTAATGCGAAACGACAGTTAATTCGAAATGGAAGTAGGTTGCAGGAAAACACCTCGCTTAAAGCCGATTATGCTAAGGAATATTTGGAGTTAAGTCATATGGAAAAGGTTTCAGCATTTTCCTTCGCATTTTTACCTTCCACACCACTCGGTTCTTAAGCCTGAGAGTACTTCTAATAAGTTGAGGGTAGTCTTCAATGCTTCTAGCAATTCGTCAAATGGTGTGTGTCTTAATAACATATTATATGCAGGCCCAGTCTTTCAGGCTGACGTAACACTACTTCTTGTACAGTATAGGATGTACAAGTATGTTTTTAGCAGCGATACACAGAAAATGTATCGCCAGATCCTGGTTCATCCAGACCATAGCCCTTATCAGAGAATTTTGTTTCGTACTGATAAAGACAGTGACATTGAAGAGTATAAGTTGAAAACTGTGACATTCGGAGTTAAATGCGCTCCATACCTAGCCATTCGAAGATTAGCTGAGGATTGCCAGAATTCGCATCCAATGGCGGCACAAATTTTGAGAAAGTCGATGTACGTTGATGACATTTCAGCCGGTTTTCCTTATATTTCTACTGCTCTACGCACAAGAAATGAATTTATAGATACTCTCGCAGGCGCAGGCTTTCTGCTAAGAAAATAGTCTTCAAATTCGAAAGACTTGTTGATAGACCTTCTTAAAGATCATATGTTAGATAAGGATTTTCTAGATTTTGATGAAACTAGCAACACAAATGCGCTTGGAATTAGGCGGAACGCTCGATTAGACCAATTTTATTTCATAGTTCAACCACTGTCCTTCAAAATTTCATATACGAAACGGGAGGTCTTGTCGACCTTATCCAAACCCTTTGACCCTGCCGGTTGGTTAGCTCCCATAGTGATTACAGCAAAAAACATTGGAAAGATAGTACTCTTTCGGATAAAACTTTAAGTTCCCAAACACTTTCTGAATGGAAAGACTTTGTCGAAAAGTATAGGTTCATAAGCTTCGTAACAATTCGGCGTTAAGTATAATATACCGATGAATCTCCCATAGAAATTCATGTCTTTTGTAACGCCTCAGAAAAGGCATACACGGGGGTGATTTATCGGCAGGCAAATAACACAGGCCTACAAAATTTAAAAAAACTTCAGACCCTGGGACTAGCTTATACTTTTCTACTGAATCTGAATCCAAAACCAGTTTTGCTGGATTGGCTTAAGTTTTCGAGATATTTGAGCCTAAACATACGAAAACCCCGATTTTTTACTATATTCTTCATGTATTTTCATCAAGAAAAGTTTTTTTTTACAAAATGAATAAATCATTTGAAAGCAAAATATTTCCCCTTTTTAATGCTGTTTAACCCAGCGAGATATCGTGTTTGAAACCTGAGATATTGTCCATTGAAGTTTATGAGTTTTGCGACATTACTTCTTTGGGGCTGTCCATATATTACGTAAGACCTTTGTGGGGGAGGGCGGGTCTAGAATTTTCTTACTTTTTTTATATTGCGGGAGGGGGCATCCCGTAGATTCTTACGTAATGTTATTTTTCTTGTATTCTTATTCAAAATTGTTCTTTATAAAATACGAAAATTCACCCAATTAAAGTACTAAATTGCATTGAAATGAAAAATATACATACATTAAATACGGAGGATATTAATATTTTATACAACTTTTGCTTTAATTTTTCTATTTTTATAAAAAAACGTTACTCTTCGGTGTCTATTATAACCGAAAAATGCAGCTCGAACACAAACAGGCGAAAACTCCCTTACGTAATATATGGACAGCCCCTAAGCATTCACATTTTACGACGCGGGCGAGAGCTCATGTATTTCATCACAGAAAATGAAACAGAGGATATTGTTGAGTAGGTGAATCAAGAAGAAATTTCAGTGGACTGTGAAAGTGAAATACCTTTGATTGTAAAAGAAGTACGAGATATCCCTGTGACTACTCCTCTTTCAGATTGGCTGTATGGAACGTGGACCAAAGATACCGACAACAAAGAATGACTAGTATAACTATGTAATGAAGCTTTTAAGACTGACTAGGCATACATCCTATATTTGTTTGATGGAAATATATAGTATTTTCTAATGTTTAATGGAAAAAACATGTCTAGGGGATTTTTAATCTTACGTAAGATCTGCGGCAGGGGGAGGGGGATCAATTAAATCTTACAATTTATTACGTGAAAACAGGCGAAAACTTCCTTACATAATATATGGACAGCCCCTTTGCACAAATGCTTTAAAGACACAACACGAAAAGAAACAGATTTGTGGTATACGTTTAGGCGTATTTATTTACATAATGAATGTATGTGTATATGTGCGCGTGTATAGAGAACACTTATTTCGTTTAAGAATTTAACGAAGAAATGAATGCATGAGAAATTCTCTAGGAATTTCATTTGATATTATACATACTAGTGTTCGCCCAGCGGTTGAAATTCAACCGCTAAAATTAAGGATAGTTTATGTGAGTTGAGTTGAGCTGAAATAAAATTTGTTGGAATGGGTTAAGTGGAGGGGAGTTTAGCTTAGTACTTAGCATAACACAACATCGAATAGCATTAGATTCAATAACATAACATATTGTTACGATTATCCTCGAAACCTTGAGGGATTACCTAAATATACTCGGGCTCGTATCGCTGGATTGTTAAATAAATGCTAACGATGACCGAATTGTAGTACAATTAACTTTATTGTACAACAAACAATTTACAATACTTGCTAATACAGTAAAAACACTTTACAATATTTGTTAAAGCAATAACAACGCTTTACTACTTGTTAACACAATTAAACTTATAGCTTGCTTATTCGCAACCCAATTCTCCGCTAACTTTACTTGTAGCTTGCTGACTTGTAACTGACTCAACTCCGCTGTGTCGTGGCTCTTATATACCTGCGCTCACACTTATGGCAACTATAGAACGTTCTGAAGTTTATCGCTCATTCTCTTTCTCTCGCTGTTCGCAGTGTTCATCCAACTTGACGTTTCACTTTGTGGAACATTCTACGTCATTCCTCGAACATTCTGCCTATTTCTCGTTGTTCGCTTTGTGTTACCGCAGTATTCGCCACACTGCCCTCCACCTAAGTCTGATCGTCCCGATCAGACATACTTGCCGCCCAACCGCTGCAAGTCTTTCCTAGTGGACCACTTTCATCTTGGTCCCCGGTCTCCCCATTGTCTGGATTTGATGCACTGCGTCCTTCAGCCGTTTGTCAATCTTCAACGGATCTTTCCAGTCAAGTCCTTGCTTGGAGGTAAAGCTTTTCTTCTGCTGCGACATGTACAACCGCAATGCATTACTGGACATTGCTTCCGGCTTATCTCCGGGAGTGCACCATCTCACATGGTCGTGCTTCTGCCGGCCACTGGTGGTGACCAGACCATGTCTCTTCTCGTGGGCACCCTTTTCGCCAGATCTATGCCGCATCCTTCTGACACCCAGACTCCCGCCTTCGTGCTGCACTGCCTTTAGCACATCTTGCTACATCCGGATCCTTACGCTGAAGCTTCCGCCGTCGTTTCGTATCTCGCTCTTCCGCCGATGCTAACTTCATTGACCGGACATGTATAATCTCACCCTTGGCTTCCGGCTTAACTGCTCGCTTTTGCCGACCACCTTTTTCAGGACACTTCAAACCGCGCCTACTGCTACCACAGCCGCTTCCATTTCCGGCCACCGGCGTATCACCATTGCAACGTGGTTCAGTGGCTTTCCTCCTACCGGAAACACTGCCTGGCTCGCCAGGACCACTTCCTTGTTGCGACCTCTTCTTCACTGAGCTAGCGGAACCGTCACGCTTTTCCTGTATCAGTGAACCGCTTCCTTCTCCTGACGAAACCACTCCGTCTCCATCACTGCCAAACTCCGCCCAACTAACCGCTTCCGTTTCTGGTGGAATCTTCGGCACTTCCTCTAAGACCAACCGTCTGCTGAAGCACTGGTTGTCGTAACCAACCCTAAGTGGCACTTTCCTGTCGCCATAGGTTAGGATCATTCCCTGGAGGTCAATCTTCATGCCTTGCCCAAGTAGGAAATCCACGCCGATGATGACTTCATCCACAATGTCTGCGACAATAAACTTCGTGTACGAGGCCAACCCGTCGATTATTACCTCGCATAGTACTTCTCCTAACACTTGGGTTCGCTCACCAGTTGCAGTCTGCAGCTTTGCTCCAGGTAGTGGCTTCACATAAAAAGTAGTCACATCAGGTCGAATAATGGAATGTGACGCTCCAGTATCCACTGTCAGCACTCGCTCCTGCCCATTCACACATCCACCAATAGTGAGGTTGCTCGCATTCCGGCCAATTTGTGAGACGGAGATTATGGGCCCTTCAACTTCTGGAGCCAGCACGCGGCCCTTCCTGCTGGCACGTTTTAGTTTATCGACTGATTTGAGTTGGATTCGTCTCCCTCAGCCCTGCGTTTGCGTCCTGCTGAATGGTTGAGCCCACTGGAACTTGCGCTGCAATCGCGGGCGAAGTGGCCTGGTTTTCCGCAACTAAAGCATTTCCTAGCACCATCCTTTCTCTCGGTTGCACCAGGAGTATTCTTCTCTGCCATCGACTTGAGTGTTTTCAGGATCTCGTTCATCACGTCAGGTGTCTCCACCTCTACTCGATGGGCTTTGTAGGCTGGTCTACTTAGGAGCGCTGCCGTTTCACGTGTCTGAGCATACGAGACCGTTTCAGCAAATGTTGGCTTTGGATTTGCATACGTCTCGCGCTTGGTATACACGTCCCGCATTCCGTTGATGAACCTCTGGATTTTTACTCTTTCGAGATGCTCACCAGATGCATCTGCAATTGCCAAATGAGCCAACCTTTCAACTTCAGAGGCGAATTCCTGTAAAGTCTCATTGGATTTCTGGCAGCGATTCTCCAGTTCCATCTGGTAAATCTGTCTCCGGTGCTCGCTACCATAACGTCTTTCCACTGCACCCATTAACGCATCGTAACTGTTCCTTTCACAGTCGGGAATAGTCTGCAAGATTTCTGCCGCAGGTCCTTTCAATGCAACGAATAGTGCAGCGGATTTATCCTCCATGCTCCAATGATTTGCTGCAGCCGTTTTTTCGAACTGGAGCTTAAAGACCTGGAAAGGAATCGTGCCGTCAAAGGATGGGGTTTTTACTTTGGGTTGCTCGTCGAAGTAGCTGGACGATTCAACTGCATATCTCGGAGGCGACCTTCCAACTTTTCTACCTTAGCCTCGACTTTATCCTGTCTATCCTTGAGTTGTTCGTTATCTCTAGCCAAATTCTCCTGCAGTTGTGTAATCTTTGCATCCTGGACTTCCAGCAACTGTGATACGTGTGTCTTCTGTGCCTGTAGCTGCGACGAAATATCTGACAACTGTGTTTGCATCTGTGACGACAGCTGTGATGACATCTCTGACATGCGTGTATCCTGTGCTTGCATCATCTGTGACATGGCAGCCAACAACGTGTTCATGTCCATAACTGTTGATGACGAAGGAGCCTTTTGCTGTTCTTCAACCTTCCCGGATGTCTGTTGCACATCCTTCGACGAACAAGCAGCCTCATCCTTCTGTTCGTCCTTTGCGGATGCATCGTCGGATTTACCCTGGAAGTCGTATTTGTCCACGTCGATGCCTTCAGCTTCCATAGCCTCCCGCAAACGGGATAATAATTCCACTTTTCTTCCGGAGGTGGCCAAATTACGCTTTTCCAACTCCTGTTTCAGCTCCTCAATTTTTAAGTCCTGAATTTTCGCCATTTACAGTAGTTTATCCTTCGGGATTTATTTAACAATCCCACTTCTGACACCAATTGTTACGATTATCCTCGAAACCTTGAGGGATTACCTAAATATACTCGGGCTCGTATCGCTGGATTGTTAAATAAATGCAAACGATGACCGAATTGTAGTACAATTAACTTTATTGTACAACAAACA
>NW_023458569.1:3285619-3294233 GCF_013731165.1 Rhagoletis pomonella | reverse complement strand
CATCTTCATCTTCATCTTCATCGTCATCTTCATCTTCATCTTCATCTTCATCTTCATCTTCATCTTCATATTCACCTTCGTCTTCATATTTATCTTTTCCTTTATCCTGATCGATATCTTCATTCTTTTCTCCATTTACGTATTTACCCCCACCATTGTTATCAGGTTAGGTAGTTAAATTTTCCTTCCTCTTTTTCTTTACATTGTTTCTTTAGTGATATCATGTCATGTGTTGAAATTGGGTGTGATGAGTTGCAGTGTGGTGGAATTGGGTGTGGGAGTTACGGTGTTATGAATTCAGGTGTGGTGGTCTTAAGAGGTGTGGTGAATTTAGTTGTGGTGAGTTGAGGTGTGGTGAATTAAGGTGTGGTGAGTTAAGGTGTGGTGAGAAAGTTGAGGTGTGGTGAATTAAGGTGTGGTGAGTTAAGATGTGGTGAGAAAGTTGGGGTGTGGTGAGTTAAGGTGTGGTGAATTAAAGTGTGGTGGATTTAGGTGTGGTGAATTAAGGTGTGGTGAATTTAGGTGTGGGGAGTGAAGTAGTGGTGGATTTAGGTGTGTGGTGGATGAGTTGTGGTGAGGTAAGTTAAGTTAAGGGGTTAAGTTAAGATAAGTTATCTTTATCCTTATCTTCATATTCATCTTCATCTTCTTCCTCGTCTTGGTCTTCATCTTCTTCTTCATCTTTATCCTTTCCATTATCCTGATCTAAATATGTCCATTCTTTTCTTCATTAACATATTCACCTCCACCATTGTTATTAGGTTAGGTATTTAAATTTTCCTTCCTCTTTGTCTTTATATTTAGGTTTCTTTACTTTTATTTTAATTTCTGTATTTATCCCTTTCTTCTTCTCCATACTCAAAATTATCTCATCCTTGTTTGAGGCTAATCTATTCATGAACATACATACATACATCTTATTCCTAAACTGCTGCTTAGCACGTTTCTTTAAGTCACTATCAATATTAAAGCATACATTTAGGAGACATTTCCGCCCCAACCTTGTACATGTATGGCATTGGTATTGGTGTGACTTTTGAATTGATTTTTTCGCTCTATTTTAAACTAATTTGAAATTTTAAAAATTGCCTGCACATCAGCATCAAAATACCTTTCTAATGATATATGATTGTTTATACCTTAGAAGTACAGTTTAGCCGTAAAAGGGGTGTGAAGGAAACATGATTGCCTATTTATATAATTGATGTGTGAATTACATGATATATAATATACATAATAATATACACATACATTCATTATGTAAATAAAGACGCCCAAACGTATACCAAAAATCTGTTTCTTTTCGTGTTGTATCTTTCAAGCATTTGTGTAAAGAAGTAATGTCGCAAAACTCATAAACTTCAATGGACCATATCTCAGGTTTAGAACAAGATATCTCGTTGAGTTAAACAGCATTATCAAGGGGAAATATTTTACTTTCAAATGATTTATTAAATTAAAAAAAGCGAACTATTCTTGATGAAAATACATGACGAATATAGCAAAAAGTCAGGGTTTTCGGATGTTTAGGCTAAAATATCTCGAAAACCTGAGACAATCGGGCAAAACTGATTCTGAATTCAGATTCAGCGCATCAAAAACCTTTGGAAAAGTGTAAGCTGATCCCAGGGTTTGAAAAATGTCGGCCTGTGTAATCAAAGAAAGATATCTTCTCATCTTCTGTTAGCGAAAACAAAAGTTGCGCCAATCAAAACGCTTTCGCTTCCTCGATTAGAGTTATGTGGAGCACTTCTCATTGCCGAACTGTTAACGTCTTTAATGAACGAAATCTCAATAGGGGTAGAAAAGATTTTCTGTTAGACGGATTTAACCATTGTGTTTTCGTTGTTGAAGAAACCATCTTACACTTGGATAACCTTTGTCGCAAATACAGTTGCCAAAATATAAGAAAGGACCAGCCATACCCACTGGCGAAACGTATATTCCAAGGATAATCCTGCAGACTTAGGCAGCCATGAAGTGGGTCCCCAAGATTTGTGTACGAATGAATTATGGTGGCATGGACCATGTTGGTTGAGAGAGGACTCTTTACATTGGCCGCTTTCGGATAAGGAGCCCGATGATGTTGTACTCGTTCTAGAAAAATTAATGCGCATGTTTCACAGGTTGCTGATTTGGAAGATCCGTTGGAGCGATTTTCTTCGCTTCCGTGAGCTTTGCGTGTGTTGTCATACGTGTTGCGTTTCTACTATATGGCAAATAGGAAAACTCGTAATAAATATTCCTTTGATGCTTTCACAGTTTCAAGGGCAGAAATTTCCTAAACTAGTGAACGGTTGATTTGTCTGTCACAGAAAAGAGGGTTTAGTGAGGAATTTCAGCACTTGTCGTGAAAAGTACCATTACCGCAGCAGAGCAAACTGCTAAATTTGAATCCGTTCCTTGACGGCAATGGTATTTTACGAGCCAATGGTAGAAATTCGCTTGCGCTCTCATACAATGAGAAGCATCCGATACTCATCCCATATGGTTGTACTTATTCTCGCCTCCTGATAAGTTTTATACATAGTATCTCCCTTCACGGGGCCAACCAACTACTCTTACGACTCCTGCGCCAAAAATACTGCATACCAAAGGCAAAAACATTAATCAAAGCCGTAATCTATCAATGCAAAGTATGCCTCATCCACAAGTAAAAGGAACACCCGCAAATCATGGCAGCACTTCCAGAAGAAAGGACATCGTTAGCACGACCTTTCCAAAATATAGGAGTGGACCTCTGTGGTCCTTTTGACATTAAAATTTATCGATGCAGAGGGTGCGTAATTATGAAAGGATATGTGTGCATCTTCGTATGCTTCTCCACGAAGGCGATACATCTGGAAGCAACAAGTGACCTTTCAACAAAAACCTTTCTTGGCGCCTTCACCCGATTTGTATCTAGACGTAGTTGTCCTAAACAAGTCTTCTCAGACAACGGGACCAACTTCGTTGGCGCCTCTTCAGCTCTCAAGAATGTGTATAAAAGGTTCTCAGGAATCCATTTGCAGTTTATACAGTCATCATGAGTTAATTTGGAAGTTTATTCCCGCCGGCGTTCCTCACGGTGGGTTATGGGAAGGCAGTGTGAAAATTTAAATTTCATTTTCGGCGCGTCGGCATTGAAGAGTTTCAAACATTACTCGGTCGAATTGAGGCTTGTTTAAACTCTTTTCCTATCTCTCCGACTTCAACAGATGTAGCAGAGTGTCCGGCTCTTACTCCTGACCACTTTCTTACGGGTGGCCCTATTATCGTTCCTGCAGAACCTTCGATTGACGCCAATCCAATCTAATTTTTTTTTTTTTTTATAGTAGAAACGATGAGTTATGGCCGGTCTGGGAGCCAAAAAGCCAGGGTAGTCAGATTAAGTCGATTATTTGTACATTGATATTGAAACTTGATCGGATGGGTGCAATATTGGTGAAGACTCCCGTTATTTCGATTTTGTTGCTATGACTTGTCTCTAGTTTAGGGATGGCCAAATCAGCACATATGTGTCGCGGGCGACTGCGCGTGCAAAGCTTTGCACAGCGGTGCTGGGCAAGCGCGGAAGCAAAAAGTTATCGGAAGGGGAAAACAGTCAACAGAAAAGTGAGATTGTATATGTGACAGTGATGGAAAATGAGTGTGCATTGTGCCATTTTCGGCCCTTTCGGAAGAAGCCGGCACCTTCAGCACAATCGGTTGATTTTCGGCACTATTTTTGCGTAACTCAATGCAACTAATGAATATTTCTTTCGGATCCGCAATTAAAAATATTTTTTTTTTTACTTTTAATCGTATGTGCTTAAACTGATAAATGATATAAACATAGAAACGCAAGCAGAAGAATCTCGCTTCCACATTCTGCATATGCGCTTAACATTTTTGTTTAAACAAATTTGTCGAAATTTCATCTCTAAAGCAAATATTAAATATCATTTAATATACACTTTAGATTTAAATAATCATTTTTAGTGGTGGGCGAGTCCGAGATGTTTAAATGATCGAGATAGTACATTCAATTCGCGTAGATTTTTGAGAACTTTTTTCGTTGAAGGTGTTGCACATTTTCTTCCATACTGAAATTTGTGTACATCATTTATCATTGTCTAACAAAAACTATAAAATAAAGCTTAATTTAAAATATTGGAATAAAAATCAACAACGCTACACGCGCATTCATTCATGTAACATAAAATGCGAACGTTCGTTATATGGAAGACGGTGCGCAACACCGCAAACAGAAAAATTCCAAAAATCAATCATATTTTCTAGACACTTCAAACGTGTACCTTATTATACTAGAATGAATGGGCTACAAAAATGTTAACCCGAAACAAGTCTACAAATTCTGAACAAAAACAGTGAAATTTTGATGAAACTTTGTTGATTTTTTTCATTCTTTCAAGTTTCGATTTATTTGCAAGGTTTTTGTTCGACAATGAGCTACAATTGTATAAAAAAATAATTAAAATTATTAAAAAAAAAATAAAATAAATAGCGGGTGACCGTGTAATTTTGTCAAAGATGAAGACAATGATGATAAAACTTGAATACACTATATAGGTCAGTTCATATTAATGAACATAAAATGAGATCACTATCGATAAAATGGAAATCCTCAAGAGAAATTTATAATTTCAACGCATGGAATTTACATAAATTTTTTTACTTTCAACCCCCGAATTGCTCAATTACTTCTATTTCTGCAGGATCGCCATTAGGTGAATTGCATTTCCAAAGATTTTGTCAAAATAAATAGCGATGAGGGATATTTCACCCGCCGGTGATAAGAAATCGCAATCACCATAACGCACATCACTAATATTACTGTTCACAATCACGTTTACATTCAAAATTACAATTCATAATTTCGTTTTGTAGCAAATATGAAATATAGGTATATCCATTTACTTAAATGTAAACGGAGTAGGAATCAAAGTTCTAGAAGAGATTTGAGCGTTTGGTGCAAAAAGTATTTTTGATGTTGACATTGTACTTAAAATCGGCAAATTGTACTTTTGTACTTTTGAAAATTATTTGTACTGAAAAAAGTACAATTGTATCTAAAATATCAACACTGTTTCACTGGCGTGACAAAGTACTTGCTGCAGCGATGCCAGATTTTAGCTTACCCAATTTTTTACCGATAATAATTCATGCGAGGGATTTGGGTATTGGGCATTTTACAATCCTATTAGGAAGTATACATATCTGTGTTCGTATAGAATAGTAGCTTATGTCGGAAGACTGGCTTTAGTATAATGAACCATTCGCAGCATACGATTGCGAAAGACTCACTGGCGCCGAGTCGTTGAAGAACTCTTGGAAAATAAACGTAAAAGATAATATTCGTATAAAGTCTCATAAAAAAATTCCTTGTTGTTTAAAGAATATAGGAAATGGTACATTTTTCTAAAGTCAGCCTCCCGACATAAGCTACTATTTCATACGAACACAAATATATTCGTCTACAAATAATGTTGATTATTTTAATTAAGTCCTAAGATAAGTTTGTGAATCTTATCAGTGTTCTATGTAAGAACCAAAAATCAGTCCCCTCGCTTTAAAAGAAAAATATACATAGCGCATTTACTCAATACTTCGTCTGGCATCACTGTTTGAGCATTGATGTGCTCAGCTCACTGTTGCCAAGGTCGTGCATTTTGCACTAAATTTAGTGCTTTTGGGAAACCAAAAAGCCAAAATAATTGGAATTCCATGCTTGGTGCGGTATTTAGTGATGCTTTTTTAATTTAAGCACACCGAATGCATATGTAGGTACATATGTATGTATGTATACAATATACACTCATATTTAACATTAAGATTGAATTCATTTACTGAATAAAATGTGAATAGGTAAATTAAATATCGTCGCTTAAAGTACAAAACCGCGTATCGTCATTCTGAAAAACCGCGTAACTGACATTGGCCGCCAAAAACTGGATTTGCTCACACAAGCTCTTGGCTCAATCCTTATCCATTCGTCCTGAAATATACTGGCCAGAAATGCGATTGCTTTATAAAAAAAGAAAATAATTTCTACAAATTCACATACGCGGTTTTGCATTTTGCTGATACGCGGTTTTGCATTTTGTTGATACGCGGTTTTGCACTTTAAACGACGATATGTTTTGCGTTGTTATAAATGTATTCAAATTAATTTATTAATAAAAACGTGAGGAAATGGATATGTATATACACTTTTTACTGAATCAAAAAAATTATTAAACATGATAATCAAAGCTTGGCGCTTTCGTTTTGGAAAAATTGGCTTTTTCTGGTGGCCTGATGCCACACTGGCTCAGTTGTCGCAAAAGTACATATCCATACACGAATTTTTACTTGAAAATGAGTGTGTAGTGGTTAACATGTATACGATGCCATCTCCGTACAGCTCACTTCACCTCGCCGAGCACGCTCGCGTGCTCGCAGTTTGCCCGCGCCGTCGACTGCGTGCACCTCTGCTGTGCATCCCTACTCTACCCTGCAGCAAAATTTAGAGACAGTCTGACAAAGCGCTAGTTCCGGCCTAAAAATTTCAGAATTGTCTCTGAACTACTATTAACAATATATTGAGAGTAAAAATTTGTTTGTTATTATTTTATAAAAAGAATTGATCACGATAAAAACAAAACATATAAATCGTGTTTTCAAACTTCATACAAAACAAAGGAAAATTTAACGATTTTTCATCAAAATTTTCGATCTTTTAATCAGACTTCAAAAACGATAAACAAAAGTTTGTAGTTATGCAGTAATTTTTTTAATTTTCAATGTCATGCATTTTAAATATTATTCGTTAAGAATGTCGCATATTCCATAAACCATTTAAATTCAAGTTCCTAACTCTGCTGCAAATTTGATAGAACTCTAAAACTATCTTCAAATTTAAAACTTTTTAATCAGAGTTTTTTTATAAATATTTCCAGTATTTAGTTTTGTAGCCAAATTTTAGTGTAGTAAAGCGTAACCTTGCATCTTAAACGAAATTGCTTAAATAGGAGAATACCTTCAAGAGCGTGCGTAAAAAGAGTTATAAAAATTCAGCGCGATTAATTATATTAAAATTTAATTGGCTATAGAACTGCATACTTATAAACTCTGATTTAAAATATTGAAGTTTTTATAACAGTTTCTAGAATTCTACTTAATTTACAACACAGTTAGAAACGTGAATTTATTTGTTTATGTTATAATACTTATGAGCCATTCTTAAATAAAAAATTCACGGAAAATATTTAGCAACAAAACCATTGTGAATACTCAAAATTCTATATTTCTTATTAGATGCCGGAGAGTCTATGTATCATATTTCAATACATTTATTACAATTTAACTCTGAGTTATCACAAATTAGCATTCAATATATCACCGTTTTTCTCATTTTTTTACACGACTTAGTTTAGATTTTTAATTATAAGTAGCATAGAAATACCCATTACCCATTTGTTACGTACAAATATAAATTATTTTTACAATAACGGTTTTATTCAACAATTTTAATTGAGCTCGAGGCCGTTTTTTTTACTGAAAATGTATTGTGGAAAAGCAACACTAATTTGAAAAAGTGGTAGAAGTGATAGCTATTTCGGAAATCACCACATTTGCTCATCAGACTTTTTTCAGTAGGATTCGAACCGATGATCTCACTGACTCAGCCAGTTGCCTACGCACTGTGCTAAGTTCGCCTTGTTAATTCTTGTTGCTTATTTCCACTAAAAAAATTAAAAAAATAATAAAAAAAAATAAAATTTGAATATTTGCGTTGACTTCAGTTAGTTGTATATGTTGCGATGTGTGATTTGTTGCCAAAATGTAACGATTTTTGGCAGTACGGCTTATCGAGTATTCCAATTGTCAAACTGAAATGATTAGCACGAGACAGAACAGGAAAAAACAACGTATATCAGACCACTTCTATGTGTGCAATGAGCAGTTGAACAAAACGAAAAAAAAACAAAAACAAAACAAAAAGTTTGCAAATTACGAGGTTGGCTTCCCCTGTTGTGTGACTAGACTTACATATAAAAATATATACGCGGTGATTATATTAGAAGGTTGTGTAAAAACAGTCTTTAAATCGCTTTAAAAACTTTGTACTCTTATTTTTTAATTCAATAGTTTTCCTAGCTACTATACATCGGTAACTCTGTGTTACTTTGTTAGCTGTATATTACGTAAATATATTTATTTGTAAAAATATAACTTTTGAGATATTCTTAACGAAGTTTATATAAATATATATATATGTATATCTAGTGTGACTACTTTTCCAAAAACTCATTTACGTACACAAAAGATTGTAGCAACACAAAATTTTAAAGAAAAAATTTTGGAAACGATTTTATTGCTGTTTATTAGTCGATATTCAAACACATTTTTGACGTACAAACTTCAGCATATTTATTTGCGAATTGAGAAATATTTAGGTACATACATTCAAAGCTGAAATAATGCAATTGCTGCTAAATTACAAAAGTGGCGGCCTATGTAATCAATTCACTGATCTTGAGTAGTTTTCCTGAACGCGTATTTTCCATCTGATGCAATTTCTTTCAGCATTTGAGGTTGCTTCCTTACGAATTCGAAAAATTCCGTACAAGTCATTTTAATGTTGTACCGA
>NW_023458569.1:3277044-3285609 GCF_013731165.1 Rhagoletis pomonella | reverse complement strand
AAACAAAAGATCTCGCAATGTCTCGATTTTCAGTTGTGATTTCTCATCGCTTCAAATCTGATTGATCAAAAAAAATACGCGTTCAACGGTAGCTGATATGCCTGGTAAGCAGAGAACATACGATACGATTCTCACCATGTGATTGTATGGGACCTTCTTTTGGTCACAATGTCGAAAGCATTCAACCCAGCGTTCATCGGTGTCAGTGTTATTTTCTTCCCACGATTGGATCTTCTCTGGGGTAACGTATTTTTCCTAATATGTGTATGTGTATGTGTATAACGATGACAAAAATCCCAGATGTTCGAGTTCTTCTTCTTCTTTTTTGGCGCTGTAACCGCCTAAGCGATTTTGGCCGAGTTCAGCAAGTCGTTTCTCCTCTGTGCCAACTGACGCGAATTGGAAAGGCCAAGTGAAGCCTAGTCCTTCTCCACCTGATCTTTCCACAGTGGGCGCCTCCCTCTTCCTCTGCTAGCACCAGCGGGTTCCGACTTGAATACTTTCAGAGCTGGAGCATCGGTGTCCATTCGAACGACATGGCCAAACCAGCGGAGCCGCTGTATTTTAATTCGCTGAACTATGTCCATGTCGTTGTAAAGCTCATACAGCTCATCGTAACATCGTCTGCGGTACTCGCCGTCGCCAACGCGTAAAGGCCCGTAAATCTTCCGCAAAATCTTTCTCTCAAATACTCCAAGAACAGCCTCATCGGATGTGGTCATTGTCCATGCTTCTGCGCCATATACCAGCACGGGCATGATGAGTGACTTATAGAGCGTGGTTTTCGTACTTCGAGAGAGGACTTTACTCCTGAATTGCCTACTCAGTCCAAAGTAGCACTTGTTGGCAAGAGAGATTCTGCGTTGGATTTCAATGCTGACATTATTATCGGTGTTAATGCTGGTTCCCAAGTAAACGAAATCTCTACTTTCTCGAAATTGTAACTGCCAACAGTGACGTGGGCGCCAAGGCGCGAATGTGCTGACTGTTTGTTTGATGATAGGAGATACTTCGCCTTGTCCTTGTTTACCACCAGACCCATTCGCTTTGCTTCCCTAACCAACTTGGAAAAGGCAGAACAGACTTCGCAGTTTTTGTTACCAATGTAAATTGTTCCTGAACGGTTCACTTCTGCAGCTCTTATTATCTTCTCCAACATCAGATTAAAGAAGTCACATGAAAGGGAGTCGCTCTGTCTGAAACCCCGTTTGGTGAGGAACGGCTCGGAGAGGTCTTTCCCAATTCTGACGGAGCTGTCAAAAGCGGCTTTAAAGTCGACAAACAGGTGGTGAGTGTTGATCCTTTTCTCGCGGGTCTTTTCCAAGATTTGGCGTATTGTGAATACCTGATCTATGGTGGATTTGCCATGTCGAAAGCCACACTCATAAGGCCCAATCAGCTCGTTGACGGTGGGCTTCAGTCTTTCACACAATACGCTTGATAACACCTTGTAACCTATGCTTGGAAGGCTGATCCCGCGGTAGTCGGCGCGAATGGCGGGGTCACCTTTCTTGTGGATTGGGCGGAGCACACTTAAATTCCAGTCATCGGGCACGCGTTCATCTGACCATATTCTGCACAAGAGTTGATGCATGCACCTTATCAACTCATCGCCGCCGTACTTGAATAGCTCAGCTGGCAGGCTGTCAGCTCCAGCAGCTTTGTTGTTTTTCAGCCGCGTTATTGCTATACGTACCTCGCCATAGTCAAGCGGTGGAACGTCGACTCCGTCGTCATCGACTGCGGGCTCGGGTTCTTCTTCTCCACAACTTTCCGTGCTGCTACCATTTAGTAGGGCGGAAAAGTGTTCGCTCCATAATTTAAGTACGCTCTGGATGTTCGAGTTAACAACTTTAATTTTGTGGAGATACTCTTTATCATACGTGTGGCCCGTAATTAGTCGGTTAGTTATTTTAATTTCTTTGGGATTTAGTGAAGATACCATGGCCTTTTGGGAATGTCAGGGAAGAAAGCGGCAAAGGTTCTACCTTTGTCTTGCGATAGTACCTTGTATCTACTGTTCCACTCCTCTCTTAGTAAGGTCTCAATTTGTCTAATTGCTTCTTCAGGTGTCAAAAGAGGGTCGATTGGGGCTCCCACATCAGTTGCCCATTTTGCTAGGTTGTCAGCTCTTTCGTTCATTTGGATGCCCACATGAGCAGGGGTCCAAATTATATTGCATCTTATGTTATGTTCGTTCAAATTTGAGTGAATTCTTGCAACAATATAATTATATGATTGATGTTTCTCAAGTAAGTGACATGCTGTTAGACTGTCCGTGAATATTACGATGTCTTTGAAGTTGTCTCCTACCGCGTTGTCAATTGCTTTCGCTATAGCCCACAGTTCACAGAAAGCAGATGATGTTAAAAAGTTAGTGCTAAAAAGAAATTCTGTTTTAGTGTGGCGTTGTAAACACCACACCCCATGGAACATATCCCTCCTGATGCATCAGTAGCAAAAATTGTATAATTCCTTTCCCTGTATTCATTTACTTGCCGTCTGTAATCCGAAATAATCAGTTGCTTGGCAGTATCTGCCTTCCTGCCTACTAGAACATTTTTGATAACTTTGAACTGTTCATTTTTTATGTAATTAGAATCTGTGCATACTTTTTCCATAATATTTTTAAATTGGTAGAAAACAGAGGAATAACTGGAGTTCAGCTGTTTACTACTCTTTATGTTGCTATAGACCATATTGTTAATGAGTTTCAACTTAATTAGTTCCCAAGCTATGAGCAGTTTTTCTCTTTCCTTAGGCTCCATTTCATATGCCAATACATATATGTTGTGGGTAGGGGTAGAGGGAGTTAGACCCAAACATATACGCAACGTATTGTTTTGAACTACCTTGATTTTTGGCTCCAAGGTTTTAGGTAATTTCGACCTTACCAAGCTTTTATACAAGTTTACAGCATTTTTCGGTGATATACCTGCTTTGACCATCGTAATGGATTTGATTAATTTGACATTGTTAGCTACTTTTGCAATAAGATCTTTGTGATGCGCAGTCACTGCCATTGACGATGTTAAGGTTCTATCAATGAATTTGACCTGATTAACCTATTTGATGACGTGATTACACAGGCCGACATTTTTCAGACCCTGGGATCAGCTTACATTTTTCCAAAGGTTTTTGATGCGCTGAATCTGAATCCAGAACAGCTCCCTGATAAACAAAAAATTTTCAGGTAAAAGTGTCACCGTTTTTGAAATATTTACTTTTTTTCGAATTTAAAAAAAATCGTGCCTTTTCATGTGTTTTCTTTAACTGCAACTACAAACCGGGCAATACTTAGTAAATTTTTTATGTAAAATACTTCCAGATAGTTGCCTCTCCATACTCAAATGCAATGTAGTTAAAATATATTAAGGAACCATCATAAAATTAGGACTATTTCTGGATTTTTAACTTTTTGATATTTTCTTCCCCAACTTTGACTATCTCGGGTGAAAAAAAAATGTACTGAGCTATAACTTTACATTACATAAAAAAACTGCTCATTTCATAAAGATTTCACAAAGGTGCCATACTTACTGTTCTGAATAGAAAAAAAAAAGTTATAGCCGCTTTTGTGGGTAAAGGACTGAGACACGCTAGAATGTATTTAATAGATTTAAATTGAATTTGCTCTTGTTACCGTCAAATGACATGCTAAATAGTACAAAGGTACATAATTACTTGCTTCTGACATTATTTTATGTTACTTACCGGAATTCGGACTAGAGTCTATAAAAAGGGCTATATCTATCAATATTTTGTGTGAAGGATGGGTTCACGTGAAATAAGATATACATGAGTTGTTTGAAGAAAAATTTATTCATTTATTGATAAAATATGCTCAAATTGGCGACCTTCTACTCTAATACAAGCTCGGCACCTTTTAAGAAAAGACGCTTTTAGAGATCTTAAACTCAATTGGGCTATCTCAGCAGCAGCTCCATTTATTTGTTCCAGCAAATGCTCTTCGTTTTGAATTATTTTTGAATAAATTTTGTCCTTAAGACAGCCCCGGTAGAAAAAATAGAAAGGATTCAGGTCTGGCGATTGAGCAGGCCACGTGATTGGCCCGTATCGTCCAATCCATCGGCGAGGATAAGCTTCGTCTAAATGAGCTCTTACTTCACGCCCGTAGTGAGCAGGGCATCCGTCATTTCGCTGCCATAGTCTTCGCCGCAGGTTTAAGGGTACATCTTATAAAAGAGTTGGAAGCCGTTCCTGAAGGAACTTTAAATAGCTGTGGGAGTTGAGCGTTGGCGGAAGTTCCACAGGTCCCAATATCTGACAATTAAAAATACCGCACCATAAATTTATTTTGTACTGGTACTGCGAACGATCTTATCTCATTTCGTGAGGATTGTCTATCTGCCAACTGTGAAGGTTATGTAAATTAAAATAACCGTCACGTTTGCATGATGATTCATCGCTCCAAATTATTTTATTAAAAAAGTTGGGGTCTCAAACATGCATTCGCAACATTTCACTGCAAAATCTAACCCTCGACAGGAAATCTCTCTCTTGTAAAGCCAGAACACGTTGAATGTGGTAGGGATGGTACTTTAAAGCCTTGTGAACTGTAGTTTTTGGTATTCCAGTCCGTCTTTCTATCATTCTCCCTGAAGTCGATGGACCTAGTTCAACTTCCGCTAACACAACTTTAACATCTACCGTTGCAGGACGTCCGGTTTCGCCGCCACGCCTTCCAGGTATGCGACCTTAAAAAAGTTAAAAATGATAGTTAAAAGAAGAATGGCTCCAAACAAGAAAGGTGTAAAAATCACTTACGTTCATATATTTCTCTATGGTTCCGGGCGAATACTTCACGGCCCGGATGCCGACGATTGGGGTATCGCTCTGCATAAAGTCTTTGAGCAGCTCTGGTATTACAGCAAGCTTCACCGTAAATTAGGTGAATATCCGCATATTCATGCGACGTATACTGCGTGTTCTCTGTCATAGTATTAATAACACAATGTTCGAATTTCACAAAATCCACTTTCACTAATTCCGGTAAGTAACACAAAATAATGTCAGAAGCAAGTAATTATGTACCTTTGTACTATTTAGCATGTCATTTGACGGTAACAAGAGCAAATTCAATTTAAATCTATTAAATACATTCTAGCGTGTCTCAGTCCTTTACCCACAAAAGCGGCTATAACTTTTTTTTCTATTCAAAACAGTAAGTGTGGCACCTTTCTGAAATCTTTATGAAATGAGCAATTTTTTTATGTAATGTAAAGTTATAGCTCAGTACATTTTTTTCACCCGAGATAGTCAAAGTTGGGGAAGAAAATATCAAAAAGTTAAAAATCCAGAAATAGTCCTAATTTGATGATGGTTCCTTAATACATTTTAACTACATTGCATTTGAATATGGAGAGGCAACTATCTGGAAGTATTTTACATAAAAAATTTACTAAGTATTGCCCGGTTTGTAGTTGCAGTTAAAGAAAACACATGAAAAGGTACGATTTTTTTTTAATTCGAAAGAATGTAAATATTTCAAAAACGGTGACACTTTTACCTGAAAGATTTTTGTTTATCAGGGAGCTCACCCCCCCACCTACCTTCCTCTAAAGTTTGGCACGTTACTTCTGGGACACCCTGTATATATATATTAGGCCGGGTCGATTTGTGGGGAGGCAAAAAAATCGCCCATTGCTCTGTGAAAATCATATTCTAGGGATCAAAATAAGAAACTTTGCCGAAGGAACCATACCTCTAAAACGAATTCTGATGTCCCCCAATTTGGGTCGAACTTTTGGGTAGGGGCAAATTTTGAAAAATCCCACTTTGACCCATTTATAGTGCTCCAATCGAGTCCAAATGTATGACCGACCCCCACTAACTTTGGAGGCCCGACCCACCGATGCCAGTGGCACACCCCCTGGAACCCCCCTGGGGGTTCACCAT
Organism: Rhagoletis pomonella; assembly: GCF_013731165.1. Lineage (NCBI taxonomy): Eukaryota > Metazoa > Arthropoda > Insecta > Diptera > Tephritidae > Rhagoletis > Rhagoletis pomonella. The sequence continues at coordinate 3,279,690 of NW_023458569.1, read as the reverse complement.
ACAAACATTTCAAAAAATCGCCGGTTTTGCACTTTACATGAAAACATCAGCGAAATGCCTATGTTTTTTCTTTTTGGAGTTTATTTTTCTCTTTAGAAATTTATTTAGTCAGAACATATGTAAATGAAAAAATGAATTTAACTTAGTAATAGAAAAGAAATGCGCGTTTTTTGCAACCATTTTAACAATTAAGGTATCACTGGAATGCACCGCAACCCTTTTAAACAATGAAGGTATCACTGTGACACAATTGCAGATCGTAAAATTGCTTGTGTTGTTTTTTTTTAAGCCACCACAAGACATGAAATTACCATTTCATTCTTATTACCTCGTCTCGTAGACCATATATAACGCAACAGTTTTTGTGAATGCCTTAAGTCGTTGTGAAGAACTCAAAGTGTGAAGTGCTAATTTCAGATAAAAAAATATTTCAAAAAAATTAATAAGTGAAGTGACCATTCCAAATCAAAAAGTTTACAATGAATCCACCATCCTCTACACCGCAAGATGAAGCAACTACATCAACAACTATCGAAAACCCAATGAGTCATATACCCAAGCATGATGTTACTGTTTTTGGTGTGCCTACTGATTTAACTGATCTTAATTTACCAACCCATCTGGATATCTTGAGATATTATTTTTACTTAAGCGAACGTGCTAAAACAGAACAAAAAAAGTTTTCCCATAAATCATTCACTATTCAAGTACAAGATAAGTTGATTGGAATTTGGGAAAAACTTGGTATGGAAATAATGCTGAAAAAAGTGTATTTAATAAATTGAATAAATTGCTTGACAAGTATCAAGAGAAGAAACAACACCCAACAATTTACAGAGTATGTAAAATCTCTGGAAACAATTTTTTACATTGGAACATGTAAATGCGATTTGAAGGCAGCTCCATGTGCATGCGGCTGGGTTCCCGAACGCCTCAAAGAGTCCATGCACGATCAACATAATCAGAGAAGACTAACAATGGATGCATTTGTGATGGAAACTGAAGAGCAAGGAGCAACGTCTATGTCATCAACGCCAACATACCAAGATCCCGATGATTCAACATACGCACCGCCACCGGTTCAAGAAGATATGGATAGAAGCACAAGTTCACAATACACAGAGAGATACGATTGTTTTAACTTTGCCTTGGTATGTGACAGATTTGGTGTGCCTGACAGAGTAGCATCAGCATTGGGAACCGCTCTTTTGCAAGATTTTAAAATTAAAGATAAGCATGGGAAACCTCTCATCATAGATAAATCGAAAGTTCGCAGAGAAAAAGAGAAATGCACACAAGAAGTGCTTCGCAAACGGTTAGATGATACCAATTTGTTAGCGTTTTCATTCGATGGCAGAAAAGATGATACTTTAACGATAGATAAAATTGATGAGAAGTATCATACTAGGATGGTAAAAGAACCTCATCTTGTTATTTTGAGAGAACCCAATTCTGAATTGATTGGTTACGTAAGACTGGAACATGAAACCGCTGAATACAAAACAACCAAATTAAATGGTTTTTTCAACGTTAAAAATATATCACTGGATGCATTAATTGGAATATGCACTGACGGTGAGCCAACAAGCACTGGCCCACACGGTGGAATTATACGACGATTCGAATTGCTGTTAAAAAGACTATTGCATTGGTTCGTTTGCCTTCTACACTTCAACGAACTTCCGTTTCGGCATTTGTTTGAAGCTTTGGATAAATCAACCAGCACTGGACCAAGATCGGCAACCGGAAAACTGAGCCGTCAAATCGAAACTTGTGAAACTCTTCCGGTAAGTTATTGCTATCACTCATTTATTATAATTGTCAACCATTTTTAATTATTTTATTATTATATATTTTCAGGTGGTGGACGGCTGAGTTGCAAAATATGCCCCCTGCTCCAGAAAAAATTGAATTTTCCACCGATTCGAAGTACTTATACGACATGGTCCATGCAATTTCTAGCGGCGTGGTTCCGGTGGATCTGGCTAACATCAAACCAGGGAAAATTGTACATTCTCGGTGGCTCACCAAGGCCGCTAGATTATTGCGATTATATGTGACAACGGAAAATCCAGATGCAAATTTAAGAATTCTGGTTGAATTTATAATTAAATGTTATGTGCCAATGTACTTCAATATCAAGTATTACAGCTCTGTCGTGTACGGCAGTGCATTATTTTTCAAGTTCATTGGTTGGTCACGATTTCTAGAACCTCGTTTACGCAAAATTGTCAATCAAGTAATTAAAGATAATTCATATTATGCGCATTCGGAAAATATCTTGTTATCAATGTTGTTTGATGATAGCAAAGAAAAGCGCGACTGTGCCATCAAGAAAATTCTACGCTATCGAACCGATGTTGACGAGCCAATGGAACTTAGAGTTTATAAAAAACCAGATATAAACTTTAATTGCACAAGTTATACGGAAATGATCAATTTGAATGATATAAATATCGTATTTGAACCACCATTCACGCGAAGCATTCCGTACGATACATTGAAAGAATGTTTAAATCAAGATGATCCACCGTTTAATGATCCAAAAATTCCATCACACATGCAAGGAACGGAACGACATGTTCAATTGCTAGCTAGCGTTTCCAAACGGGTTATACCGGAAAATGTAGAGGCTGTTATGGCGAC
>NW_023458569.1:3225278-3276944 GCF_013731165.1 Rhagoletis pomonella | reverse complement strand
AGCGTTTCCAAACGGGTTATACCGGAAAATGTAGAGGCTGTTATGGCGACGACATTAGAGAGCCGTGCGAAATTGCCCAGACTTGAAAGTAAAAAAGACTTCAAACAATAATTTTTTTTAGTTTCTTTTCTATACCTCACTTAAATTAATTTTTTCATTTACATATGTTCTGACTAAATAAATTTCTTAAGAGAAAAAATAGATATTATTAGAAATAAATAATAAATATTATTATAAATAAATAAATAAAAATAAAGAAAAAACATAGCCATTTAGCTGATTTTTTCATGTAAAGGCCAAAAATGGTGATTTTTTGAAATGATTGTATGGGGAACCCCCCAGGGGAGTTCCAGGGGGTGTGCCACTGGCATCGGTGGGTCGGGCCTCCAAAGTTAGTGGGGGTCGGTCATACATTTGGACTCGATTGGAGCACTCTAAATGGGTCAAAGTGGGATTTTTCAAAATTTGCCCCTACCCAAAAGTTCGACCCAAATTGGGGGACATCAGAATTCGTTTTAGAGGTATGGTTCCTTCGGCAAAGTTTCTTATTTTGATCCCTAGAATACGATTTTCACAGAGCAATGAGCGATTTTTAAATCGACCCGCCCTAATATACATATATGAAAAGTCTTGTTACATTCGTAGTACATATATAAGATTGCTTGTGCAAAATTAAGGCAAACTTTTTTTGCAAGAATGTGCGCTAATTATTGAAATTTTTTTGCGAAATATTTTAGAGACAATGGCCCGTAGTCATAGTCAAAATAAAGTCGACTTTAAAGTCAGTTGCAGCTTTTTTGACAGATATCCCATTGAAAATTATGTCAAAAAGCTGCAACTAACTTTAAAGTCGACTTTATTTTGACTATGACTACGGGCCAATAGCTAAAGCAATACCTACCTCTAATTTTTGCGATTTTTGTTATGGATTTTTGTTAAATGGTTGTTCAGTGAGGATGTGGAGGAGTTGTAGCACAAAACTGCACTACATATGGAACATGTTACTTCCTTTTCGTCCTCTGATTTTTCGAAATAATCCCAAACCCAGCTACTTTTGCGTCTGCTCATTTTTGTATTTGAATATACACACATGTGTGTGCATGTACATATATATTTAAAATATTTTTTTTCATTTGTCAAAGAAATTTCAATGAGAGTTCGGTTACTGAAATTCGATTTGCTACAATGCTCGAGTAGTCGAAGCAAAGCAACTATTCGAATAATCGAAGGCGGGCGACTATTCGAATACCATTAACCGACTACTAAGCATGCGAACGGTTAACCGATTAGTCGAATAGTCGGATAATTTTATGAGCCCTATTACGTACATATGTACCTTTGTATACAATACAAGTTTAATAAGAACAATTCTGTGTGCATAAATTTGGAAAAGACGTTTTTGGGTAGGAAATGACGTTTTTTCAGACCAAGAGGGACGTTTTCTCATGCGGAAGACCTAGCAACACTGTCCTCACTTGTCCTTTAATAAAACACACACGCGTCCACTACTTTGCGGTTTTAAAAATTACTTTTATTTCGATTTAATTTTCTTTATTTCTAAACGGACAACCGCTCGGTTTAAGTGACGAGTAGCGAATGAATTGGCTTCCTTGAAGCCAATCTACGATACACCTTCTAGAACGAATATGGATGGTAAGCTCGGTAGTGCTGACAACACACGCGATGTATTTTTATTATTTTGGGCAACATAAGTGTTGCCATGTAAGCTGTTACCGCATCGCATGTGGTGCCATTACAACGTGAGGACCCTGATATATATTTTCATGTTTGATTCTGGGTTCTTTTTGTACTATAACGAGACCGTTTTCTTTAATAAGTACTGGACGGGATTGTCTATCATATAAATCCTTGTTGCGGATTTTATGTTTGTTTATTAATTCTTTGGCTATTGCATGTGATTTTTGCATTCGGTACTTAACCTCTTTTGCAAAATTTTCAACATTATAAATGGGATCAAATTTTCTTTTTTCAATTCGTGCGGTAAAGTCGGTTTTTTCCAGAAAACTAGTTCGAAAGGAGTAAATTTGTTGTCGAAAACAGAATTTGGCGTTGTATTACGCAAAAAGGTGAAATACTTAAGATAAGTGTCCCAGTCTGAAATAGTCTCATTTAGGTATGCACGTAAGTATTCATTGAAAACGCGATCGTTTCGCTCAGTTGTGCCCACCGTTTCGTGATGGTGTGCTGTCGAAAAGTTATGATCAATCTTTAAAAGTTTTATTAGTTCTAAAAATATTTCGTTTTTATATTCAGTTCCTAAGTCTGATCTGATGGAATTCATTATGCCGTATACTACTATGTAACATTCAAAAATAGCAGAGGCTATAGTTTTGGCGCTTTTATCTGGAACAGCAACGATTACCAGATACTTTGTCAGATCGCAAATCATAGTAAGAGCGAAATTGTTACCGTTTGTTGATTCTGGCAAAGGTACTATTGTATCAATTATCATTATGAGTCAAGCTTTCTGAAACGGGCCACTAAAAATTAAGTAGTAGAGTTTAAAACATGTTTTGGCAGATATTAAAAGGTCTATATGTGAAAATTAATGTCTCAAAATATTTTTTGAAAATTTAAATTTTTCAAAAATTTATTCATAAATGAATTTTTGACCTTCTTTTCATCAATTTTATATATTAATTGCTATATTTCCGTAAATATTCAATGAAAAATAACCAAATTTTAATGGTGTATTCAGAAAAAGTAGCAGAAACACTGACAATTCGTGCAAAAATATTTTAGTGCACTCTATCCTATAAAAAGGTACGAATGTTTAAACATTATCGTGATTACGCGAAACTGCTACCGACGTTGGAACGCAGCGCCGATAAACCTGGACCCGTTCTTCGTTGCATGCTTACGTTTTAAAAAGCATATATTATGTTATTATTACATATGTTATTAATTCTTACGATTAATTCTTTATATTGATAATTATTGAAATCTCAGCGCCTAAATTTATTTTCGAAATCATGAGGCTCCTAAACTTTGAGAATCTTGAGTACAGACTAGAGGTGTATATAAATGATTTGAAATGCTGTTTATAAAATAATAGTTGATACTAGTATCGCGGCGTACTAACACAAAATGACTAACATGGAACACACTGCTGCTGTTCACTTCACACCCAACCGTTTTACTGCACTCGCTGTACTGCCCCGTTACTTTGCTCTCTTTAGTGTAAATCAGTATTTGCAGTAAGCAAACAAATACTGTCATTACAAGAGTTATAGTTAGCAGCGACACTACAGTGTTTGTTTTGATGGCGGGCAAACATTGATTTCACTTTTTTTACTGTCAAGTGAATTTGATTCATTACTACATTTCTGATATTGTACACCTCTAGTACAGACGATGCGTCCGTTAAACAAATGAGAATCGCGTATATCAATGTCACTGCCCACGGAAAAGGAGCGATGGCATTGGTGGCTGCGTTAAAAAATGCATACTGCGCTAGTCTATAGGACAAAACTATTCTTTCGACCCAAAATTGTTCGACTGATTTTTGTTATTTGTACTTTAGCTGAATATAAAAAACATGAGAAGGTGTTGGCGAAACGTTTTCCTAGAGCCAAAACCATCAAGCGAACACGCCAGTTTCATTGCCACAAACCCTCTGCTTCAAATTGTTTAGAATGTAAGATTTTTTCAAGCCACTCAGAATATGTAATTGTAAAAATATAAAAAAAAAATCAACGTTGTACTTAAATAACAAAATTATTTTAAGTACGTTTAATTAAAAAATGTTCCATTCATAAAGTACCAATCATTATGTTGATAAAAAGATACGCATGCAACGACGAACGGGCCCAGGTTTATCGGCGCTGCGTTCCAACGTCAGAAGTGCAGTAAAATATTTTTGCACGAATGGATCGCTTTTTTTTTTGTTTAACACAAGGAGAAGTCTGTTAAATTGTCAATTTTTATTGGGAAGAAATAAAATTTTTCCAGTATGAATATTTTTTTTCGATTCTGCTACTTTTTCTGAATACACCATTACAATTTGGTTATTTTTCATTGAATATTTACGGAAATATAGCAATCAATATATAAAATTGATGAAAAGAAGGTCAAAAATTCATTTATGAATAAATTTTTGAAAAATGGAAAATTTCAAAAAATTTTTTAAGACATTAATTTTCCCATATAGACCTTTGAATATCTGCCAAAATATATTTGAAATTCTAATACTTAATTTTTAGTGGCCCGTTTCAGAAAGTAGTACTCTTGTGATATAGTTTTCTTAAAACTCTTTCGTTTGACACTAATATTTCGATAATTCATTTATGTATCTTTCGTATAAGTAAAACAAATTTGACTTTTCAAACAGGTGGCAACCTCTTTAAAGATATTTTCAAACTAAAATTTTTCACCTGGCATTGTCATACGTATTTAAATTAACTGATATGAATTAAGTTGAATTTAGTATTTTTAAGCACATGGCAACTCTCGTAAATAAAGTTTAGAAATAAACTATTTTCAAACCCATTTCGATTGATACCCATCCTTTGACAATCCATTTAACTTATTAAATAATTTGAGCTTAATTTTTTCAACAAAAAAAAAACCAAATGTTCAATTTAAAGATTTCTTAACACTCGTTTTTTGATAACTATATTTTAAAATTTCATGTAACTTATGTATAATTAAACGACATACCACTTCAAAACAGGCGGCAATCCTCTTAAAAATTATTTTCGAACTAAAATTTCCTTAAATATTTTTTTCCCTGACATTGTTGTAAATATTTCAAGTAACTGATGAATTAAGTGGAAATTCACTTTTTAAACACGATGCAACCCTCCTAAATATAATTCTTAAATAAAGGATTTTAAACCCATTTCCATTGATTACCATCGTTTAGTAATTCATTTATCTTATTAAATAATTTTAGTTTAGCCCTATAAGCTGGGCAACCCTCAAGCACATCAAAAATGTTCTAAATTGTCAAAATTGTCTTGAAGCTCTTTCATTTGACATCCATCGTTAATATTTCATATAACTTGGGTATAAAATAGTTCAACTATTGGTACCTCACTTTTGAAAATCGAACGGACGGTGCGGATCTGAGGGCATTGATTAGTAAATAACTTGAGTTTAATTATTTAACAGGTGACAACTCTTTTCGAAAAAGTAAAACCTTATTGTACATCTACAGGCCAAGCGCTTTAATTTGACGCCCCATTTTTGAAAATCGAACGAACCGTGCAGATCTTTTATGCTGCACAAAAAATGCCTTCGCGTATTATATATATAGATTCTTTGGTTGATACAAGTTTTCAATTAATTTTGTGAACTTGCTGTAGACGTGAATTAGCTAACCATTTATTATTGGAAAAACAGTTTCAGTTTGACACAAATAAAAATTTACTCGATGGTTGTTGTGTTTACTTTCTTCTTTTATTTGCATATGGGTGTTTCCATACAGCCGTACGCAACATTCGTACGCTTATAGAGTGACGTAAATCTATCAAAAATAGAAGTTACTGAAAAAAAAGATTACGGTTATGTTGCAACCAAAGGGTACTATGTTTGAGAAAAAAATAAGCAGCCTCGAAACTTTGGTGTGGAAAATATCCGTTCAAAACCAGGTGATAACGTACGCGACAAAAAAAGAAGTGGTTTTAAGGCACATATACATATATGCGAAAGTCTGCGAATCATGGGAGTTTTTCTGTTCTTTAAAAATTCCTAAACTAAGCTAAATAATGTACCTTTACAATCCTTCCATTTTTTAATAGAAATTATCTCTGGTTAGGTTTTATTACAAAAAATTATAATAACGTACGCGACATAACGTACGCGACAGATTTTTCCTCCATGCAATATTTTTACTAGTAACACATACTAAATTAAATTTTTTCAGTTCTTCTCTCCACCGTTTCGCGTTTCCAAAACCTTTTTCCGTCATCTGAATACGAAATTTGAAGTTATAAAGCCGTTTGAATTCATTTGTTTGCATTTCCGGTTTACATTTTCATGGAAACACGCATATATACGAAAGTCTGCAAATCATGGGAGTTTTCCTTTTCTTTAAAAATGCCTAAACTAAGCTAAATAATGTACCTTTACAATCCTTTCATATTTTAAGAGAAATTATATCTGGCTAGTTTTATATTAAAAAAAAAACAATAACGTACGCGACATAACGTACGCGACAATTTTTCTCGTAAGTAATAAAATGTATTTATTGAGAACTCTTCTCGCCACCATTTCATTATTTTACAACTATTCTAAATAACTTAAATGGAAAATTTGCAATTAACATTGGTTTTGATGTATTTGATTGAATTTTTCGTACCTACAATAACGTATGCGACAAACTTTAAAGGGTAATACATTTTTTTTTACTTCGGTTGGAAAGAAAATTTTACTGTATATCTTTAGCTGGAAGAATTCTCGCTTAAGAATTGTAATCTGCATTACCTGCGACTGCCAATATACAAATGACATAGACATACAATGTTTTTGCATAACGTACGCGACATTAGAATACTATCAGAAGCAAATCAAAAAATTACCGTTATTCGAGCTCTAACTTCTCCTTTTTCTAATTTTTATAGTAAGTTGTTATTGCAAATTTCATTTTAAGATGTAATTGTAATGTTTCAAATCTCTTAATTTAGTTAATAGAAAAGAGAAAATAGTTCATTTCATTAGAGAAAAAAAAAAAGAAAGTCGAAGAGACATTCAGTTTTACTCTTCCATTTTTGAGTTTTAAAATTCCTATAAGCTGAAATACTTCTATAATATAAAAATTCGAGTATTTTTCTCTTATTAATTCGTCTTAAAAACCCTTTTCAGTTGTTTTTATTTTTTCAGTCCTGGTTGACATTTTCATGGAAACACCCATATATTAAGCATAAATAGTTACTAGTCTAACTAATACCTATGTATATGGTGGTAAGAATTTCCTAAAAAGAAACGATGAAACAGGAATAGTCGTGCGAAAACCCAGGTCCATATCTGCTGGAAGTACTGGTTTAAGTATACTGCTTTGCTTTTTTCTTGGCTAAATAGATACTTTCAAATTATGATTCACCTGAATTATATATCCGCTGAGAAAGCCCGGTTGGCATCAAACTTTATATTTTTAAATAACTGTGCGCACACCGAAACAACTCGCGGCGATGGCAAAACTGAAACTGACACCCCTATTGCGAATATCGACTGGCAGTAGATAAACGACTATTACGCGATTATCGATTATCGATGCTATTGCGAATGTCGCTTAGTCGCTCAGTTAGCGACTGTGAATACTTTTTAATCGCTCATCCTTCTATTGCTGTTTTTTAGTCCTTGGAGTTTGCGTTTATAAAATTTACATAAGAAAGTGGTACTATAATGGATAAAAAGTAAGTCATTTGAACTGGAAGTTGTAAAAAATTGTGAAATATACATATGTATGTATGTGTCTGAATTACAGATCAAAAATTATAATCAACAAAAGGCAAATTGCGCGGTTGGTCGTGCTGATGCAGGAGAGTGAGGACATAGGCAAAGGAATTTCTGGAAAGAGTAGGGGAGGAAGCTCTGCTTCTATTGGGAAAGATACATATACAATATTTCTTGTGCATATAACTCCGGCTACGCCATCCACAGTCTTTTTGCGCAGAATCAACATCAAAAGTTTACAAAAAACTGCATAATTTATTAATAGACTAGTGCTCGGAAATTTGAAATCTTTATTTTAAATTAAAGCTGAATTCTTTCACTACACTTGTATGTTAAAGTTTTTAAACTCGGGTCACGCGTTTGGACACAAATACCCAACATCCTTGTACAAATATCTAAACCGTACCGTATTTCTTAAACATCCATAAAGTTTATTAATGAGGAAAACAGCTTTTCCTGCAAATAATGTAAAGCCTAAAAACCGTGAAGCATCGGGAGCGCAACTTCTATTCATAAAATACATATGTATGTACGTACACTTCAGCTTCCAATTCCAAGGGATCCGACGAATCTCGCAATTCCCTCCTTGCTTTAGCCAACTCTACTAATGTATTAGCTTCCACATCATCTTCCAAATCACTAAACCATATTTCAACTGTGTCCATTTTTTAAATTTTATAATAAAAGCAATTATTTTAAAAATGATGTAAATAAAACACTAAAGAAACAAATGTAAATAAACAAACAGCTGTTTACAATTCTGTCAACCATTCACAATAGTATAAATTTTTATCGATCAAGTTACACAATAGCAAAATAAGAGATGATCGACAAATTTCTATTCTACTGCCAGTCGACACTCGCAATAGGGGCCTATGACAAACAAGTCTGGGCATGTCATAGCACACACTTTCCTTTCTCTACCTAGCGCAGTGATCGACTTGCCATACCTTACTGAGCAGTGGCGGTACTGTCATATAAGCCCAAAAGCCCGGCTTGCCTAGCATAAATTCCTATAGTTTGAAAATTTTTCCGATGTAAAACTGATAAATAAATTTTTTTTTAATTTAAAATTTTGTTACCTGTAGCACCCTCTCATCCACCAGCTGACTTTCACATTTGGAATCTTTTACAATTTTTAAATGCTGCCGTCATCCCTCTTTAACTTACTGGCTTTTACGAGGCTTTCAAAATTAAAGAGTTGCAGTACTCGTTCATTCACGTGTAAATCAAAGGGAACATATGTATGTATGTATTGCTATGTTTTTGCTAATCCTTACATACATATATAAGTTTGTGAGTTATGTATTCCTTGTTGGTGTTTTGGATGTGTGAGAGTTATTGTATGAAATTTCGAAGCCAGCTTCTGTGAATTCAAGAAGTTACAAAGTTTTGGTTGTTTCAACTGAAATCTATAAAAAAGTGAATGGAATACACAACAAAGTCAATTAAACAATCAGAAGTGCATATCATAGTCCTTCGCAGTGAGTAGAAGCATTGCAGATATCGTTTTGGATTTCATCAAATAGAATCATTTTTATTCCGATCTCTACGTTAATGTTTGGGTGTTTTTGCGCTTGGTGTACAAAGTCAAATTGCTTTCACTATGGAAATTGTAAACTGCGACGATCTTCTGTGCACTAAAGATCTAATGAACAATAAAAAAATAGGAACTTTGAATTTGGTCAAAAAGAAAGAGTTAATTGCTTAAATAAACCAACACCAGATTTGCGTGTTACACAAATTAATATATCCCACAAAAGTAGATATTTGAACAAATAGTTTTGTTGGTACTGCATTTTCTTTTCAAACGAATAAAACGTGTGGAATTCGTCAGGATATGAAGACTTGAATAATTTAACAAATGCAACAAAAAGGCACCAAGTGACTCAAAAATTTAATGTGTAAATCCAAGTTTCAAACCATGTGCAATATAAAAAAATCAACAAACTTTCGTAAAACTTTCGAGCTTTTTTGATTAGATTTCCTAGAAAGATTCTGAGTATGCAGTTTTGTAGCTCATTCAATTCTAGTATGATAAAATATAAGTGGATAAAAATTAACGTTGATGTTTAGAATTTGTTTTTTTGACGAAGTTACGGTTTTCCTCCATATAAAAATAAAATGTGTTTATTCGTTTAATGGAAGCAAATGGGACAAAAAAATCTAAAATATTAAGGGCTGGTTTCTCCAACTCAACTAAACTTAGTTTAGCAAATTTTTTAGACTTAGTCAAGAATAGGCTGTGTAAAAGGTAGGCTAACTTTTGACTTAAGTCCAAAAAATGGCTAAACTAAGTTAAGTTGAGTTGGAGAAACCAGCCCTAAGGGTATTTTTCACCCATTTGAAACTGACACTGGCTACAAATCTGCACACTCAGAACCTTTCTAGGAAATCCTATTAAAAAAATTCCAAATTTTTATAATTTTTTTTTAATTGCAAAAAGTTTGAAACTTAGACCTACACGGGTTTTTCACAGAATGAATTATTATATTTATAAAAAATAAGCAAAATTAAATAACGAAAAAAATGTATATTAAAACTTGTCAAAATATGGTGCGACTGTAATTTTTTCGACTTTATTTTTTCCTAAGGATAAATTAAAATAAACTTGACTTTATTTATTTAGTTCTTTTATTTCCGAGGTTATATTGGCTTGGGCTTGCCTCGATTGAATCATTTAGGCACGCCACTGTTACTGAGCGCTCTGTGACCACACGCGTGTTTCTCCCATATACGAACAGCGGTATCGGAGCAATGATTTCCACGCCCACAGTCCACAGTCTCATTCATTGAATCGTTTTTATGCAATGGTCGGCATACTACCGCATTCAAACGATTCAATAAGTGGGACTGTGTGCTTGCTCAGCTGGCGCTCTTCGTATGTGAAACACATTTGTGCTCAGAGATCGCTCATCATTATTTAGGGGTGGCTCACAAACGTTAATATGTTCCGCTCTCAAACCAAATCGTGGTTGCCTCAACTAAGATTTGGTAACTATGACTAAACCATGTGTTGAAAGAAAGCAGAGCTTAATGACATCCTTTTATGAACCATACGTCAAGTTGAATGGAATGTGTAGAAATAAGCTTAAAAAAAATATTTATTAATATTTACCAAACCCTTCAACAGTGTTGCTGCGAATCATTTTTAGTGGTAGCCAAATTCCTTTAAAAATAGGGCTAAAAAAGAGCTAAAAAAGTCGCTGTGGCTAAAAATGGTAGCTACAATTTTTTACCAACATATACCAGTATATATAAGTATACACGCAAACATTTTCAATAAGTAATGGTATAGAAAAACAATGAACTCTGTAAAAAAAAACTAATATTTTATCCAACCAAAAACCTTTTTGTATAAAAGGGGAAATATACGATGCCAGCTTGCTGGCTCCATCAAGTGATTGTACTATCAGGCTTGAAGCATATAACTTACCAGAATGCTGGTACAATATTTATTTCTACAAATGAGATCGAGGAAAGATTGAAATGATTAGAGCCGAAATTTCATAATTTTTCTACCATTTTGCTAAACACTGTTTTTTTTCTTTTAATTCAAAACGACAATATCGTGAGCTTAGTATTCCACAAACACGGCTTTGGCTCATATAGTGCAAGAAATTTCCGCCAAAATACTTTTTACTTAGAAAATTGAGCTAATTTCACTACTCACGACACCAGCATGCTGGTACAATCATACAATTTTCAAATAGTTTTTGAAGTCGCACCAGCAGCTGGTACAATCACACCACAAGAACATGCACGGGCAATCGACTTGTTGGGCCATTTAAAAAATTAAGCATATTAAGAGCCGTCAACTTATCTATTTTAAACTATAGTTAAATCGTTAATAGATAAGTTAACAGCCCTAATGCCGAATTTGCACTAGGCATTGAAATGAAAAAAATGTATGCCAGTTGAAAAAATGCCATGTGGATATGAACTTAATTACTATTTTTTTAATGTAATTACACGACACGAGCTAATAAAAGGAAGGTAAGAAAGTAAAAATCATCTCTTACATAAATGTTGTTTGGTACGTTAATGAGGTAATTATAATCTCGTGTACTAAAGTTGAATAATAAATAAACTAAACTAAACTAAATGAAAAAAAAAATAGATCAAATTAAGCATATACAACTTTTTCATACCAAGTATGAATAAATTCTCCAAAGGGCTAAAAAAAGGGCTAGGGGCAATTTTAAATTTATGTGCACAAAAACAGTATGTGGTAGCTAAATCTAGCTACCAAAGGGCTAAAACGGCAACACTGCCCTTCAACTAAATTAACGATTTGGTACAACCTAGATAAATATTAGAAGCTTTAGTATATTTAGTTATAATTACCCACCCATGGTAATAGTTTCCAATCCTTGGTAACAAATATTGTCAAAACTCGGGAACTAAATATCTTTAGTTGTCGAAACTAATCGTTTTCTCAGTGTAATGTAGCTAATAAAAACATTTCTTTTTTTTGGTTGTTAGATCCTAATGCGCAGGCATACTTAAATTTAGTTAAAATATTTAGAAAGTTCACTTAAATTTAGTTTATATATTTTAGAAAATTCCCTTGTCCTTATCAGGGGTCGATTTTAACATATTAAGTTCAATACATTTATTTTTTTTGTTGTAGTTACGAAATTTGGAAATTCAGTTTAATTTGTGAAGGTTTAAAATGTCTTAATAATGAGGGTTTTCATGAAGGGTATCTACCTCTGTTAAAAATTCATATAAGGAAATAGAAAACTTAAAACTACTGCTCCTTACTCGCACCGACTGCACTGCATTTTGATTATTTTACTCCCCTCTGGTAACATTAATCGATGTTGTTATTCGTCTACTCCCACGCCGCAGTCTTCAGCTGTCACCATGTCGGTCAACCAACACTGTACTTTTATAGCGTGGATTTTGTTGCTTACTTTTTGCTGTTGTTTGTGATGTTCTATTGCGTTGCTGCCGTGATGTCCGCAGTGTTGCCAGAAATTTTTGGGCCGACCGGCTAGATTAGCAAAAAAAAGCGGCTAAAAACGGCTAAAATGTTTTAGTGAAAATTCACATGCTTTATTTAAATAAATCGCAAGAAACGAAAGACTAGTTAACACCATTAATTTATATCGAGTGTATATTCTTCATCATTAAATGAATCACTATTGTATATATCACCTGAATTCATTAATTTTAAGAGATCGTCATCTACAGTAAAATTATGGCAGCATTTTTCTTCACGTTTTAAACCGTATCTTATATATAAAATAGCGTTTAACGTTTTAACGCACATTGGACTTCTTTGCTTAGTTTTTATTATATTCATTGAACTAAATATTCGCTCTACTTCTGCATTACTTATAGGCAAAACAAGAAAACTAAAAACTAGGTTGGAAAGGTCAGCAAAAGGGTTTTCTCCTAGGGCATTTCGAAATTGATAAACTTCGGCCCAAAATTTTACAGTTGAGTCTAAATTACTCCAGGTTTGTAACCCAGGTTGTTAACCGTTGCCATTGCATCTCTATGGATGTTATTTCGTCGGCATTATATTTGTGTTTTTGTTGCTGTAGTTGAACAAATACTTTTGATTTAATTACTTTTAATGCATTTCCAACCGAAAAAAGTCAATTTTTTTAGTGTGGCAATATTTGTAGGGAGGCGTTGGCGTAATTCCTGTATTAAAGTGATAATAAAATAGCGACCATTTTCTCGAATTATTTTCTCGGCTTCGTGGTCAAAAGCGTTTGTGCTTACTTTTGTTTTTAAATACTCTTCAAAACTGTGATAAAACTGAGGAAATGGAGCAAGGTATGGTTCCAACGGGGAGCATATAGGATCAAATGTGTCCGCGCTAATAACCACTAGGGAGCATAGATGCGAAAGTAAAACATTGAGTTCATTAAAAATCTTCATTGGGTCTGCATTATTGCTTTCGTACAACTTGTTTACTTTTTGCACCTGAAAATTAGGCAAATAGTAAAATCGGCTAAAAACGGCTAACTTTTTTTTACAAACCGGCTAACAAATCGGCTGCCGGCTAGATCGAATTTTCTCCGGCTAGTTGCTATCAAAACCGGCTAAATCTAGCCGGAAAACGGCTAAAATGGCAACGCTGGATGTCCGTTAGGCACGTATGTATATAAGTTGTGGGGTGGTTTGCTGTAACTGTGCTGTAGGTTGCCGTTATGTGTAGATTGTGGCGTGGGTCTCGCTGTACAAGATGTTGCTTTTTTGTAAATGTGCCGTTGTAATATATATACTTATGTATGCGTTGGCGTTAGTTGCCGTTAACGATGCGTATGTATGTATGTGCACAGCTAGTGGTGGTGGCATGCTTTTATATGAACATAAATACCGCTCCATATTATATGTACATACATACCGCTACATATATGTATGCATTTTGCCGCCTATCGGGTGGCGTGGCTGTACAAAAATAATGGCTGCTCCTCTGGAACCACGGCCACGAACCGAGGGACTAAGATGTTACGTCGTCCCGTGCAAACCACGACCACTTGCCCCAAATCTTGGTGTTTTAAATTTAGGCTCTTTTCATTTTTGCCCGAACACCATGGCTCCTTGGCACGGTCG
The DNA here is from genome assembly GCF_013731165.1 of Rhagoletis pomonella. Taxonomy (NCBI): domain Eukaryota; kingdom Metazoa; phylum Arthropoda; class Insecta; order Diptera; family Tephritidae; genus Rhagoletis; species Rhagoletis pomonella. Next base: position 3,262,952 of record NW_023458569.1, on the reverse strand, counting down.
CCATTTAAAACGTCGCTGGTACGTGGGGCGTAGCACCCAACTTTGACAAAAAACTAATTAACTTACCCACGTACCAGTAATGCGCCGCCAGTGGTGTAAACGGCGCTCTGCTTCTCTGCGCCTGGCTCCTGGAACGCACACAGAACTCGCCAGCTGCTCCTCAGGGTTGGCTGCTTACTTTTTACACGGCCGCGCTAATAAAATAACCTTTAACTTTAATAATAATACACGCGTCCACTACTTTGCGGTTTTAAAAATTACTTTTATTTCAATTTAATTTTCTTTATTTCTAGGCGGACAACCGTTCGGTTTAAGTGACGAGTAGCGAATGAATTGGCTTCCTTGAAGCCGAGTTACGATACACCTTCTAGAACGATGTGGATTGTAATCTCGGCAGTGCTCATGATTCAATAATACAAGGTTGGATAAATATTGACATTTGTGTCAATCGACTGCCTTGTAAGGTTGCATTTGAGAAGGAAAGAGATGCGGGTAGCAATTTTATCACCTTTGTGAAAAGGTAGTAGGAAAAGTAAGTAGTCTGGTAGTGCTGAAATGCGTTTTTGTATACAAATTGAATTATATATTCCACTGATCTACACAATAGACAATGAATTAACTTTTTATGGCCACATAAATATTAAAAATGAAGTAAATGGATATTCACATAAAATTCTTGGCAAAGAAAAATTTTTGAAATCTTTTAAGAAATGTTCCCAAATATTCAAAATAAACCATGGTTTCATTGAAATTCCAGGATGTATTAAACAAAATGAATGGAATTCAAACAAATCCTTTATTCAAAGGGACTATATGAAGAATTATAGTAAAGATGCAATTGGTTTAATGCATATAAATTAATATTTTAAAAATTATTATATTTGTTGCATTTAAAGATTACATGGTCAATATCTTAAATTGAATTACATTTGGTTTTTTTGTAATTTAAATTTTTTAGTAATGTTTTCTACTTTTTCCTCCAATCAGTCTTGCTAATCATTGTATTGGTTACATTTAAAAGTTATATCTTCAATATCGCACTTTTAATTACATTTGGTTATTTAAAAATCTAATTTTTGCGGAATGTTTTTTACTTTTTTTCTCCAATCAGTCTCTTAATCATTATATCGGTTAAACTTAAAAAATATGTCTTCAATATCGCAATTTATTTACATTTCGTTTTTTTAAAACGTTAATTTTTTGTAAGATTGTGTACTTTTTTCTGCAATCAGTCCCAATGAGCACAAGAAAATATCTTTATTAATATTTCCACTTTCGCTTTTATGGAGTGGTATACTTACTTGTAAATATGCAAAGGCTGCACTTGACCAACCCAAACGCTGCAGTGGTAAAAATGCATGCACCGGCAAACGTGGACGGACACCCAAGTCACACAGGGATCCTAGCATGCAAAACTTACTTGCAACGCCTGCACTTTTTGTAAAACGCTACTTTTTGAATACAAATTATGAATAACTCCAATACCCTGCAAATAAATATGTAAATTATTGTTGTAATTCAAAATATTTCCATTATTTTTGATTTTTTTGCCTTACTTACTTGAATTTGCCCGATAAGAAAATGAATTTCCATGAAACAATCGATGAAAATATCGGCAGTGTTGCCTGTTGAACTTTTTATACGAAGACAATATTTCTCCTTGTATTTTAGTAGAAGGCAACACAGGCTAAGGCAGAATGCGGCATCGAGACAACTGCCAGGTTATCCAACCTTTTATTATTGAATCATGGGCAGTGCTGACAACACAAGCGATGTATTTTTATTGTTTTGGACAATAAGTGTTGCCATGTAAGGTGTTACCACATCGCGTGTGGTGCCATTACAGGTCTACCATCCACAATTGTAAAGTTTACACCATCTACAAGAAGCGATCTCAGATGCAAATTATGGGAACTCTTCCTCAGGAACACACACCATTTACGCGCGCGCTCACGAATACGTGAGTAGACTTTACTGGACCCTTTGAAATTAAAAGTTACCATGGCAGAGGTTGTCGAATTTCCAAAGGGTGTGTTTGCCTATATGTTTGTTTCACCACTAAAGCGATTCACTTAGAAGCTAGCAGTGACCGTAGTGAAGAAACTTTATCTCCAAGCTGCATGTAGGAGTGTTGCCACCTGATTTTATAATTAAATTCAAATTGAATTAATAGTATTAGATAATTTAAATATGTATCACAATACAAGTGTCGGACGTAAAAGGTTTAACGAGGTCTTGGTTTAAAAATAATTTGAACAGGACTGCTATCTGTTTGAAAAGTCGAATTAAATTAATTTATTAAATTATTGACGTCAAACAAAGGAGTATTAAGAAATATTTGGTTTCAGCTTTTATAACATTAAAGAGGGTTTCCACCTGTGTAAAAAGTTAAACTCAAATTATTTAATAAGTCAAGTGAATTATTAAAGTATGGGTATAAATTGACATGGGTTCAAAATGTTTTTTTATTAACTACATTTAAGAGGGTTGCCATATGTTTTAGAAATTAAATTCAACTTGAATTAAGGGAATTAGGTGTACAATTTAAATATGTATCGCAGTATGTGTGTCAGTCGAAAAAGTTTAATAAGGTTTTGGTTTTAAAATATTTTGAATAGGACTGCCACCTGTTTCAAAATTAGAATTTAATTAAAGTATACATCAGTTAAATTAAATATTAAAACATGATGTGAAACGAAGATGGTAAGATATCCTTAATTTGAATATTTAGAATATTAAAGAGGGTTGCCACCTGTTAAAAAGGTAAACTCAAATTATTTAATAAGTTAAAGCAATTATTAAAAATATGTTTATCAAATGAAATGTGTTTAAAAGTCTTCATTTCTGAAATGTATTTATGAGGATTGTCACGTATTTAAAAAATCAAATTTAACTTAATTCATCAGGCACATATTGTAGGTATCACAATGCCAGACGTAAGAGATTTGTTTATTTCTTAACTGTATTTAGGGGGGCGCCCAGCTGTTTCAGAAGTCTTATATGGTAGACAGACGGAGAAAATTAATTAGAATTAATAAGCATAAATGCAAATTAAAATTTTACTCTTACAGACGGCAGACGCAAGGTCGTGGGTTCGAGTCTCACGGCCAGTAGACTTTTTTTTATTTCTTTTTCATTCTTTTTTTTTATAAGTTATATATTTTTTTATGTTGCTTTCAGTTAGTTGTTGTTGACTTTTTAATAACAATAATTACCACCCGGCTACCGCGGACGCGGAACTCGCGCGCTTTGTTTGCGTACTTGTACAAAAGACAACAGCTGGCCGTTTTTACCAGTGTTGTCAACGAAAACTGCCCGGATCCGAGTTAATTCCCAAAAATTTCGTGCATTTGTTCGGCTGCTTATTCTCATTTTAAAGAGGAAAATGCATGAGTTAAAGCAAATAAAGGCTGGTTATGCAAATAATCGAGCCCGTTTGTCTACCGTATTAGCTAACTTATGCACAGATCCGAAGACGAAGATAATGCGCAGACGAGCACGAACACGAAGAAGAATACTAATACGGGGATTTAGGCTAATATAATTTCTGCAGTATGAAAGGGAATAAAAATGAATCGTAGTAATGATACACGTTATGCCATATCTCTATTTATAAGCTGATGGTACATATGATTGAAGTTAAAGTGGATCTACTTCTCTATTGCTGATTATTAATATTTTGCAATTCATATTGCTTAATTAATTAAGTCCATTACAATCAAAAGGAATATTTCATGTACCGTTTTTAATTTGAATGTGATCTTAATAATAGCACGTATTCTACGTTTAAGTTTAGCGGCTGTGGCTCCGACACAGCCTGCAGGTCAAGACGAAGGCGCTGGATTGATCCTTTCTTCGTAAATGCTTAGATGGTGTGCTAGCACATACAATTTTCAACCCTATTTTGAAAATTCTATTAAAAAAACGGCTAATGACCAAACGATGAAAATAAGTGCCCAATCCTGACCAATCGAATGCATACATTTTTTTCGTAAATTCTTGGATGGGGTGCTACCCAGATGGAGCCTCATAGCTCAGTGATTAACGCTTCTGAATTTGTACATCGATGACGCGGTTTCGATCCACGTGGAGTCTAGAAAAAAGAAGTGTGATGAGGAGATGTGGTGATCTCCGAAATAGCTGCTATAACTTCTACTGTTTTGGACTCGGCCAAAATCGCTAGGCGGTTATAGCGCCAAATAAGAAGAAGAACTTTGTGCCTCCCAGATGCATTTGCTCAAGCGAGGAATGGACCAGACCCAACAACAATGTATGTCTTGTCTGGCAAACGATTCAGATGGTTATTTTTATGTAACTTGCTCACTTTAGCTTTTGCTAATTGGAGAGATATGGGAACATTGTACTTTCTCTCAAAACAAAACATTTACTTTTTGGGTACTCGCAATGTTTTAAAGTGCCGTTTCCCAAGACTGGCTTCTATATTTTTATACCCGAGCGCACTTGTGCACAAGGGTATATTAATTTTGTTCACATAACTGTTGCTTGTAACCGCCAAAACGAATCGAGATAGATATAGACAAATGTATACATAAATGCTCAGAATGAATAGGGAGATCGATTAATCCATGTCTGTCTGTCCGTCCGTCTGTCCGTCTGTCCGTCTGTCCGTCCGTCCGTGTACACGATAATTCGAGCAACAATTGAGATATCTCAACAAAATTTGGTATGTAGTTTTCTGTTAATCAAAGGTAGGTTGGTATTGAAAATGGGCGAAATCGGACTGTAACCACGCCCACTTCCCATATAACGGTAATTTCCAGAAATACGAAAACTGCGATATTTTAGTAACTACTGAATATAATTCACTCAAAATTGATATTTATTTCAGACGAAAAATAAGAATATTATAAATTTTTGGAAAATGGGCGTAGCCACGCCCACTTATGGTTACATGTGTATATCTTGGTAACCGCTGCATCAATTTCTTCCAAACTTAGCACGGTTGTTGGCCTTGATACAGCATACTAAATGGCCGAAAATTTTAAAAATCGGATAATAACCACGCCCACATCCCATATAACAATTTTCAGACGAAGAATAAGAATAATATAAATTTTTGGAAAATGGGCGTAGCCACGCCCACTTATGGTTACATGTGTATATCGTGGTAACCGCTGCACCAATTTCTTCCAAACTTGGCACAGTTGTTGGCCTTGATACAGCATACTAAATGGCCGAAAATTTTAAAATCGGAGAATAACCACGCCCACATCCCATATAACGGTAATTTTCGGAAATACGAAAACTGCGATATTTTAGTAACTACGACGATTATTCACTCAAAATTGATATTTACAACAATTTTTAGACGAAAAATAAGAATATTATAAATTTTTGGAAAATGGGCGTAGGCACGCCCACTTATGGTTACATGTGTATATCTTGGTAGCCGCTGCACCAATTTCTTCCAAACTTAGCACGGTTGTTGGCCTTGGTACAACATACTAAATGGCCGAAAATTTAAAAACTCGGACAATAACCACGCCCACATCCCATATAACGGTAATTTAGAGAAATACAAAATCTTCGATAAATCAGTAAATATTAAAGCTAACTTATTCAAAATTGATGCTCGCAACAATTCTTTACCAAGAATACGTTTATGGTTAAATTTTGGAAAATGGGCGTGGAACCGCCCACTTATGACCACATATATGTATATCGGTAACCGTTCTATCAATTTGTACCAAACTCGGTATTTTTGTTGTGCTTGCCACATAAAAGCAAAACGTTGAAAATTATTGAAATCGGACGGAAATTATTGAATAAGGACGCTAATTTACTCAAAATTTATACACCCCGGCTTACCATCTAGCGGTAGTTTTCGGAAAAGTGAAAAAACATATATTTAATACTTGCGCCGGGTATTTAATGTTCGGCTCCACCCGAACTTAGACTTTCTTACTTGTTTATTTTAAGCTCATCACACATCACTTTAACTGAAACACAATCTTTTAGATTTTCCAGAATACTGGTAAGTCACAGAAAGAAAGAAAAAATTCCAATTTTGTGTTTGTGGCATGTATAAACAAAGAAAGTTATAGGTATTGAGGTTAAATTGTTTTGAAATTGCCTTTATAAAGGTCACAATGTTTTGTTTTAAAGACTTGCGTTAATCAAGGAATTGCACGTATTGAAAGTTGCGGTTACAGTGTACGCACTGTATATATTGCTGATCGGATAAACTTAAATTAAGTTACGAACAATTATAAGGCTCAACCTATGAAAAACGCGTTTTTAGACCTTGAGTCCAGATTTTGAAAGGGTATTCAAAATTCTATGTATGCATATTTTTTGTGCTTCATTACATCTATAACTTTAGAAGTCACACAGTTTTATTATCCCGACGAAATACTTGACGGTGGTACCAGGAGGGGAATGGTACAACACGGTAGGAGGTTTAGTTTGGGTTAAAGTCTAACACTGACGGGAGTTGGCTTTTGATGCTTCCTCCTTGGAAAAAAAACATGTGCAGTAATAAGTTACTTATTTAAATCGACGAATAGTTTTATACCAACTTTTGTGAACTTCAATTTATGTGTTTTTTACAACATACCTCTATTGGTTGCAATAATGTTAAGCTATAATAATCAATTTTTTAGTAAAAATTATTGGGGAGGCGTTCCGCGAACCCCCCTTCCTACTATTATTATTATTATTATTACGAAAATACGAGAAATAATAGTAATTGTGCGAAAAAATTTTAATTACAAAGTTTAGTACTCAATTTACACAAATTACTGCTTGGCATACGCACACACAAACATCCTCGCATACCTCACAAACAGCAAACGACATGCCTGGATATGGCAACCCAAAATGACCATTATAACGCTGTCGTTTACACTGTAAGTGTAAAGAGTCAGCTAGGGATGCTGGCGACATAATTAAGCCTCGGCTGACGCTGCAGTGAAAGGTTGTGTTCGCCTCTTGATGAGGCATTTTGAGTATGCGGATAACAAAAGGAATGAAAAAATATCAAGCATCTGTTTGAGGATATATCGCATCACCTTTAAAACGCTGGGGGCTACAATATCTCTAACAATCTACGAACTTACTTGTTAAAAATTCAGAAGTACTTTTCGTTTAGCAAGAAAGAAATGGAAGTATTTAAGTTCTCTTTGTTTTATTTGCGTCACATAAAAAGTTGGTTAGTTCGTATTAACAAAAGCACATTTAATAATTACAAAAATGAGGTTTAGTTTTAAGTGTTAAATGTCCGTGTTTTATTCATGTGATTATTTCATTGCACTTTCGCTTCTTTTACTCTTACTTGTACTTATTAAATTTTTTCTCTACAATGGGGTAAATTTTCAGCTATGTACATACATACATTCGAAACATCCCTAGTACATACATCTTATTCCTAAACTGCTGCTTAGCACGTTTCTGTAATTCAGTATTAATATTAAAGCATACATTTAGTAGGTATTTCCGGCCCAACCATGCACTTGCAGCGTTTCCGACTTGACGATTTCGTCGTCATTTTGACGTTTTTTTAGCTCAATGACGTTTTGACGATTTTTCCGCCGTAATGAGGATTTTTTATTTTAAGTTTTGCACTAAATTACATACATATGTATGTGTGGAAAAAATGTGTTGTTGTTTGAAAACGTAATCCAAAATACAACCATGCATTTGTCTAGTTTTGTTCTACAACCGTTCTTTTAGTTATATTAAATTTGTTCTGAAATTGTAACCGCATCGTTAATTTGCACTGCTAAAATTGATTCGAAAGAGAGAAATAAGTAGGGGAGGGAATTTGTTCAGTCAAAATTATCAATCAGTTAATAAATGTTACATTAATGGTCTCCACACCAATCTTGGTAGTTTGGCAGTTTGGTAAACTGCTAGTTGGTAGTCGGAAATTTTATCAACTGTGGACGTCCTTTTTAGTTTTCTTTTGTTAGTCTGGCTAACTATGTTTAGCGACAGCTGATTCGTAGCTTTTTTCCCTATAAAAAAATAAATCGTAACAGAAAATATATAAGAATTTTACATACTCTTATGGGCAAATCTGAAAAACAGGTACACTTTCAAAATAAAAAGTTCACTTTTTTGATTTGTGGGCACACCTATGTTTTATATATGATTCGTAATCTCTTAATAAATCGATAAATATAAGTGTAATTCATTTTCATCAAGTGCGTCAAAAGTTAGACGAGGAATAAACGTTTATATCGCTGAAATAGAAAACAAAAAAATTGTTTATGTTCAAATTACGCTGTGCAAGTTGTAACTCTTTAGCAAAGATTTTGAAAGTCCTCCGAAAGGGTCCGGTTTTCGAGATAACGGACCTTGATAATTTGATTAAACTGTAACTATCTTATAAATAACTCCCGTAGTTTTGAAGTTATTGTACTAAAATTTTGCATATAACGGTTTTTAATATTACGTTAATTATTCCTTAAAATTATCGAAATAGGTTTACTTTAACAAATAGCTCCAATACAACTGATTACTCAGATATGTGTTTTTGCGCTATAACTCTAACTTCATATCTGAATAATAAATTGTATGAGTGCTATATGTTAAATTGAACCTATACTAAAATTTTACCTGCTTAATTGGAGCAGTTGTAACGCAAAGCAACGTCTCTGATTAATCAGTTGTATGGGAGCTAGATGTTATAGTGAACCGATTTCGATGATTTTATGGAATAATTATGGTAATATTAAAAAACACTCATGTCCAAACTTTTATTAAAATATTTATAAAACTGAGGGAGTGTTTTTTTTACAAAATAGTTAAATTTTAAGCAAAGTTTCAAGTACCGCTATCTCGAAAATTAGAGTCAATCGGGCAAAGGTGAGGACGCCATTGAAGGCCCCATTTAAGTAAGAGCAACTATCAGAACCTTTGTGGATAAAAAGTTGCTTCGATACCACCTCGAAATATTCTGACAAAAAGAAGTAGCATCATTCAAGGTGGGGCCACGCTGAATTATTCGGTTTAAGAGCTCACTGAAGTCTGCAGCGTCTGTTCACCAGTAGGTGCGGCTGCAAGCGGGGGTCTGTCTTGGAGAAAGCGGCTCGATGTATAAACGTATATTTGGTTGTGAAACCACCCCCGTTCCAGCAATGGGTTGTGCGCTGGGTTTGGGACCCGCCCCGTAAAAAGCCCTTCCAGTGAAGAAGCGGAGCAATACCTCGGATGAGCCCCCCCCCCCCCCCAAATCGTGCTTGGCGACTTCAATGCCAGGGTGGGCAAGGAAGATATCTTTGGAACCACCGTCGGAAAATTCAGCCTCCACGACGAAACGTCCGACAACGGACTGAGGCTGATCGACTTCGCCGGGGCCCGAAACATGGTAGTATGCAGTACTAGGTTCAAGCATAAAAAGATCCATCAAGCTACGTGGCTTGTCTCCGGATCGAAAAACGAGGAACCAGATCGATCATGTTGTGATAGACGGAAGGCATGCTTCAAGCGTTTTAGACGTACGTGCACTCCGAGGCCCAAACATCGACTCGGACCACTATCTTGTTGCAGCCAAGATACGCACCCGCCTCTGTGCAGCAAAAAATGTGCGCACAAATATGCAAGGAAAGCTTAACGTCGAAAAGCTACAATCACAACAGACAGCCAGCGCTTTCGCTACTCGACTCTCACACCTGCTCTCAGAGGGCACCCTTCGACAAACCGACATATGCGAGCAGTGGAACCACATTTCCCGCTCATTAAGTAATGCCGCCGAAGAAGTAGTCGGATTTCAGCGAGCCCGAAAGAACAACTGGTACGATGAGGAGTGTCAGGAAGCTGCAGAGAAAAAAGATGCCGCCTACAGGGCCACGCTGCGATCGGGCGCAACGCGCGCTACGTGGGACCGCTATAGGGATCTGAAGAAGGAAGCGAAACGTATTTGCCGCAATAAGAAGGGAGAGGCCGAAATACGTGAGTGCGAAGAGCTTGAAATGCTGGCCGACAGGAAGAATGCCCGAAAATTTTACCAGAGAGTTAGGCGAATTACGGAAGGTTTCAAGACCAGGGCATATTCATGTAAGAACAACAATGGCGACCTAGTTACCGATGTTCAGAACGTACTTAAATTATGGAGGGAACACTTTTCCACGCTACTGAATGGTAGCAGCACGGAATGTTGGGGAGAAGAAAAACCCGAGCCCGCAGTCGATGATGACGGAGTCGATATTCCTCCGCCTGACCATGACGAGGTACGAATAGCAGTAACGCGGCTGAAAAACAGCAAAGCCGCTGAAACTGACAGCCTGTCAGCTGAGCTATTCAAGTACGGTGGCGAGGAGTTGATAAGGTGCATGCATCAATTCGTATGCAGAATATAGTCAGATGAACGCATGCCCGACGACTGGAATTTAAGTGTGCTCTGCTCAATCCACAAGAATGGTGACCGCACCATTCGCGCCAACTACGGCGGGATCAGCCTTCTAAGCATAGGTTACAAGGTCTTATCGAGCGTATTGTGTTAAAGACTGAAGCCCACTGTCAATAAACTGATTGGGTCTTATCAGTGTGGCTTTAAGCCTGGAAAACCGACCATAGACCGGGTGTTCACAATACGCCAAATCTTGGAAAATACCCGCGAGAAAAGAATCGACACTCACCACCTATTTGTCGACCTTAAAGCCGCCTTCGACAGCACTAAAAGAGGTTGCCTATACGCCGCTATGTCTTAATTTGGCATCCCCGCCAAACTGATACGGCTGTGTAAAATGACGTTGAGCAATACCACCAGCTCCGTCAGAATTGGCACTGACACACTAACTCCAGCGCCACTGTCGGAATCAGCACAGTGTGTTGGCGCAATTGCTCCTCTTCAGGGTAAAGCTCATTTCCTTTATTGCTGCACGCTACACCAAAGTGAATTAATACAAGGTGATATCGGTTGAGAAAAAACTCAAGTATACCCAAGTTCAAAACCCAAAAATACAACAAACCTATCATTGTCACATTCAGAAGGACCGCGACGAATTCTAGCAACACCACCTTGTATAAATTCGCCTTGTGCTGCAAATTTTACAAGAGACACTTCTATTTCGGGTGTTCTTTGTTGGTTCTTTGCGGCACCCGGTGTTGTCAGTGTCCCGGTGTTGAACTAAGGTGAATTAATACAAGGTGGTATCGGTTGGGCAAAAACAACTCAAGTATATCCAAGTTCAAAACCCAAAAATACAACAAACACATAATTTTCATATTCAGAAGGACCGCGGCTAATTTTAGCAACACCACCTTGTAAAAATGCGCCTTGTGGTGCACATTTTACAAGTGACACTTCTTGTGTTCATTGCTCGTTCTTTTCGCCGCCTGGTGTTGTCAGTGTTCCGGTGTTGCTGGCGCCATTGCGTCACTGAGTTGTGAAAATCGGAATCGGCGCCAGTAACTCAGCTCTCGGTACCAGCGCAATAGCGCGGCGCCGCACTGTGTTACCCACGGCTAGTCAGAATTGGGAAAGACCTGTCCGAGCCGTTCGGCACCAAACGGGGCTTCAGACAGGGCGACTCCCTTTCATGTGACTTCTTTAATCTGGTGTTGGAGAAGATAATAAGAGCTGCAGAACTGAACCGCTCAGGAACAATTTACTACAAGAGCGTGCAAATCCTATCGTATTCCGATGACATCGATATCATCTTTATCAAAAAACCGCGAAGTCTGTTCTGCCTTTTCCAAGTTGGATAAGGAAGCAAAGCGAATGGGTCTGGTGGTTAAGCTGATGCCTGATAAAACTTTGTAGCTTTGCGTGACATTTATAACTTTGCCAGCAAAGCGGCAGACGCAAAAGGTATACCACAATGAACGCCAAGAAAACAATTTCGTACTGCTATTTTACTCGTCAAAATTGCTGTGGATTTTATATATTTTGCTTTAAAAAAGTCATCTATGTGATTAAGTTTTATGTTTCTACATGAAAACTCGAATTTGGACGAAACAAAATAAATATTAAACCGCCCGATTGTCAAAGTGATGGGAGTTGGCCATCTTTTCGCTTCGCGCTGCAGTTTCAACGATATATGTGGCATACTTTGTGCATTTTTATACAATTCATATTATCTGTCAAAGCGAATCTGTCACATAAAGCGCAGCAAAAGTTTTATGTGGCATCAGCTTTAACGAGGACAAGACGAAGTATATCCTGTCATCAAACAAACAGTCAGCACATTCGCGCCTTGGCACGCTGCACTGAATACTGGGCAGGAACATTCGCCTCAAAAGGATCTTATCTTATCTTATAAATATTATAAATGTGAAAGTTTGTATGTTTGGATGTTTGGGAAATCATCACGCGGAAACGACTGAACGGATTTGCATGAAATTTTGTACGCAGATAGCTTATGGGCCAGATTGGTTAATAGGCTATTTTTGTAAGAGTTGCCACCTGCTAAAAAAGTTTCATTTATTTATTATGCGGGAACGACAATGGATTTGCATGCAAATTTGCACACAGATAGCTTATAACCTAGATTGGAAAATAGGCTACTTTTCTTAAGAGTTGCCACCTGTTAAAAAAGTTTCATTAAATTAATACGCGGAAACGATTGAATGGATTTGCATGAAATTTTGCAAGGCAGATAGCTTATGACCTACAGTGAAAAATAGGCTAATTTTTTGGAAGAGTTGCCACCTGTTAAAAAAGTTTTAATTAAATTAATACGCGGAAACGACTGAACAGATTTGCATGACATTTCGCACAGAGATAGCTTATGACCTATGTTGGAAAACAGGCTACTATTTTAAGAGTTATCACGTATTAGGAAAGTTTAATTAAATTAATACGTGGAAATGACTGAACTGATTTGCATGAAAGTTTGCACACAGATAGCTTATGACCTAGACTGGAAAATAGGCTATTTTTGTAAGAATTTCCACCTGTTTGAAAACGAAATTTTGCTCAAAGATGGTGTATGGCCTGGATTGAAAAATAGGCTACTTCTTTAACCGGTTTTCCGATCAGGATGAAATTTGGTACAAATTGGAATTTTCATATTACATACATATCTCTGGAAGTATTTGTGGGAGAGAACTGAAACTTGGTATAGTGATATGTATGTGAAATCAATGTTGGCATTAATCGATTGATGTTTTAATTAGTTTGTTAATTCGATTAAATTCAATCTGATTACAGTTAATCATGATTAATTTTAATCCGACTAAACAGTTAATCGTAACCGCGATTAAAAAATTAATTTTTAATCATTAACTCTTAATTTGATCAAGTAGGTTTGGTGATTAATTAAGTTATGCTGGCTAAGTCGGGTTTCCTCATCAATCTAAGCAATTTGGTGTGCATTTTCATTGAGATATATACCAACATGGGCGTAGCCAGGTAGGGGCAGGGGGTGATCGAGCCGCCCCCCCTAACTTTCAAATTCTCCTTATATATGTATAAAATAGTACCCTGGAATGCCAGGTTAGTAGGGTCGAATATACAGTTTTGACAGTTTTTTAAATCTTTTAATGCTGTGTCTTTTTCATATTGGAAATTTTCTTCTTTTATTGTAATAATTAATTCTTTTTCGGTTTCAATTTCTAAATTTTCTATATTTGGCAATGGTACTATCAACTTTAAATCTGTTAGTATGTAAGTGCTTGGGATTTTGATGGCAATAACAATTGTTTGATTTTTGTATAGCAATACCCCTATTTTTGATCATTTTAATTTGTAAAAATCTATTTTAAAGTATTAAATTTCCTCTTTTGTTAAAATTCCAGGATGAATTAAATTATATTTGGCTGCGGCTATATTATTTTGAATATCAACAATTTTATCCTTAACATATCTAATTTTGTACACCATGTCGTTATAAAGCAATTGATTTAAAATTTCTGTATTTTGCTGACTCATTTTCGTAAAAAGTTTACTACAAAGTAATATAATTTATATACCAATATATATATGTATATATTTTTTATAATTTTTTTATTTTTTATTTATTTTTTTAAGTATCTCCATTATGAGCTGTGATACTGAACCTATCATCATCGTCATTATCATTATTATTCAAACTGGGTATTTCTGCAAATTTGTGTGGTCTTTTTATATTAGCAATATGAACATTCTGTAAAGGATTAATTCGGAAATATGGTTGATCCTTGTGCCTTACTCTTCTGTAGTTTTTAATGGGTCCGGTTTGTCTATTTTCTGTGTATTCTTATCTATTTTTGTTATGCTTGGCTATTGCTTTTTCTTTTGCTGTTTTAATTCTATCTTGTAATATGGATGGACAAATGTTTTCCTTAGCGAACCTTGGAGAACATTTGATGGTTGAATGATGCCGATCATTATAGTTAGCTATAACAATCTGCATTCTCATTTCTGTTGAGAGACTTGGATCTTCAATTCCTTTTAGTTTCTCTAACAGGGTTGAGTGAAGCCTCTCAATATCTGCATTACCTGTGTGGTTATTAGGTTTGGTAAGGTGGATCTCGACATTCTCGTCATTTAAATATTTTACTAACTGTTCCGCTCTAAATTCATTATCCATTATGATGTTTTTCGGTTTTCCGAATTTTGCAAAATGTTCCATTATTATTGCTTTCTTTGCTCTCCAATTTCGATCAGTAATTGTATATGCTGCGGCGAACTTCGTTAACTTATCAATTGTTGTAACAAATGAATGTTTGTTAAAATGAAATATATCAATATGGATTACTTCATTTTTATTAGTGGGCGTCTCAGTTAGGTTAAATTTGGGTTTAATCGGATTACGATCGTATTTTATCTGTTGACATTTTTGACAGTTGTTTATTATTAATTGTATGTGCTCTCTTAATTTCGGATAGTATATTTTATCCTTCAAAGAATTATATATTTCATTTATGCCACTGTGCATAGATTCATTATTATGATAAAGCGAAATTTGCTTGTGGAGTTCTTCTTCTACCAATATTTCCGATGCCCTTTTTGTGCATTTTATAAACACTATTTTGTTATCGCAATTAAATAAGGATATTAACATCATTTGAATTTTGTTGTAGTCCGATTCAGAAACTTGTGAATAAATTCCCACTTTTCCGTTATATATATAGCGTTTGAAATTACTTTAATTAAATTTTCCTCATCCATCGGATTTATTTCCAATATTTTTCTGTTATGGATTGTTCTCATTTCTTCTCTTTGACTGTAAGTCAGTATTATTTGAATTTTGTATTTATTCACAACTAGCTTATACCCGCGGGTTTTACCCCGGGCTTTTATACAAAAAGGAAAAACAATTTAATGATGTTAGATTTTATTTCTGTGCCCATTTCGTTATAGCTCGTTATTTTTTAAGCGAGTTAAGGTATTTAGGCCGTTTAAAACTATGATATTATAAAATCTCGTCTGCGCGCTAGGCATATGAAATATATCAATCCCTCTAAGTTTACCTCAAGATGGTTCCAGGTATACGACGCATGAACGTGTAACCTTCTTGGAGGTGCCACGGCGGGTTCTAATATTTCCAACTCAAATTTAGTAACCTGGCCTTGATAAAATACCACTTCCCATTACTGTAGCAAATGCCTCAAGAGAGCTTTAGATTATAAGGCCGAACCGGGCTCTCCCTTTTCCATTTAACGAAATTTATTCTGTCAGTACGGCACTTATAAAATAAATCTCCATATCAAATTTAAAATACTTCGAGAGATTTTCTATCCTTCCAGAGATGTGTATTAAGAAGTTTTTAGTATGTATGGGAGGCGACATGCCTCCTTTTTTAATAACTCACATTTTTTCCATGAGCAATTGATACATTTTGCATACACAACTCCATACCAAGTTCCAGCATTCTTCCACAAACACTTCCACGACGCTATTAAGATGGTGTCGCTCGAGCACCCCCCTGCCCCTACCTGGCTACGCCCATGTTGGTATATATCTTAATGAAAATGCACACCAAATTGCTTAGATTGATGAGGAAACGCGACTTAGCCATACCGGATCGCGGTTACGATTAACTGTTTAGTCGGATTAAAATTAATCATGATTAACTGTAATCAGATTGAGTTTGATCGAATTAACAAACTAATTAAAACATCAATCCATTAATGCCAACATTGATTTCACATACATATCCCTATACCAAGTTTCAGTTCTCTCCCACAAATACTTCCAGAGATATGTATGTAATATGAAAATTCCAATTTGTACCAAATTTCATCCTGATCGGAAAACCGGTTAAAGAAGTAGCCTATTTTTCAATCCAGGTCATGAACCATCTTTGAGCAAAATTTCATTTTCAAACAGGTGGAAATTCTTAAAAAGTAGCCTATTTTCCAGTCTAGGTCATAAGCTATCTGTGTGCAAACTTTCATGCAAATCCATTCAGTCGTTTCCGCGTATTAATGTAATAAAACTTTTTTAACAGGTGGCAACTCTTAAGAAAAGTAGCCTATTTTCCAATCTAGGTTATAAGCTATCCGTGTGCAAATTTTGATGCAAATCCATTCAGTCGTTCCCGCATATTAAATAAATGAAGCTTTTTTTAACAGGTGGCAACTGTCTGGCTCATAAGCTATCTTCGTACAAAATTTCATGCAAATCCGTTCAGTAGTTTCCGCGTGATGATTTCCCAAACATCCAAAGATACAAACTTTCACATTTATAATATTTATAAGATAAGATATCTTCTTTTATTGCGAAGTGTTCCGCTAACTCTTCGTCTGCAGAATGGATTGTATCTGACATTTCCAAATTTGACTCATTGTCATTATTTTGATTTATCTTAGGCGAGTTTTCTATTCTACTCAAAAAATCTGCCACAACGTTATCTTTACCGTTAAGGTACTCGATTTCCTAATTAAATTCTTGAAGTTTTAAAAGCCACCTCTGATGGCGTTGGGAAAATTCTCTCCCTTTGTATTTATTATTTAAATATTTAATAGGGAAATGATCAGTAATAATTTTAAATTTTGTACCATAAATATATGGTCACTCTATAAGTCACTCATCATGCCCGTGCTGGTATATGGCGCAGAAGCATTGACAATGACAACATCCGATGAGGCGGCTCTTGGAGTGTTTGAGAGAAAAATTTTGCGGAAGATTTACGGGCCTTTACGCGTTGGCGACGGCGAGTACCGCAGACGATGGAACGATGAGCTGTATGAGCTTTACAACGATATGGACATAGTGCAGCGAATTAAAATACAGCGGCTCCGCTGGCTTGGTCATGTCGTTCGAATGGACACCGACGCTCCAGCTCTGAAAGTATTCAACTCGGAACCCGCTGGTGGTAGTAGAGGAAGAGGGAGGCCCCCACTGCGATGGAAAGATCAGGTGGAGAAGGACTTGGCTTCACTTGGCGTTTCCAATTGGCGTCAGTTGGCACAGAGGAGAAACGACTGGCGTGCTTTGCTGAACTCGGCATATATGGCCTGAAATAATTTATTGAATATATGTATAATTGCCAAAAATTCTTTATCTGTTGTAGCGTATTTTTGTTCATGATTATTTAGTGTTCTGGAAATATAGCACACTGGCTGACCTTGTTGCGAAAGAACAGCCCCTATCGCATAATCACTTGCGTCAGTTGTAATAGTGAATTCCTTATCGTACTCTGGGAATTTAAAAATGGGATGTGAAGAGATTAATGTCTTCAAATTCTCGAAGCTTACTATGTACTTCGGATCTTTCGGGTTTATTTTTGTTTCCTTTTTCAAATATGTTATCATCGGATATGCTATTTTAGAATAATCTTTAATGAATTTTCTATAATAGCCTGTTGCTCCTAAAAATCCTTTAAGTTGTCTTTCCGTTTTCGGAATCGGTAGCTCTTATATAGCTAAAATTTTATCAGTATTAGGTTTGATTCCCTCTTTTGTTAAAGTGTGCTCTAAGAATTGCGTTTCTTTTTTCAGAAAACTGCACTTGTCCGCCTGAATGTTTAGATTATGATTCGCTAAAATTTAAAAAAATTTCCAGCGATTTAATATGTTCCTCTAAAGAGGTGGAGAATACTAAAATATCATCGAGATACACAACACATATTTTGGTAATGTACTCTCTTAAAATGTCATTCATCATTCTCTGAAAAGTGGCTGGGGCATTTTTAAGCCCAAAAGGCATACGGACGTACTCATACAGTCCTGCCGGAGTAACAAATGCTGCCTTTTCGATGTCCCTTTCTGTCATCAATATTTGGTGATATCCTTTGGCCAAGTCAATGGTGCTAAAGTACTGTGCTTTGCCTAGCTTGTCAAGAATTCCATCAATGTTTGGTAGAGGGTACTTATCATCAACAGTCAGTTGATTTAGTCTCCTATAGTCAACCACTAATCTATATTTTTGAATACCTGATTCATCCATTTTCTTAGGTACAATTAAAATCGGAGAACTGTACCTACTTCTACTTTTCCGTATTACTCCCTGTTTTTCCAATTCAACAATTTGTTTTCTTACTTCCTCCTCATGTTTAGGAGATAATCTGTAAACTCTGGAATTAATCTGTTGGTCTGTTGTGGTTTTAATCTCATGTACCACCGATCTTGTATTTGTTAGCGTATCTCCTTCTTTGTAAAAAAATTTTTTAAATTTCTTCAATAACATTTCAATTTTGCTTTTTTCATCTGATTTGAGATGATTTAGTATGATACTCTTCACTTCACTTACATCCAATGAATAAATTTGCTCCTGCTTCGTTTTCAAATGGAACGGAAGGTTTGTACCGTTCTTCAAAATAATTTGCATATTTTCAATATCAATAATTTTAAAATTTTTGAAAATGAAATCATTTGCCAATAATAAATCATATGGCTTATCGAAATCCATTAAAAGCCACCTTATTTTAGCGTTTGGTGGATAATTAAATTCCGAAGGTCAATCACTTTTTACCTTGATATTCGGCTTTCCAATATTGTCATTTAATGTACTAATAACAGTACTTTCACACTGGAACACGATTGGTAACTTAAATTTTTCAAAACTTGACTTTTCATGATACTAATAGTAGAACCAGGATCTACTAGAGTAAGCCACTTTTTTCCAAAAAGTGTTAGTGCATTATAATTTTTCTGTCATAGTTTTCCGAGGCTAGTTTGTAAAAAAATCGTTAGTTTCGTTTGTCTCATTGTGTGTGTCATTTTGACCATTTCGACTTATTGTGTCTACCTCCATTTGTTCGGGCCTATTTGACCTTCTCGTCTGCTTATTTCCTGAACTGTTGCGTACTTGTTGTGCCGAAGAATAATTCGAAGATCTATTCTGTCCCGAATTATTCCAATTTCGATTCTGGCTTAAATTGTTTGAATACCGATTTTGTGCGGTATTATTTGAATATCGGGTTTGTCCCGAGTTATTCGAATATCTATTTTGCAAGGAATTATTCGAGAATCGATTTTGTAGCGAGTTGTTCGTATATCGATTTTGTTGCGAGTTGTTCGAATATCGATTTTGTTGCGAATTATTCGAATTACGTATATTACTATTGAAACTGTTTTGGCCACGATGACCATTTTGGTTCAGTGGGCGATAATTGTTTTGCCCCGACTGTCTGAAATTTTGTTTGCTAATTAAAAACATTGGATTTAGATTACCGTCATTTAAAATTGTACATATTTGTACTCATTTCTGTCCAATTTGTGATATTTCTTATAGAAAAGACAAACGTTCCCGCCGCTAATTGCTCAATTCTTTGAATAAGTATTCCTGTAAAAATTTCCTTCATAACGTCCCCATTGTCATTTAAGGCACTAAATTCTGTAATTCCGTATATAATTTGTTTCGACTTTCTGTAGAGTTCGCTAATATTTGCTACTCTGAGATTATTTATTTCACTTGTAAGGGTCATTTGGTCTTTTGAAGGCCTGAAATGTTGTTTTAAATTGGTCTTACATAAATCCCAGCTTTCTGGTGGATTTAGCGCCAAAAATTTTTTGCTGAACCGATAATCTTTAAGTCATAAATCACACGGAAAACTGCATCTTCCTGACCTATATAGTCCCTTAAAACTCTGTCTATTGCCTCAATAAATGAAGGTAATTTCGCAACATTACCCTCAAACGGCTTTAAATATTTCAAATCTTTTTCTATTCTCTGTCTTACTGTTGTTCTTTGTTGAGCAGCATTTTGTTGCAAAAGTTGAGTAATTGCTACTAAGCAATTCTCTATATTTTGAGAAATTTTTATTTTTTTTTGTTTTTATGTAATCTCTGAAGGATAACAAAAAGAAAAGAAAACACTTCACACAGTTGTATTTAAAACAACGAGAAAAAAAATTTTAAACAGATTTAAAATTGTAGCCAATCTACCCTTTTTCGTTTAAAAATACATAAATTTTTCAAAATTTTAGTTAGTCTGCATTCAATTGTGTATCAAATATTTTATCATCACAATTTTTATAATTTCCTTTTTTTTCAGGACCTTAACGGATCACATAAAAAAAATTCAAATGTATTTATAAAAAAATTAACTGTATTTGAGCAATATCACATCAAAAATAAACATACATATTTAAAAAAATTTTAAATTTTATATTTTTTATCAAGTTAATAATCTCTGGAGGTTCCCTCTTAGCGGTGGTGAATAGCAGAGTTATTTTTGTTTTATAAATCCGGAGGGTCCCCCTTTCGGTGGTGAATCGCGGATTTTCTTGTTTTTAATATTATAGGCTGTACAAGCCACTTTCTTTGGCAATTTATTTAAACTTTTATAACAAATTTTGTTTTAATATTCTCTGGAGGGTCCCCCTTTGGGTGGTGAATCGCAGAGATATTTTTTATTTTATAAATCCGGAGGGACCCCCTTTCGGTGGTGAATCGCAGATTTTTGGTATTTTCTTTTAAATTTTATAGGCTGTACAAGCCCTTTTATTATTACAATGTCGACATAAAAAATCAATAACACTACCATACGTCTGTTTCTGCTCCTGTTGTGGATGTCTTGGGTGTTGTTCTTCTTGAACCTTCAGTCCTCCTGTCCTCCTGGCCGATATTTGGAAAATTTACAAGTTTGTTGAGTTATTTTATCCCAGCAGCAGCAACAGTTGACTTCGTTGAGTTGCTGCCTTATTCCTGGACCGTACAAAACAATTTTATCTTTTATTATTACATTTTTAAGTTCACTCCGCGACTGCGCCAGTTATATGTTTCAGTGGCTGCACTGAATACTGGGCAGGAACATTGGCCTTAAAAGAATATATTGTATAAAATAAAACAAGGACTTTCTTTACACTTATTTATTACAAGGAATCAAATATAACTTTATTTCAAGAACGTTTATTATGAAGTCTTGAACACAAAACGGTCAGGCAACAACTGACTTTTGGTTCACTAAATCTAAAAGTCGTTACTCTCAATTCTTAATTATTGGTATGTGGTACATAACCCATACACTCCTACTTTCTTTGTATGTATGTATATATTACAATATATTCATATGTATCAATATTCCTAACTCAGCATTATTCTTATTTCCAATCTGTAATTATTCATATGCCTTTGATTTCAATACTTGCCATGCCATAGCATTGCAGTTGTTTTCTTAGCCACGGTGGCTTTAGTTTCATTTGCCTACAGTTAGATCGGCATTCGTCAGTCTCCGACTAGCACTCATTGCGATCGGTTCGATTATTCTGAGTTGTGTGCCTGTGCTTTAATTTTTGCTTATTAAAGCTTATTGTTACGCAAACACACGTGTTTCGTGCTTGATCATTTGTAAATATATCACTTATTTTTTCTTTCAACTAAGGTTTGCAAATAAATCTGGTGAGTTATTAAGTGTTCAATATGGCCCCCCAAGCTTGGGGACAACCGGTATGCCATTTTTGCAACCGGTCCCGAAGCAAAAAAAAACGTACTTTTACTAAGCTACTAGACCCCTTCCCCGCACTCCCTAAAGTGCAAGTACCAAACCCAAAATTTGTGTTACTCTCCTCCCTTCAAGATAATAAACCCATATCCGACTTCTCATGCTTTGCTGTACATCGTTCTTTACACCTGATTAGCAAAGAAATCATATCAATTTCCGAATTACGTGATGGTAATCTGTTACTGTTGGTGCAAAATAAGCAAGTAGCTGACAGATATTTATCAGCAAAAGAGTTAGTTGGGCTTTGTAAAATTAAATGCACTTTGCATGAAACACTCAACTTAACCAAAGGAACTATTTATGCCCCATACCTCAACAAAATACCAGAAGAAGAAATCGTGCAAGAGTTGAATGCACAAGGAGTAGTTTCAGCATTTAAATTCCCAAAAATTGTTGATGGCAAGACAATCCCCAGTGGAGTTGTTTTGCCTTCATTCGATCTTTACAAACTACCCGAAAAAATCGATATTTCTTGGCATTCAGTTAAAGTACGCGAATATATACCCAACCCCATGCGTTGTCGTAACTGTCAATTATTGGGACATACTACGAAGCGCTGCAAATATCCATCGGCATGCACTAACTGCAATCTGCCACCACACTCTCCTCAAGAATGCACCCGTACCTATTGTGCCAACTGCGCTGAAAGTCACCCAGCCTCGTCCAAAGATTGCAAAAAGTATGTACAACAAAAATAAATATTAAAAATAAAAACCATAAAAAAATGTTCAATGCACGAAGCTAGGAACATACACAAATCACAAACTCAAACCCCCACTACTCCCTCAGCATACTCCGCTGCTTTAATTAGCACAGGCACATCAACCGTCAAAGCAAACAAGCCACCAACAAGCAAAACTACTCCTCCAGAAGAAAAGTCTATCACACCTCCCTCTGCTTCGTCAGAAAAAGCCATCAACTCACCAATCTCTAATTCTCCTATCCCTCAATTCGCTTACTCAGCGACCAACACCCAACTAAACACAGATTACTCTTTCAAGTTTAACAACACAAAAGATTCCACCTCTCTCTCTCAATTTAACCTCTCTTCTAACCAACTCCCAAATGTCAACTCCAACAAACTCACCACTTATACAACAAATACAAACCATATTCTTAGCACCAATCAACCTATGCATAGTAACAACAAAAACGACTTTGATATGATCGATGACATATAAAACTCTGTGTTAAATCAGACATCAATTTAATTCCCTCTTTTCTTAACTAATATGAAGATTTTGCAGAGGAACATAAAAGGCTATATCAATAACTTTCTCGAACTTCAGTTGTTGATAAAAACTATTGACCCAGATGTGATATGCCTTCAGGAAACGCACTTTCCTTACAACCAAAATAACATAATATACCCTAAAGAATACTCTGGATATTTTACCAATTTACATACAAATGGCAGCGCGAAGCAAGGTATTGCTGTACTTATAAAAAATCACCTACCCCACAGACAAATACAATTCAACTCATCTATCGCATCTATTGGAATCGAAACCTCAATTAACTTTAATTTCAGTATTTTTAACACCTACATTCCTCCCCTTCAAAATTTTTCAAGCAGTGATCTTTTTTCAATAACCCGCAGTGCCCCATCACCAGTACTGCTTACCGGCGATTTTAATGCATGGAGCCCTTTGTGGGGATCTATGAAAGCAAATAGAAGAGGAACTCAAATTGAAGACTTCATCATCTGCCAAGATCTTGTAGTCTTAAATAATGGTTCACCTACCCACTTTTCCACCCATCAATCCTTTACCCACGTTGACTTCACCATATGCTCCTCTAATTTTGCTCCAAAGTGCTCTTGGGAGATTTTCGATAGCCTACATGGAAGCGATCATTTCCCAATAGTTACCCACATACAATCTGCACTCTCTTTTGAGAAAGTTAGACCTGGAATAAAATTTAAAACTGATCTAGCCAACTGGTCTTTATTTCAATACCACTGCACTTATCTTTCGTCACAATCCAATATCTCAAACAATATTAACGTAGAAGCGGCCAAATTAAATAAAATAATTCATTATGCAGCAAATATATCAATTCCACAATGGAAATCCTGCTGGGTAAAAACCATAACACCTTGGTGGACCACCAACATACAGAAACTCAGGCAAGAAAAACAAATCCTCTGGTACAACTTTAGGAGAAATAGAAGTAACGAGAACTTGATTTTATATAAAAAGGCCAGGGCAATTTTTAAAAAAGCTGCAAAAGAAGCAAAAAACTTTAGCTTAGAGAAACTTACCTCCAAAATTAACTCAAATTCATCCTGTAAAAGGATCTGGGACGACATTAAAATGCTGTGCCGTAATAAGAGAAATACCTCTGTCAAGCTATTACATGTCGGTTCAACGATGATTACATCTTCCTTAGAAATCGCAAATTCTTTCGGATCCTATTGGTCTAGCTACTCCGAAGATAGCAACTTCCATGCCGAATTCATCAAGCAGAAAAACGCAGTATTACATCACAACTACATACCACCCAATATTTCATCTCTTTCAAGAAAAATCGAAGTCAAAATAGCCAACATTAAGCTCGAAAACTGCTTGCAGAGCGCCAAGGGCATAACCCCAGGTTTCGACCGCATCAATTCTCCTATGCTATACAACTTGCCTCCATCAGTAAAAAATAGAATGATTAGCCTATTTAACAACATCCTAGATAAAGGTATTTATCCGCAAAACTGGCGTACGGCAGCCGTAGTTCCAATCCCCAAGCCAAATAAACCAGTGTCAGAAATTACCGCATAGAGGCCTATTTCCCTTTTATCATGCATCGCAAAAATATTCGAAAAAACCCTTGCGAAACGAATTATATGGTATGTTACGAGAAGCAAGTTTATCAGCCCCAACCAGACTGCCTTTCGGAGAAAACAATGCACAACCGATGTACTGCTGCACCTGCAACATTATGTGTCAAACGCTCTTTCATCACGGAATCATGTTACCATATTGGCAACGGATTTCGAAAGAGCTTTTGATCGCATCAGTGCGCATGTAGTCCTCCAGCAGCTCGCCGCTTGGGGAGTGGGTCCAAAAATCTTTAATGTAGTTAAAGCTTTTTTGACCTGCCGCAAGTTCTGAGTTAAAATAAACTCTCAATTTTCAAACATCTTCCCTCTTCACAACGGTATACCGCAAGGATCACCATTGTCAGTGATCCTTTTCATTATTGCTTTCGAGCAACTCAGCAAAATAATAGCTAAGTATAACAAAATAGAGCATTTAATATACGCCGACCATGCCATACTTTTCTCAAATATATCAGATATGAATAAAGTCAAATCATTGTTCTTAAATATTCTAGACGAAATAAAAACATGGGGTAACTCCTCTGGAGCCAACCTATCGATTAGTAAGTGTAAAATTCTGTACATTTGCCGAAAAGTAAACTGTAGTAAATTTATCTTATGCCTAGACAACGCTAATATTGAATTTGTAAATAACCTTAGAATTTTAGGAATAATTTTTGAAAAAAACTTTAGTTTCAAACAGCAATGTCTTAGTTTAAGGAAAAGTTTAGTTAGAAAACTTAGTGTTATTAAATATTTAACTTCAAAACATAGCTTAGCTTACGTTAATACTCTTATAAATGTCACAAGAGCTCTGATATTATCCAAAATTTAATACGCGTTACCAATCTACGGATGGTGTTCCGCCAGTAATTTGAAACTACTGTATAAACCTTACCACACCGCAGTAAGAAGGAGCATACATGCCTTCCCCACATCTCCCACTGTCGCCATCCTGACTGAAGCAGGACTACCAAGGATCCCGTACAAAGCAACATACAAGCTAATCCCCAAACTTTACAACGCAAATAATGCGCTTCTTCACAAAGATGTTGTGTCAACAATTAAACAAAAAAGACACTACAAGGTGGAATCCACGATACGGCGAAGTGTGCGCCTTACTAAGTCTCTGGAAATAGATCTCCGGCCGCAACTGATTAAACCAGACATCGTACCCTACTGGTTTTTAAACCATTCATCATTTATATTGGATTTAGAAAAATTCTCCAAAGATTCTACAAGCACTGCGGTCTTCAAACAAGCATTTCGTGAGATAACGGAACCTCTGCAGAAGAAAGGCTGGAATTTCCTTTACACTGATGGGTCAAAAACCGTGAACAGCACATCCTTCGCTGTTGTAAAAGGTAATGGCACGGTCATCACGCGGGGAATCCTCGAACAACACTGCTCCATATTTACAGCTGAGGCACTAGCCTTGAAACTAGCTACCGAATTTGCAAAAAATAATAAAGGTAAATTTGTTATATGTTCTGATAGCAAATCTGCAATCAGTGCAGTTAGAAACATAAATAATGCAAATAACATCATATCTGCAATCAGAACAATTTGCATACAATGTTCAAATAAAATTCGAGTGATGTGGATCCCAGGACATAAAAGTATACAAGGCAATGTATTTGCAGACCTCGCTGCAAGCGAAACACACTCAACACCTTGCTTAACTCATCACACGGCAAGCAATACTGATATAATTAACGCCATTAACAGAAAGTTATATCTTGAGAAGCTAAGTAGTTGGCGTAATTACAATCACAGATACTCCACTATAAATAAAAACGCGAAAGGTGCTGTCTACCCGACCACATGCTCCCGGCAACAAATTCAAGCTTTTATTCGCTTTCGCATAGGACACACACAACTTACACATGAGCACTTGCTTCAAGGTTCACGCCCATCAGCATGTCCCGCCTGCAACAGGACGTTATCCGTAGACCACATCCTAAACGACTGTCTTCAATTAAAATCCATCCGTAAAAAAATTTTTGGTAATATCACACCCAGTTCATGTTTAACCGCAATCAATGCTGAGAATATGTCAAAACTTCTAAACTATCTAAAAGCATGTAACTTACTTAATAGAGTTTAATATTTATTTGTGATATTTTCTTATTCTATAAGCGAGTCAAAGGCTCTGGTAGCTAGCACTCCATTAGTTACTAAGTATAATAATTGTATTATTGTACCTAGCTATAATAAATAAAAATAAATAAATCGGCATTCGTACATACATACCGTGTTGGAAAAAATTATAGAAACATACAGCTTTCATATATTTTTTATTGTTTGAAGAACTCTTTAATTTTAAACACATTCCGATTTCGTACATTTCGTTTACGTTAATTTAAATCTAGACTTCTTTTGCAAGGACAATAAGCCATAAATAAATTGTGGCCCTTTTTTAATTTTGGCCTGGAAGATATAATAGAAACAAAGTATTATTTCTAAATAAACTAAGCTTTGAACCAAAAATTCTTACAATAATATTATTGTTTTAATAGCTTATTGAATCGCCGCATTGCCTGATTACCTCTTCGCATATTCTGTGCATCGAATTGACGAAGTTTGCACAAACACTTTTCGGAATGGAATACCACGATTTTAGAATGTGGCGCCAAAATTCGTCTTTATTGCTGGCTTTAAAAGGCCCGATTCTCTTAATTAAGTCCGCCCAAAGGTGCGCAATAGGGTTGAGGTCTGGCTATTGTGGCGGCCACTCCATAGCCTACACTGTTTCCTTCTTTAACCACTACTTTACCAGTTTTGATGCATGTTTAGGATCATTATCCTGCAGTAAATCCCACCGCAATGGCATTTCCTCTTTAGAATAGGAAAGCCTTATCATCTGTAATATGTTTACATAGTCAAGCGCGCACATTTTGTTCTTAATCCAAAGTATTGGACCAACTTCTTCCTTCGGGAAGCAGCCCTATACCATAATGGAACTCCCGCGGTGCTTAACCGTTTTTTTTCGTGTGTTGTGGATCAAAGGACGTTTTACGTACTATTTTCCATCTGATCCAAACATATTACTCTTTGTCTCATCAGACTGCAGCACATTTTTCACCATTTTGACGAAAAAGATGTTTTCTGGCAAAACCAAGTCTGTTGTTTTTGTTTTTAAGCCTCAGCAACGGTACCTTTCTAGAGATTCTGGCTGAAAGTTTGGCTTTTGCCAATCTGTACGTCATGGCTCGGCTTGTTACATCGACATTCAATTCTGTTTTCAGCTTTCTTGAGGACAGAAAAGGGTTAACTTTGTAATGCCGAATTAAACGCCTTTGATCGCTAGCAGTCATTTTTCACTTTGTACGACGTGTTTCTGGTTTTTTACGCTATGAAGGGCAGGGAACACCTTCGTTTTGGAACAGCCCACCATATCTACTATCTTACTCATCGAATTTCCTTGTTTTCTTGAACTTATTATTAAATTCTTCTCCTCTTCCGTGCAGTGTTTAGCTGGGCCCATTTTATTATTTTTTTATGTTTCAATAACCTATAGTATAACTCTACTTTAGTTAACGTTCTTAAAAAACGATATTAGAAGTGCCAAAAATAATTAATTTACCTTTTGTAAAGCACCGATATTAACAAACACGTTTTGTTTCTATTATTTTTTCCAAGCGCAACACTTCAATTGTTTACTCTCTCTCACATAAAGTGAAAAGGAGACAAACTAGCGGAATATAATGTTTTGCAAAAGAACAACCTTTAACTGATATTGGTACAGGGTGCGCCATTCCAAAAAATATATATAACTAGTGTTGATATACAGTATATTTTGCTTAGCTGCCCATCCTTCTTTGCAAGAAAAACTTGTGCGCTTAACCGAAAAAAGCACTTAAGGGAATTTTCTTTACTACTTCAATGAGGAAGGTATCCGTATCCCTATGAAACCAAATAAAGGAGGAGCACTTACCAAGTAGAAATTACTGCAAGATAAATTTTTCCCGAATGGTATCTAATTATCTAAATAACTACATAAAATAATTGCCGTTTTCGTTGTTCTGCGAGATGAGCAAAATAAATAATAGCTTGTAAAATTAGGGTAAGTGTAGAGCCAGTGCAGGTAAACGTAATACTTTCTTTGATAATTGATAATAGTTGCAAATTTTTAAGGCAGGTATCGGTAAGGTATGTTGAATGCAAGTATCGGAGCAGCTTCCTTATAAATGTTAAAATAATGCCGCTGATGCGCATTTGGGGGTAGGTATCTTAAATGTTCACTTAAGCACAAAGGCAGCAAAGCAAAATATACTGTAATTGATTTAATATTTTTCAATAAGTTGTTTATATTATTTTTTCCAACACTGTATATGCTTTGCATATATGTAGATATGTATATTTAATTTTAGTACCATAAGTATAAGTACTTATGGTTGCAACAATGCTGCGTATATGTAAATATGTATGTTTAAGACCATAAGTAGAAGTACTTATGGTTGCAACAATGTATGAATCTCTTTTTAATGATTTGATTTTCTTTATAACCTTGGAATGCTGAGTTCGGTTACAATTTTTAAAAACCAAGCATATTTCGTTAGCATTCTTAAAATATGTTTGCTTTATTTTTATACCCGAGCGCACCTGTGCACAAGGGTATATTAATTTTGTTCACATAACGGTTGTTTGTAACAGCCAAAACGAATCGAGATAAATATAGACAAATGTATACATAAATGCTCAGAATGAATAGAGAATTCGATTAAGCCATGTCTGTCTGTCCGTCTGTCCGTCCGCCCGTGTACACGATAACTCGAGCAAAAATTTAGACATCTCAACGAAATTTGGTATGTAGGATTCTGTTAATCCAAGGTAGGTTGGTGTTGAAAATGGGCGAAATCGGACTGTAACCACGCCCACTTCCCATATAACGGTAATTTTCGGAAATACGAAAACTGCGATATTTTAGTAACTACTGAAGATAATTCACTCAGAATTGATATTTACAATATTTTTCAGACGAAAAATAAGAATATTATAAATTTTTGGAAAACGTGCGTAGCCACGACCACTTATGGTTACATGTGTATATCTTGGTAACCACTGCACCAATTTCTTCCAAACTTGGCGCAGTTGTTAGCCTTGCTACACATGCCAAATGGCCGAAAATTTAAAAATCGGACAATAACCACGTCCACATCCCACACAACGGTAATTTAGAGAAATACAAAATCTTCGATAAACCAGTAAATATTAAAGATAATTTATTCAAAATTGATGCTTGCGACAACTTTTTACCAAGAAATACGTGTATGGTAAAATTTTGGAAAATGGGCGTGGCACCGCCCACTTATGATCACATATATGTATATCGGTAACCGTTTGGTACAAACTCGGTATGGTTATTGTGCTTGCCACATAAAAGCAAATCTTTGAAAAATATTGAAATCGGACTAAAATTACGGCCGCTTTCCATATAACGGTAAATTTCATAAATGCTTGAAACTGCAATATTTCGAAATTTAAGGACGCTAATTTACGTAAAATTGATACATCCCGGCTTACCACCTAGCGGTAGCTTTCGGAAAGGTGAAAAAACATATATTTAATACTTGCGCCGGGTATTTAATGTTCGGCCCCACCCGAACTTAGACTTTCTTACTTGCTTAAGTTCATTTCCTGTTTAGGTGGAGTATCAACTACCGTAACTCGCACGTCACTGTTGACAGTTACAATTTCGAGAAAGTAGATAATTTCGTTTACTTGGGAACCAGCATTAATACCATAATAATGTCAGCATGGAAATCCAACGCAGAATCACACTTGCCAACAAGTGCTACTTTGGACTACTCAATTCAGGAGTAAAGTCCTCTCTCGACGTACGAAAACCACACTCTATAAGTCACTCATCATGCCCGTGCTGGTATATGACACAGAAGCATGGACAATGACAACAGCCGATGAGGCGGCTCTTGGAGTACTCGCGAGAAAGATTTTGCGGAAGATTTACGGGCCTTTACGCGTTGGCGACGGCGAGTACCGCAGACGATGGAACGATGAGCTGTATGAGCTTTACATCTACATGGACATAGTGCAGCGAATTAAAATACAGCGGCTCCGCTGGCTTGTTCATGTCGTTCGAATGGACACCGACGCTCCAGCTCTGAAAGTATTCAACTCGGAACCCGCTGGTGGTAGCAGAGGTAGAGGAAGTCCCCTACTGAGGTGGAAAGACCAGGTGGAGAAGGACTTGGCTTCACTTGGCATTTCCAATTGGCGCCAGTTGGCACGGAAAAGAAACGACTGGCGTGCTTTATTGAACTCGGCCAAAATTGCTTAGGCGGTTACAGCGCCAAATAAGAAGAAGAAGATCATTCAAAGTAGTAAATCAGGGTTTTTACACACTTCTAGAGACAAATTTTTTAAGCATTTTACAGGTATGTATATGTAACGTTATCAGAACTAGTAGTTGTAAAAAGATTTAGATAGTTTCGTCGTATTTTCCAAATGTGGCTTCAATTAAGATGTTTTTGGAATAAAAATTACGCTCTAGGTCGCATCATTACAAGCTTTTATTTTTGATCTTTAAAAGTTTATTCTGAAAGCACAACTCTTGCTAAGGTATCATATTATTAGCAGGGTTCGGATTTTCCTCATTTTATCCCCTCGCTCGCTCGTTAGTTTGCTTTGAGCTAGCGCAACTCACAAGCAACACGCGAGGCTGTTTGCAAACGAGCACTCGTTAAGTACGAGCGCACGCGCTGAGCAGCCAGCGAGCGAGTAAGCAAACGAGGGCAGCGCAAGAGTAGAGCGGCAAGCAAACGAGGGCCTCATAATAGCCCGAACACAATGAAAACGACGAGCTACGGACCACAGCTGTCAAATTATTTTAACACGTACTCTTATGTAGATAATTATTTTGGCGACGACCGGGCTACGCGACGGTTGTGGTTGTGGCCAGATTAGATCTATTTCTATTTTAATGGCGACAGATAAGGTTCTTCCTCTTCTTTTATGTCAGACTCATACAAATTCATGATGTCGCTGCCGCGTTCAAAGAAATCATGTCGCCATCGACAAAGCGCTTAGATAATAAAGATGACAAATTGGAAGCTGTGGTCGGTAGCTCGTCGTTTTCAATGTGTTCAGAACTTTACCTCTGCCCCGCGAGGGCGTCGTTGCGAGCGAGGCACTCATTTGCAGCAGCAGACGAGCGAGGCGAGTAAACGAGCGGAGCAAATGAGGCAAGCAGATTAGACAGGAAAACGCGTTGTTTGGTCGGCAAAACTGTATGGGAAATAATTGCAGCAACTAAGAATTTCGAGTAAAGGATTGTATGCACGCATGCAGATATGTATATACATACATATGTTTGTATATATTTATGTATATATTCTCATGCACAGAAGAATAGATTCGTGCTATTTTGACCAGTTTTATCTACTAGGTAGGCACATATGTACATACATATCTATGTAGGTATAATGTTTTTAATGTTCAATAATTTCTTATAAAATTTCAACTTATACACTTAGGTCTCTTTTTATGTGGTTCTTTTTTATGCGGATTTGAATTTATGCGGTTTTTCAAACACTTCTTTCGCTGTAGCGATTTTGCTTTTTTGAGATCTTTTATTACTATTTTTCAATATGTAAGGGGCAATGCTTCTGATAAATAATTTGTCTTTGTATTCTTACATACAAGTAATTACTAAGTAATTTGATTAAGTAACTATGTTACATATGTATCAATGAGAGTATAATATTTATAAAAATCATTATTTTGTCTTTCATTTCATAAATGAGTAGGACATCAGCATTTCCAAATGAATATTCCTGGTTTAGCCCCCATACGTATGCATGTATGTAGGATAATACAAACTACTATTTGATAATTAAGGCTGGTCCACATAGAACTTTCGCGTTGACTTTGTAGTTGGCGTTGGTTTGACAGAACGCAAGTTAAAAGTATGCGTTCTACAATGAAGCTTGGCAGAGACTACTATAATAACTACTAGATAAATTAATATTTCATATCAATAATTGCATGAAAATTTATATTTCTTGCCTTCATTTGATTAAAAGGAAAAAACATTTAATTTAATTTTATTTATTTGCAACAGCTGGCGACCGACGCAGCGATCTTTCTGCTTTGTGTTGGCCTTAGCGTTGCCAAATTTTGGATATGTGAACGGCTGCTTTGAAATTCAACTCCAACGCAACGCCAAAGTTGTATGCGAGCCGGTCTCTATTCTTTGTTTACACGAATTTTCCCATGTCTACATATCCATATATACAGGCATACATATGTACATATGTCCTTGAACAACAGGCCACAAATAAATTGTTTCACCAAGGACTATATTTCATTCAGGTATACAGCATAACTGCTACAAGTAGCAAACTATTTTGGGGGTGTTAACAAGTGCTTACTTGGTTTTTGTTTCTGCGGCACAAACGATTATAATATCTTCGTTACTTACTTTTCTCTGTAAAGACAAAATACATGCATATGTACATACATACATAAATGCATATATACATAAATACGTACATACAAACATATATAAATATGCATGTTATGTGTGTACACGTGTATGAATGGAACTCTAAAAAATAATTCATTCCATAATCTATGCTTATGTATGTAATCAATTTTATTTGCTGTTTTAAATGCTGCCCTAATATAATACTTTACATATATATATGCATGTGTACATACAATTATTAACATACTTTCGTACATAATCTATTGACATACATTCCCACATTTTTATGCACAAAAATGCGTGTGTTGTATAGTACACTCGCTCGTCGCTCACTCGTCTTTTCTAGCAGAGTGAGTATGCAGACAGCTACTCGCCTCGCACTGCGAGCGAGGCAACACACAACAGGCTCGCTCGTTTAATAGGAGCGTGAGCAAACAAGCAGCGCTCGCTGGTTTGGCGAGCGAGCCAAACTTCTCGTGCCTCGCCTCATTGCTGCTACGAGCAGTGTTTCCAGGTTTTCGGCATGAGAAAACGTCCCTCGTGGTCTGAAAAAAACGTAATTTCCTACCCAAAAACGTCTTATTCAAATTGATGTCCAAAAAAATTGTCATTTTGACAGAGGACTTTTAAAATTCTTTGTAAACTGGTTTGAGATCGTTAGTATAAAAATCATCAGCTGATTAAGTCATCACCATTTTGATCGATTTTGGCTGTTTCTCTTTGGTTTATTTAATGTTTATTATTTTTCCATAAAAGCCAAGCTTATTATATAACAAACAAAATATAAATCCACATTTCAAACTTTGTGATCAGTGTTGCCAGAACTTTTTGGGCCGACCGGCTAGATTGGCAAAAAAAAGCGGCTAAAAACGGCTAAAATGTTTTAGTGAAATTTCACATAGACTCTGGCAAAAAACGGCTAAAATGTTTTAGTGAAAATCCACATGCTTTATTTTAATAAATCGCAAGAAACGAAAGACTAGTTAACACCATTAATTTATATCGAGTGTATATTCCTCATCATCAAATGAATCACTATTGTATATATCACCTGAATTCATTAATTTTAAGAGATCGTCATCTACAGTAAAATTATGGCAGCATTTTTCTTCACGTTTTAAACCGTATCTTATATATAAAATAGCGTTTAACGTTTTAACGCACATTGGATTTCTTTGCTTAGTTTTTATTATATTCATTGAACTAAATATTCGCTCTACTTCTGCATTACTTATAGGGAAAACAAGAAAACTAGGTTGCAAAGGTCAGCAAAAGGGTTTTCTCCTAGGGCATTTCGAAATTGATAAACTTCGGCCCAAAATTTTACAGTTGAGTCTAAATTACTCCAGGTATGTAACGTTAACCGTTGCCATTGCATCTCTATGGATGTTTTTTTGTCGGCATTATATTTGTGTTTTTGTTGCTGTAGTTGAACAAATACTTTTGGTTTAATTACTCTTAATGCATTTCCAACCGAAAAAAGTCATTTTTTTTAGTTTGACAATATTTGTAGGGAGGCGTTGGCGTATTTCCTTTATTAAAGTGATAATAAAATAGCGACCATTTTCTCGAATTATTTTCTCGGCTTCGTGGTCAAAAGCGTTTGTGCTTACTTTTGTTTTTAAATACTCTTCAAAACTGTGATAAAACTGAGGAAATGGAGCAAGGTATGGTTCCAACGGGGAGCATATAGGATCAAATGTGTCCGCGCTAATAACCACTAGGCAGCATAGATGCGAAAGTAAAACATTGAGTTCATTAAAAATCTTCATTGGGTCTGCATTATTGCTTTCGAAAAACTTGTTTACTTTTTGCACCTGAAAATTAGGCAAATAGTAAAATCGGCTAAAAACGGCTAACTTTTTTTACAAACCGGCTAACAAATCGGCTGCCGGCTAGATCAAATTTTCTCCGGCTAGTTGCTATCAAAACCGGCTAAATCTAGCCGGAAAACGGCTAAAATGGCAACGCTGTTTGTGATTTGTAATATTTTTTTTTTGTTCTTGTAGACATTCGGTAAGGCGGTCAGTTGTCGAAAATGCTAACTTAGGGTTTACGCCGGACAATACTGTCATGATAATGAAGATATACGTATTAGTTGTCAAAATTATTCTAATGGAAAAGTATGCATGTATTAGTGAAAAAGTGTGCATGTATTGCTATTGTCATGACAGTAGTGTCCGGTGTAAACCCTAAGTAAATTACGTTCTGCTAAGAAGGAGCATAGCAATTTTTCAGCCTTGTTTGTGTTCATTACATTTTCAATGAAGTCTTAAAAAAGTCGCTTACTTTTTTCTGACTCTTTATGCTGCTACAGCTTTTTTTATGCCTTTGCGAGCGTGCGTGTTGCAAGAGATCAGCTCTTCCTGATTTGGCTTTTAATGTGCAATTGCAAACATTACAATAAGCCTCGTAACCTCAAGTGTTTACACAACCAGCCTTTGAACACGAGGTCCTTAGTCCAAGAATAAAAAAAAAAAAATGCGCGTACGCTTGGTATGCATCATATTTAAGTCATCTGTGTCCAAAGAATAAATATATTTTGAAGCAGCTGCTGCAAAACACAAAGCTTGTAAAGATTTATTAAGAAAATAATTCAAAATCAGTTCTACTTAGTGCAAGATTTAGTCACAGAGAAAAATTACTGGGAAGTTAAAGAACGTAATTTTTTACACAAAAAACGTCCAAACGTCAACAGGATACAAAAAACGTCCAA
Organism: Rhagoletis pomonella; assembly: GCF_013731165.1. Lineage (NCBI taxonomy): Eukaryota > Metazoa > Arthropoda > Insecta > Diptera > Tephritidae > Rhagoletis > Rhagoletis pomonella. The sequence continues at coordinate 3,227,197 of NW_023458569.1, read as the reverse complement.
ATGACGTTAAAAACGTCAACCTGGCAACGCTGGCTACGAGTACGAGCTGCGAGCGCCTCGTTGTCTGCGAGGCATTGAGTAGGAGTTTGCTCGCTGGCTCGCTCGAACTCCGAGTTTTTGCCCACCCTGATTATTAGTGACTGTTTGTAGAATACAATACATACTTAAAAAGTTTTTAAATTGAAATGCTTCAAAACTATACGCGATAAACTGAAAATTTTGAAAAGTAAAGTTACACACTTTTCGTTACTTGTCATTTAGTTATTTTTTAAAGCGCACTTTAGTTACCAACTACATATGAAGTGTACACAGAAGAACTAATTGCACATAAAATTACAAACCAGTACATGATGCGCTTCAAAAGTTATGACATAATTAATTGTGCTCTTAAAAATTACATAAAAAATTCACTTGTTATGCAGCAAATTTATACAAATATTTTTTTTGAGGTCTCAAGTATACGTCTATGAATTGTGTCCAAAAGCAATCATCTTGATATAGTTTACAACAATAAAAATCCAGTTACCAACTTCCAGAAAAATTATCAAGCTTCCTTCGATAATAAAATAATTTTACACGAACTGTAGCTGTGTTTTAAACTGTCATTAAGAATTGCAAATCCACTTTTCTTAATCCATATAGGGTTCCAGTTGGTTTTGTAATGTGTAGTCATATTTATTGGGCTGTATGTATAAAACTGAAGCAAATGCCTTTTCCTAAAATTTCAGACCTTTTACTCAATTTGTTAAAATAAATTTAAGTGAAAGGTATGCAAATTTAAGAAAACGCAATTGCTTAGTTTTTATTCATTGTACTAATGTAATTTCGTTTGTATTTTTATTTTGTTAAAAAAGTAAAATAAAAACATTTGACGTTTTTTTGGCCGAACTAACGATTTTTTTTAGGGTAAATTGACGGATTTTCAGCGAAAGCTTTCGGCAACGTTGGGCACATGTATGACATTGTAGACGGAGAGCTCCGTTACAAGACATTGCTGAGCACTTTAGGCAAAAAATCGAACACATTTAGTCTGTTCCAATAGCAGTCCGGTTTACAGGATTTAGTCAGAACTTACAGGAAGTCGTTCCTATTGACATAAAACCTGTAAGTGGGAACACATTTGAGAGAGTAACTGAGCAACTGTTCCCAGTCAGAAGTTACAGGATTTATTCTGGAGTTTCTTTTCCTGTAAGTTCATGAAAAGTGTCAAACGATCAGCTGATTTGCATATGCAAGCAAAAACTAACAGCGGTGAAGGCAAAGTACCTTATATTTGTAAAAAAAATGGAAGTAAACAACGAAATGTTTGAATATGTATAGATTTTAATAATTATTTAGTGATATTTCAGCTAAATCAGTGTTGTACAAATGACATGTAAACAAACCGACTGACGTTTTTACAGGAAATAGTGCTTTTTGCGTTCCTATGCACCTCTGCATCTGTTCTCCTTTTACTCTCATTTGAGAGAGTAAAATTGTAGTTTGACAGTTCCACAGGTTTTAGTCCGAAGTTCAAAGGAACAGACTAATTTACACTTTTGTTTTTGTAGTATGGCATAAATGAGTAGTTTGACTATTAGTACTGAGGACTTTCTGATGACAACATTGAGGGGAAAGTACTCAATTTTTGCCCATGGCCTGAACGAAAATGACGAATTTGATAAGCACTTTTGTAATCTTATCTTATATCTTATAAATATAAATATTATAAATGTGAAAGTTTGTATGTTTGGATGTTTGGGAAATCATCACGCGGAAACGACTGAACGGATTTGCATGAAATTTTGTACGCAGATAGCTTATGGGCCAGATTGGTTAATAGGCTATTTTCGTAAGAATTGCCACCTGTTAAAAAAAGTTTCATTTATTTATTATGCGGCAACGACTGAATGGATTTGCATGAAAATTTGCACACAGAT
>NW_023458569.1:3216441-3225178 GCF_013731165.1 Rhagoletis pomonella | reverse complement strand
AATTTTATTTCAGCTCAACTCAACTCACATAAACTATCCTTAATTTTAGCGGTTGAATTTCAACCGCTGGGCGAACACTAGTTATAATAATAATGCCAATTAAAAACGGGCTGTATAAAGAATACCAGCCAGTTTCCACTTCGTGTTAAATGAATTATGCCTTTATTTTTGTTTTCTAACTGATGCATAGAGGAGTATTTGCATAGTAAAAGCTGTCAAAATTATTTTATGTGTTTTTCTACTCAGTAATTAAATAAAACATGAAACTTAATCATAATGAGGGATTTATAGTATAAAAATTACTAATTCCACTTATTTTAGGATCACTTTCGTGAAATATTTAGTTAAATTCAGTTATCATAAGTCCACAAAAACCTTTTCAGAAAAATACAAGAACAAAATTTGGTTTGCTAGGACATAATCAGATCGACGAGTTCGGTTATGCACTTCGTCCTTTTAGACCGGCTCTTGATTGCGAATTGTGCAAAAATCTTCTTTACTAAAGTTTTGATGCTTTTTCAATTTCAATTAAATAAATAAATAAATAGGCTGATTAGAGAGCAACATTGTCCAGTTTCATAGTCCTTCAAAGGATCTTCCGAGGACTTTAAAATTTAAGGGTATGCAACTCAGTAAATTTGGGAACAAGTTTCGATTAAAGCTATTGACTTTCGAATGCACTTTTCGGCATTCGTTTTCTTTTATTTTTAAGATATTTTTACAGATGAAGAAAAAAAGTAGGCAAAAAACTAGCGATGGATCTGGGTTCTCATAGATCTTTGACAAATGGTATTCCATCGTTACGTAATTTTTACCAAATTAAAGGTCAAACTTATACCTATTAACAAAGCGTCTCTCCTTATAAGGCAGGCTTTAAACGCGTATAAAATTTTTTACGCAGCAACGATTCCTCTAAGCGTCAAGATCTGCATACGAAGCAACTTCAAAGCGTCATAGTATCAGGCGCAAAAAGTGTTAAGTGATGAAAAATTATTATATTTTAGTTAATTTTCAGTTATTTTTCAATTATTTGCACGAATTTTAAGGGCTAACTATAATATGAATAAGCTGCCGTAACTGACTGTCAGAAAATGAACGAAAAGTCTGTCAAATGCATAAGCAACGTAGTGTAGACTTTTAGGTGGCTATATTTTACTTACATGAGTTCAGTGTTGCCACATTTATTTAGATATAACAATAGCCACTATCAAGCAATTTGTTGTAGATCACACAATTATAGTAACCTAGAAATGCCGAAGAACTGTTCGTCTTGCGAAACTTCCAGGATAACCTGGTGTTTCTGTAAACGGAAACGCTTACGGCCCACTTCCTAATTTGGAACCAGAACTTCTTTTGACCTGTGTTACATGTAAGACTGAATCGAAAAAGTTACCAAGTTGAAAAATAAATTACCAAATATGATAAGTAAAGAAAAAAATACCAATTTCGGTAAAAACAACTCCAATGCGGCAACACTGCATGTGTTACATATGTACATACATACATATGAGGCCAAACAGCTGATTCCGTACGGAAGGTGCGATCAGTGTCGCTCTTTCCTTAAGCAAATGACGTTTGGCGAAACTTGACGAAACTTGATGTTAATCACATTATAGTTTCAGCATAGGATTTATGTGTATTCGCACGTTTGCATACGCTTGCTTATTCTTATTATAGTTAGCCCTTTATTGTTTTATCTGTTATTTTTTTTATTAAATGCATGCACGCACACGGAAAATTTTAAATAAACTTCTTTAGGTATTGGCCCAATGCACGCTTGCTTTGCTTGCTTTGCTTACTTTAGTTTGCTTTGCTTTACTTTGAAGGCTTTTATGGCCTAATGGTAGCTTTGAACGCTGTCATAGTAGTCAGCTGATTTTCAATGCGCGCAAATATACCCGCCATTCTTTGTTGTGCCAGCAAGTATAATTGTGAATTTTAGTTAAAATATATGTTATTAAACAATTATTTGTTACTAAGAACATTATTTTTTACAGATACCTTGCTTTTTTATCGTTCCGGTTTTGGTGAAGCTGCATTTGGCTGCGCCACTCACCACCCGTGTTTATAAGACGTAATATTCAATTGGAGGTAAAAGAGTTTATATTAAACAATTATTTGTTGCTAACAACATTATTTTTTTTCATACCTTGCTTTTTATCGTTCCGGCCACCAGATTCGTTGGTTTTCATAAAGTTTCATTTGGCAGTACAAAATGTTGACTCGAAATGCTGAACAAGTTTTGTGAATTTTCCTAATTTTAGCGAAAATGCGTAAATTAAAACTGCGATTAAAACAGAAGCGCCGATTTTGGGTTCGGAAATTGTACTTAGAGCGACACTAATATGGATTGTTTGAAAGTTCATTAAGAAACTTGGCTGCAGATGAGGAGCAGTTTAACAAGACATTAAGAATGCCCTTTTCGTTATTTAATGTGCTGCACGAATTTCTGGAGGCTTCGCTGACCAAATATTCAATCAGAACACCAATATCGAGCCGCTGCAGACTATTTATAACCCTGATGTAAGAGAAAATCGGTTTTACTTAATAGTATACGTATAATTTTCCATATATGTATCTGGTTTTATTTTTTTGTTGCAGATATTTGGCTCACGGTGGCACTCGGCAATTCCACACAATAGTTCACAGGATCGGCCTGTCTTCTTTCAGGAAGATTACGTTGGAGACATGTATGACCATATGGGATCTGTTAGCTGACCTGTATGTGGCGACCCCGTCAGAAACGGAATGGGGACGTATTTCCAATGAGTTCAAGTCGCTGTGGAATATGCCCAACTGCGTTGGTTCCATCGACGGAAAGCACATTAATATTACCTGTCCAGCGAATTCAGGGTCGATGTACTATAATTACAAAGGCAATTATAGTATCGTGCTTTTGGCCGTATGTGATGCCAATTATACCTTTACCTGCGTTGACATCGGAGCATATGGAAGTCAAAGCGATGGCGGTGTCTACCACTTTTCAAAACTGGCAGATGCTATTGAAAATGATAGGCTCGGCCTTCCACATGATCAGCCTCTGCCAGGAGAAACCGAGCCATTTCCACATTATTTAGTAGGAGATGCTGCTTTTCCCTTACGGCGTTATTTAATGCGACCATATCCGGGTAGAGGTATTCCAGAAGAGCAAGAGTATTTCAATAAAAGACTCTCTCGTGCAAGAAGAGTTATAGAAAACGCATTTGGAATACTCACTGCCAAATGGAGAATATTGAGAACGACGCTATGCATGGCCCCGAAAAATGCAGAACAAATAGTGAAAGCTTGTATTGTCTTGCATAATTTTATTAAGCTTTCGTGTGCAAACTATGTAGCAAGCGATTTTGTTGATCGCTACGAAGAGGATGCCACCATCGCTGGCTCATGGCGAAACGAAGTAGTTCCATTGCCCTCAATAAGTAGGGTGTCATCGAACCGAGGCAGTTCAAATAATTATGATTTAAGGGATGCTCTGAAGACACATCTTTTTAACAATAAAATTTAAATAATTACTACTCACTGAATATGCTTTGTTTTTATTATTTAAGATAGAAAACAAAAATTTGAACTCACAGTATGAGGGCACTTATTGGTAATGTTTTAAATGTCGTCACATCTTTCAGGTTTTTAAATTAATTTTTGTTCAAGGTAAGTATGGCGTTAACATAACATATATTTCATTCAGTCTTTTAAGTTAAAATAAATTCAATTTTTATAATTTTTATATTGAGCATAGACGTATTGAAGTACGTCCATGTGAAAATTTAGGCGGCTCTCTTCTGGGACCTTCTCAAACACTTCGCCAATCGCACCCAAGAAATTGTTGTGTGTTTTTTTTTGACTATCCACAAACTGACTTACTTCGTTGACTAGATCGTTAAAGGCGGCGTTCTCATCGTTTTTTTTCTTTTGTCTCTTAGCCGGCGTTGGGGCAGTGGTTTCTTGCTCTTCTATTATAATGTTCCCACTCTCGCCTATTTGGAATCCAAAGGAAGTATCCAGTATATCTGGTTCTTGTCCGAGAACTTCTGGCGTTTGGGAGACGATGTTTGTTGTTGTCCTTAAAATATGTACATATAAATTACAATTTAAAATATAAATACTTGTTGTACAAATGTAAAGTACACTTACTGTCTGGGCGTGACCGTGTCTTTCAAAAACAACATAGCTTCGTCGTAATAATAATAATAATAAACACGGGTGGAAGTGGCACAGGCAAATGAAACTTTATGAAAACCAACGAATCTGGTGGCCGGAACGATAAAAAGCAAGGTATCTGAAAAAATAATGTTGTTAGCAACAAATAATTGTTTAATATAAATTATTTTACCTAAAATTGATGAAGAACGCGATAAAAACTGCACACAAGCAAAATCGACGCGAAAAATTGAAATGTCAAGAGTTGTCAAAAGCCTACAACGCGCTGTCAAATAGAGATTTCGGCTAATCGATACTTTAAAGCGCTTCAAGCAAGTGAAGTAAAGCTGCCACTAGGCCAACTTTCATACGTTTTAGTAGATTTTAAAAATTGTTTGACATTTCTCAAAGCCAAGCAAGCAAAGCAAGCGTGCATTGGGCCAATACCTTTACTCTTTTCTAAGCGTACGTACGCCTAGCTACCAACACTGCTGTACGCCGAGCGATTTGCAGCTAGCTTTCTTTGACGAATTCGTGAAGCTGACGACTCGTATACAGCCCTCCATTTAAATGCACGTGTGCGGCATCAAAGCGTACAACTTTCGTATGTAGCATCTAATACGCGTCTAAAGCCATACGACCCATGTGCAGACTGCCTATGCATTGAACATTTCTGTAAATAAAATCCAAAATTACAATTTTACGACTAATCGTGTTTCGTCCTTTGAAAATCAATATGGAGCACATGCGAGCAAATTATTTTTGCTTTAATTGATCCAAGGTGACTGTAGTTACATATATTTCAATGAACCAAACCTTGACAAGTAAACAAAAATAACAATATTTAAAAATATTATTCAACAAAAAATATGAAAATAGACTGATTTTAAATTTTCTAAACTAATGCCATATTAAAAGCAATTTACTTAAATTTAGTCTTAAATGATAGAAATGGCTTTCTTATTATACGTTTAAAAGGTATTTTCTTGAAATACGTCTTCACTAAAACACAATTACCGAAGAAACAAGTAGAACGACTGAAAGCGGGGAGAACAAAAACTATCACAACATTGACTCTTTTCAGGTTGACATATGTCAAAGGAAAAGCATCGGAGGGAGCTTTCATGGCTACCATTCAACAGCTAAGTTATTTTAGCTTTAGGAATAAATACATAGTATCTTTTATTGGACCTTTGTAACAATTGGTATTTCTGACTTTTGACCGGTTTTTCTGCATAAATACTTCTATGTGCGATGTGTGAAATAAAAATCCAATGGAAACATTTTGGTCCAACATTTTCACCAACAGTTCAAGTTCAGGATTTTCAGTGACGCATTTATCTTCTAATAATACGGTTTGGTGGTTGTCAGAAGGCATCTTTCCGTTGCCATCTTAAATAACCTAGCAAACGTGTATACGCATACAAAGATACGTAATAGTTTCAGAGCGTCTGAAAGGCGCCATGCCCCGTTTTCAAATAACTCCAAGTTTCCCTAAGAGTATCGGATTGATTTCATATATTTCAATACCATGGTAGAGTACTCTACCGTGAACACGTCCGGAGATACGCAGTATGAAATATTCGGTTTGTACGGGAAGTGCCACGCCCCTTTTTCCAATAGCCCCAATTTTTCTTCATTACTATGCGATTGATTTTATATATCTTGTACATACCAAGTTCCAGTACTCTACCATGAACACTTCCAGAGATATGCAGTGTGAAAAATTCGGATGCTCCTTTTCGAATAGCCCCAATTTTTCTTCATGACTGCGATCTTGTACATACTAAGTTCCAGTACTCTACCATGAACAGAGATATGCAGTATGAAAAATCCGGTTTATATGAGAGGTGCCACAACTTTTCTCCAATAGCCCCAATTTTTCTTAAAGACTATGCGATTGATTTTATATAACTCTATACAAAGTTCCAGTACTCTATCATGAACACTTCCAAAGATATTCAATGTGAGAAATTCGGTTTGTATGGGAGGTGCCTCGCCTTTTTCCAATGGCCCCAATTTTTTTTTTCATGACTGCAATCTTGTACATGCCAAGTTCCAGTACTCTACCATGAACACTTCCAGAGATATGCAGTATGAAAAACTCGGTTTGTATGGGAGGTGCCACGCCCCCTTTTCCAATAACCGCATTTTTTCCAGATGAGTATGCGATTGTTTTCCTATATCTCCATACCATGTCCGAGTACTCTGCCAGGAACACTTCCAGAGATATGCAGTATGAAATATTCGATTTGTATGGGAGGTGCCACGCCCCCTTTTCCGATAACCACAATTTTTCTACATGAGCGCGTGATTGCTTTCATATGTATATCTCCATACCAAGTTCCAGTACTCTACCATGAACACTTCCAGAGATATGCTGTATGAAAAATTCGGTTTGTATGGGAGGTACCACGCCCCCTTTTCCAATAACCAGATTTTTTTTACGTGAGTATGCGACTGTTTTCATATATCGCCATACCATGTTCGAGTACTCTACCAAGAATACTTCCAGAGATATGCAGTATGAAAAATTATATTTGTATGAGAGGTGCCCTTTCCCAATAACCACAATTTTTCTCCGTGAGTATACAACTGTTTTCATGTATCTCCATACCATGTTCGAATACTCAACCATGAAAACTTCCAGAAATATGCAGTATGAAAAATTCGATTTGTATGGGAGGCGCCATGCCGCCTTTTCCAATAACCACAATTTTTCTCCGTGAGTATGCGACTATTTTCATATATCTCCATACCATGTTCGAGTACTCTACCATGAACACATCCAGAGATATGCAATATGAAAAATTCGGTTTGTATTGGAGGTGCCAAGCCCCCTGCATCTAGCGGTATGAAATATACTTTACATCCGATTCTCATTCCTGCCATATATACACAACAACTTTCATAACGATCGGTCGAGCCGTTTAGAAGGAGTTTAACCACAAACACCGTGACACGAGATTTATATATGGCACGCCGTCTTCAAAAGAGTCACAACTCAAAATTTGGCATTGTTGAAATTATGCGCTAAAAATGTAGACAGACCTTTTAGTTACCTTTCAGCAAAAGCTGGAGCAAATTTTTGTTATAACTTGTTAATAAAAACCTAAGGTAAAGTCGTCCTTGCCCATATGATTAACATGTGCTACGAAATAGTTTTTCGCATTTTCTGACGAACGAATTATTTTCAGTTGTGACTCTTTTGAAGACGGCGTGCGATATATTAGATTGTACTATTTTAAGGTATGCAAAAATACTATATTTCTTCAGTTATCTTATAAATAAATAGGCAATCATGTTTCCTTTAGACTCCTTTTACGGCTAAACGATACTTCTTAGGTATAAACAATTATATATCGTTAGAAAGTTATTTTGATGCGGATGTGCAGACAATCTCTAAAATTTCAAATTTAACATAAAGCGAAAAAATCAATTCGAAAGTGACACCAACACCAATAGACCAAGAGCTCATGACCAAAAAACCCAAAATACTTCAGATCGATTGAAATTTTTTGTGAGCTTAGCTTGTTAATATATAAAACGAGGTCCGCAAGGCTGGCTGCTGAACAGCCAAGCGTTTAAGCTATCAAAGATGTCAATAACAACAGATTACTCAACATGCTTCAGATGACTGGAAATTTTGATAGAATTTTATTTACAGTATATGGATAATTAATTGAAGTTTGCCTGCCTATTCATATGGTCTTAAAGCAGTGCCAGACCATGTTGAAAGTGCATTGTTGCAGCTATAAGTCAACATACTTCAGATTGCATTGCTGCAAGTATAAGTGATAGAAAACACTTGGATATTACCTCCCTATTTTGAAAGCTTACTTTGAGAGGATTTTAGGGTCATCAAAATTTTCGTCCTTGGCCATATTCAAGTCTCTCTAATATTTCATAATTACTAACATATTTTTACCCTTTTTAGGAAAAAAAATTATCGCTTACTAAAGTTTTAATTTAATGAGGAGTAAAGTTGTGTTTAACTGGGGACAAATTGAGTTATTTTAACTTAGTAGGTTAAGGAGATATACTAGGCTAAAAGGATCTTAGCAAGATATACATCACCCAAAATTATCTGTTTATCGAACTGTTGGCTGTTTTATGACTCACCAAGGAAGAAAATTTTATGACTATAAAATCCTCTCAAAGAAAGCTTTCAAACTAGGGAGGTAATTGCAAAGTGTTTTCAAACACTTATACATGCAGCAATGCAGTTTGAAGTATGTTGACTTATAGTTGCAACAATACACTTTCAACATGGTCTGGCAGTACTTTAAGACCATAAGAATGGGCAGGAAAACTTGAATTAATTTACTGTAAATAAAATTCTATCAAAATTTCAAGTCATCTGAAGTATGTTGAGTAATCTGTTTTTATTGACATCTTCAATAGCTAAAAACGCATAATCAAGACCGCTGTTCAGTAGCCAGCCCTCCGGATCTCGATTTACATATATACTAGCTTATACCCGCGGGTTTTACCCCGCGCTTTTATACAAATAGGAAAAATAATTTAATGATGTTAGATTTTATTTCTGTGCTCATTTCGTTATAGCTCGTTATTTTTTAAGCGAGTTAAGGTATTTAGG
>NW_023458569.1:3197421-3216341 GCF_013731165.1 Rhagoletis pomonella | reverse complement strand
GCACCTTTCTATTAATATCGTTGAATTATTTTAATATCTATTGCAAAATTTTATTCAGACAGGACTAAAAAGTAGAAAATAAATAATATAAAAAAAACTTTTTAATATACAACGCTTTTATAAATGGACTAAAAAGTAGAAAATAATACTTCTCAGTCCCATAGAATTTGTTTTGATAACTTTTGATTTTGAAATTTTAGCAAAAGTCATTATAAACAATCTATGAAATTGAAAATGAAAAGCGTGGGGCGCATGTAATACACTTGAATTGATATGAAAAGTAATATATGAATGTATGTATGTGGGTATATGATTAACGACCGCTTAAAATCTATTTCAAAGTTCTACTTTCGCTGTAGAAATTTTAGGTCTACGTTATGTAGTTTGACTATTGTCAATTAAATCGAATGCTTTGTATTGCATGCGCTCCACGTTTTTCATTTTCAATTTCATAGATTGTTTATAATGACTTTTGCTAAAATTTCAAAATCAAAAGTTATCAAAACAAAGTCTATGGGACTGAGAAGTATTATTTTCTACTTTTTAGTCCATTTATAAAAGCGTTGTATATTAAAAATTTTTTTTTATATTATTTATTTTTCAATTCAGGTCATAAACAATCTTTGAGCAAAATTTCGTTTTCAATCAGGTGGAAATTCTTAAAAAAGTAGCCTATTTTCCAGTCTAGGTCATAAGCTATATGTGTGCAAACCTTCATGCATATCAGTTCAGTCATTTCCACGTATTAATTTAATTAAACTTCCTAATACGTGATAACTCTTAAAATAGTAGCCCGTTTTCCAACATAGGTCATAAGCTGTCTGTGTGCAAAATTTCATGCAAATCCGTTTAGTCGTTTCCGCGTATTAATTTAATTAAACTTTTTTAACAGGTGGCAACTCTTCCAAAAAATTAGCCTATTTTCCACTGCAGGTCATAAGCTATCTGCTTGCAAAATTTCATGCAAATCCATTCAATCGTTTTCGCGTATTAATTTAATGAAACTTTTTTAACAGGTGGCAACTCTTAAGAAAAGTGGCCTATTTTCCAATCTAGGTTATAAGCTATCTGTGTGCAAATTTTCATGCAAATCCATTCAGTCGTTCCCGCATATTAAATAAATGAAACTTTTTTTAGCAGTTGGCAACTCATAAAAAAATAGCCTATTAACCAATCTGGCCCATAAGCTATCTGCGTACAAAATTTCATGCGAATCCGTTTAGTCGTTTCCGCGTGATGGTTTCCCAAACATCCAAACATACAAACTTTCACATTTATAATATTTATAAGAATAAGATAAGATAAGATTATGATGACACCCACGAGCGGGCGCTCGCCTCTAGATGACAAATATTTTTACATAGCACTTGCACAGGTAATTTTGGAATTACGGTAAAACCCGCCTCGATGCCGGTACTTAAGCGAACATAATTATTGATGTAGTTACATCTTCTTATTAGCTTACATAAATATGTAAATACTTGAATAACACATGAACATTTAATGAAATATACATAGTTTAAAACCAAGGCCATAGAACTGTTTAAACACATAACCAAATAAGGAGAAACTTTATTAAAAAAAAATATATGATGCTGAGTGGTATGTAATTTTTACAAGAATTAAATTCTTTAAAAAGTTAAAGTTGGACATATAATTTTGGACTAATTTCAAAATGATATTGTTTGCCAATTAGGTTTATTTATTAATTTTTAAGACTTTTCAATCAATTAAAATACAGTTCATTCCCTAATAAATACCATATAAACCTAAGCTTAAGATTTTGTAGAACACTTAAAAAAATCATCAAAATTTCAAACTTTTTTCTGAGAATTGGTTTTTGAGTATAGCCCATTCAATAGTATAATAATGTGCAAGTTTCAAGTGGTTAAGAATTACCTTTGATTTTTTTAATTTCTTACCGAAGGTGTGTAGCGCTGATAAATTCATGCATTCCAACATTTCACTTAATATTACTTCCAAAATTACTTGTGCAAGTGCTATGTAAAAATATTTGTCATCTAGAGGCGAGCGCTCGCTCGCTTAAGAACTACTTGTTGTCTAAACCTGAAACTTTCCCAAAAATGTCCGTATATATTTGTCTTTATTGCTGCATTGAAACAAAACAAAAATTTTAAACTTCATAACACAACTTTTGCATTTGTAAAAACCACCTTCTTAATTGTCATAAAAATGGTACAAACCGCCATTTTGTTTTAAATAAGTATTAAGAAGTGCAGTTAGACTCATCTTCTTTAGAGTAGTATCTAGTTTATTGTGTACAAATTGCAAATCAATCGATACACAAACGTCTGAGATATAGTGAGTTTAAACGAAAATTTGGCAAAAATTTTCCGCAGTGAAAAATTCGGTTTTGTGGCGTTTTCGACATATACATTGTTTATACCAATGTAAGAACCGCATTTGCAATAAATCGATTTGACTCAACACATGTTTCTTTCAAAAGTTTATACCTGTGCCTTTATAGCGCCTTCGCTGAAACCGTATTCAAAAGTAAACAAAATTTGTGTTCTTTCGATATTTCTTTAATAATTAATTTGCGCGATTGACCGAAATGGAAGCGAACAATAATTCAAATTTAATATAATAATAATTCGAATTTAAAACGGGCTGTATAAAGAAAAATAGCCTTTTTTCACTTCGCGTCATATTGGCGATGTGTTTATACATGTTTTCTAACCGATGTGAGAAAGAAAACACCGATTTAAAAACAAAATCGAGTCAATATACTTTTGAAATTCTGAGCGTATTGAAATTTGGTTTATGCTAGCGTTTCGAATCATAGCGAACTGTGTCAAAGCGCTTTATTTGTCGATATAAACAAGGTAATACTTAAAGGCATGTGTAAAAATTTGGTTAAAATTAATTGTAAATGTATTTTTGAATAAGCTATCGATTACAATTGGTTTGAAATCGCTTCACTTCACTTCAATTTTATGTTTTTTACGTTGCTTGTTGTTTTCGCTGTTGTTGTCTCCCAATTTTGCGAGAAAAGAACAACGGGCCTTCGCATTGCGCAACCTCTTATATATAAACCTTGGTCCTGATACACACCGATCCATAGGCAGGTTACATGCATCGTAGATATTATGGGTCTTCACACCGAAGCTTGGTACTCGGTAACTCGGTGTTTGGTAATTTTTTCCCATTTATTTTGTTTGTGTTACACTATTTTACTCAAACAAAATACATTCGAAAAAATTACCGGGCTCGGTACCGAATACCGAGGTCGGTGTGAAGATCCATATTGTTTCTTACTTTTCATTTAATATCTAAATTTACAAAAGATTGTTATTATTGTTCACTACGTTGGAAAAAAAACGATCTCTGGTTACGGTTCAAACATCAGCCAGGGGAATGGATAACATTGAATGGTGTCCAGACGGTACATTTTTTATTGCTGTTGATGTGCGCATGTTTATATGTATAAATATATACTACATTATTTTGTTGCTATCCTACCTATTTCTCCCCAACATAAACATACATATTAAGCGTAGCCGCGAATAACATTGGAAAACTCCCGCTTCGGATATGGACAGTTTGTAGTTAGCGTAAACGAACATAGCGCCAGGGGATTTTTAAGAACGTTGCGAGAAGCATAGAAAAAATTTCTATGAAAAATAAACAATAGAATTTTTTTCTCGGGTTCAAAACTATCTTATCTTTTAAGTTGGAACCAACAATATACACCCACAAAATTTCATTGAGTTAAGCGGTTTCGGAGATTGGCGTAAACGAACACAGTGACACGGATTTTTATATAGTAAGATTTTTGTTATTGTTCACTACGTTTGAAAAAAACTATCTCTGGCTACGGTTCAAATATCAGTCAGGGATAACATTGGAAAACTCCCGCTTCGGAAATGGGCACTTTGTAGTTAGCGTAAACGCACATATCGACACGGGATTTTTAAGAACGTTGCGAGAAAAATAGAACACATTTCGATCGAAAAATATATTTCTCGGGTTCGAAACCATTCTGTTTTTTTTAAGTTGGAACCAACAATACACAACAATTTCATTGAAATCGGTTAAGCGGCTTCGGAGATTAGCGTAAACGAACACAGGACACGGGAATTTTATATATTAAGATAAGCACAATGCGAGAAGTATAAAAAAAATTTCGATGAAAAAAATATTTTTTTCTCGGGTCCTATCTTATAAGCTGGAACCAAGAATACACACCCACAAAATTTCGTTGAAATTGGTTAAGCGATTTCGGATATTAGCGTAAACGACAGTGACATGGGATTTTTATATTTTAAGATTTGTATTACCGTTCGACGATGGAACGATTAGCTGTATGAGCTTTCCAACGATAAAGACATAGTGCAGCGAATGAAAATACTGCGGCTACGATAGCGTGCCCATGTCGTTCGAAGGGGCGCCGAAATTGCGCATATGGAAACTGTGCATTTACATTATTTCGGCTTTAACTGTGCATACATATATGCTTTATTTCGGTTTTTGTCATATGCATTATTTCGGTTTTAAACCGAAACGGTGCATGTATGTATTACTTCGTTTTTTTCATATGCATTATTTCGCTTTTAAAACGAAGGTAGGCATACACTGAGGGAAATAAAGCATATTAAAAATGAATACTTTATATTTGATTATCGGTTAAAAATGTTCGTATTTAAAAATAATATTTTCATACAAAATTTATTAGGCACGTATTTGACTGTTCAGATCTGAGTATGTACATATATGTAAGTGTACATACGCACCCCAAGCATGCAGAGCGCCGCTATGAGAGCGGTGACAACACACACATCCATACATAGTTTTTTTTTTTTTTTTTTTTTTGTAGAGGTGGCACAAAGCATTGGAAGCCGAAAAGTGTGGGACTTGCCTTTCAGCTCACCGCACTAAAAACCCACCCCCGCTCCGTTTCCCTCCCACCGTGGAACTACCGTAAGGTATTACTTCGCGGAGGCGGAGCGGCCTATTGCCAATCTATGAAATTCTGCGGAGTTGTTCCGCTCGACGCAATTTAGATGAAATTGTGCTTGCCAAATTGCAAACAACGGACCAGTTATCTTCTGACTCAAGCACATAGTATCCACAAGGTTATGAACCGTAAGTGGCCTCCCCACCTTTCTGCTCGAGTCATCCCTTTCGATTGCAAACCTCGGACAGACGAAAAAGCAGTGTTCAGCGTCTTCAATAATATCCTTTGCACAGAAGGTGCAGAAGGGATCGTCTTCGTGCTTAAATCGGTATAAATATGATTTAAAGCACCCATGCCCTGTCAATATTTGGGTCAAATGGAAGTCCACTTCCCCATGTTCCCTACTTACCCACCTTGATATCGAGGGTATGAGGCGGTGCGTCCAACGACCGCTGGCTGCGCGGTCCCACCTCGTTTGCCATTGCTGCAAGCACCTCTGTGTCACCTCTTCGCGTCTCGTTCGGTTTATAGGCCTGGGGCCTGTCACTTCCACTAGAATGTCAATGGGGCAGAGTCCTGCCACCACTAGTGCTGCTTCTTCGGACGTAGTTCGGAATGCACTGCATACTTTGATAGCGCAAAATCTGTGCAAAGACCTTGCTTCTCGTACATATGACGTCTTGCTGAACGCTTCATACCAGATTTGTGCACCATAGAGCAGCACACTGCGCACGACGCTTGCGTATAGCTGCCTACGCTGTTGTTTCGGGCCTCCTACGTTCAGCATAACCCTTGTTAGTGCCCCTGCCACCTTTTCGGCCTTCTCGACAGCATAATCAATGTGCGTCTTGAAGGTAAGCCTCGCATCAAACATTATGCCTAGGTATTTTAGGGCCGCCTTTGACGTAATTTCTTGTTGACCAACCTTTATAGTCGCCACTTCTCTGACTTTTCTACTGCTTACTAGAACTGTCTCGGTTTTTTGGTGCGCAAGTTCCAGTCCTGTTTCGGCCAGCCATGCTTGGATCTGGACGATTGAACTATTTGCTGCGGTAATTATTTCTTCTAGATGCTTCGCTACCACCACTAGCGCTATGTCGTCTGCAAATCCGACAATTTTCACTCGTTCTGGCAAGGATAGTCGGAGTACACCATCGTACATGATATTCCAGAGTATTGGACCCAGAACCGAACCCTGTGGTACTCCATCCGAGACTTTATGTTCTTTGACACCGTTCTCCGTATTGTACAGTAGCACTCTATTTGCTAGGTAGTTGTCTACAATCTTGCGAAGGTATGCGGGTACCTCGAATCTGCGTAGAGCAGCGTTTATGTGTTTCCAACTTGCTGTGTTGAACGCATTTTTTATATCGAGGGTGACAAGCAAGCAGTACTCCTTTGCTCCTCCCTTCCACCTCTCGCCACTGATTGCATCTTCCGCCAACTGCTTTACTAAACTGGCTGCATCTACCGTTGACCGCCCCATTCTGAAGCCGAACTGTGTCTCTGAGAGGCCTCCCTTTTCCGCGATTGCTTCTAGCAGTCTATCGCTGATTATGCGTTCGAACAACTTGCCCGTCGTATCCAACATGCATATAGGACGATATGCTGAGGGATCTTCTGGTGGCTTCCCAGTTTTCGGCAATAGAACTAGCCGCTGGCGCTTCCATGCATCAGGAAATACTCCTTTTTTAAAGCATTCGTTAAAACTATCGACGAACACTTTAGGGTTCGCAGCTACAGCAAGCTTGAGGACACGATTTGGAATTGCATCCGGCCCCGGTGATTTTTTATATTTAAATCGCTTGGCCGCAAGAAGTACTTCTTCCGTGCTCACCATGGGAAACTCGAACATCGTAGCAGGAAAG
Source organism: Rhagoletis pomonella (assembly GCF_013731165.1). Lineage (NCBI taxonomy): Eukaryota > Metazoa > Arthropoda > Insecta > Diptera > Tephritidae > Rhagoletis > Rhagoletis pomonella. Next base: position 3,209,555 of record NW_023458569.1, on the reverse strand, counting down.
ATTTCTCTCACAAAACTTGGTTGCATTGGGAATAACGCCTTTATTATCGTCTCCAGCTTATTTGGGCATAATACCTGTGGTCGAACCGATGCCTTCAGCCTTTTCGTCACGACTTTATATGCTAAGCCCCAGGGGTCATTTTGGACGCTTTCACACAAGCTAGTAAAGCACTTTCGCTTGCTGAGCTTTATGGCTTGTTTAAGCTCCTTGCGTTTAGCTCTGTATATAGCATGTTCGCCGGTAAAGCTTTCAGATCTTCTGGCAAGCTGGTAGTTTCTTCTCGCTCTGTTGCATTGCAGTCGCAAGTCCGCTATTTGCTCATTCCACCAATAAACTGGTGCACGTCGGCTGGTCGGGTATTTTTTCTTCATCGAAGCGTCGAACGCTTGAGTGATTTTGGCCATGAGGTAGTTCGTCATGTTACTAGCTCCGTAGGGTAACGAAATTCCAGACATCATGGCTACTAGCGCCTCTTCGTCTAGAGAGTTGACCTTCCAACCTGTTGTTGCTCTTGCACTGACTTTTCTGCTCTCTCTCTCCTCCTGTATCGAGAAAATGATAGCCATGTGGTCGCTATGAGTGTACTCGTCGCTAACCTCCCAAGACGTGTGTCGAACCAGCCAGCTGCTGATAAATGTGAGGTCAATAATGGACCCCACCCCATCCTTGCTGAATGTAAATTTGGTACCCGAGTTGCATAATGCCACATCCAGAGACGATAGTGCTGCAAGAAGAGCTCTTCCTCTGGCGTTAGTTCGTCGGCTTCCCCATTGCAAGGCCCAAGCATTGAAGTCGCCGGCTATTAATACGGGTGCTCTAGTCCGGGCATCAAAGGTAAGCTTATCCATGACGGCTTCGAATTCATCGAGGGTAAAACTAGGCGGTATGTAGCAGCTATATACAACTAATCCAGAGACTCGAACACATACAAAACCTACGTCTGCCTTGAGTTGTTCCATATGAAGGGGCGTTATGGCGCAGCTCCACACCGTTGCTCGACCGGCATCGTCCTGGGCCCATAGCTGACAATCCCCCACCTTGTATGGTTCACTTAGTAGCGCTATGTCAACATTGTGGTCAATCACCGTCTGCTCCAATAGCTCCTGTGCAGCTTTGCAGTGGTTCAGGTTAAGCTGCAAGACCTTCATGATGTCCGGGATTTTTGTATCGCCTCTATATAGTACGGGCAGTCTTTTCCCCCTGTCCTGTGCTTTACGTCTGGCTTTTTGTTTCTGGAGCAGATTACGCACCGTTTCTCCTTCTTACATATGTTGGCTTTATGGCCTATATCACCGCAATTGAAGCACGTTCCTTTCGAGTCGTGACTGCTTTTACAGTTTCTTGCCAGGTGGCCAAACTCTAAACATTTGAAACATTGCGTCGGGTGCATTTTTAGTCTTACTCGACAGATTACCCACCCTACCCGAACTTTGCCCACTGCGATCAATTTGCTCGCCATGGCGGCTGGCAGCAGCAGGGTTGCTGTCTTCGTACCGCTGTACGCGCTTCTTAATGACTTGACAGCTTCTACAGAAATTTTGCTGCCATCAACCTCACTTTCTAAGGCAGAACAGAGCTCTTGTTTGCTTATTAGCTCGTCTAAGTCCTTGACTTCTACCGCGGTTTTTGCGGTCAGGGTCTCTACCGTCGCTTTCTCTCCCAGCGTTTCCTTGACCGCTTGTTGAACCTCCACTGTGTGCGAATCCGTGGGTTTGGCCAATTGTAGGAGTAGGTCCCCATTGCCGGTTTTGCGTACTTTGGTTACCACGTCTTCCAGATGTTTTAGTTGTGGATCGTTTTTTAAACCTCGCAGTATTTCTGCATACGAACTTCCGTCACGACTTTTTATTACTATAGCATCCGGCTTTGGCAGCTTGGGCTTCGGCTTCGCCCTTTTCTTTCCTTCTACTGTCTTCCATTATGGTTCTTTGCCATCATTCGCCCCATTTGATCGGTTTTTCTCTTTACTTACGTTCGCTGGCGTCATTGCTTTTTCCTGGCGTTCTATCGCAGTGCTTGGCTGCTTTCCAGTTTTACTCGGTTTACCGCTCCCAGGGATTTTTTGAGGCGTTGTTTGGCAAGCGGCACTCAACACGTTACGCGGTAGCGCATTCCCTGTTTTGCCATACAGTATGGCCAGCTCGGCAATGATATCCCGCATAGGTTGGTGAATGGACCTTCTTTTGCCGTCTTCCAGCATTTCCACCAACTCCCGTATTTTAACTCCCAGAGTAGCCCACGCGGTCGGTTGATCTTCTGCTTTGGCCATACGCGCGCCTGGAGATGATGACCAGGGTCCTGTAGGCGAGCTCGCCAGTCTGGGGCGCTTTCCAAACGGATTTATGACGTCCCCACTCTCGGTTGCCAATACATCACCAGCTCCTGCCTTTTCACCCCCCTTTGTATTTCGCCCCGGTGGAGGCGACCTTGCGTGGCTCATAGGTTTTTTTTTTTTTTTTTTGAAGTAATAAAAATAAAAATAGAAGTACTCAAACCCACAGGGCAATTTTGCTACCACCCTAGTTTCACTAGTTTCAGTCACTATCTGCTGTTTGGTTTGGTACTTCGCTAAGCTTGCTTAAACTGTTTGACTACCACTGGCCGAACCAAACTGTTCCCACTTTTAACGAGGAGATCAGCTGTATTTGACACTTTATTTGTAAACACGGCATATTTCTGCTGTCTCGCTCGTAAAATGTTTCCAGTCTGCAAGTCCGCGAAAAATTTATTATATTTTATATTTTGTGATTACAAATCACCATACAACGATTCCACACGCGTTTCCGTCACCCCGACTACGGAAAGGACGCACTGCACACTTCCCGGGTAAGCCGAAAGAGTTTTATCACGTTTGGGTGGCTATCTCCGTTTATATTTTCGTCTTTCACGAGCTCCACTTGGGAAGCCGCCAATTCAACCGCGTATGTACATAGTACATACCCAAGAATGATAGAATACAAGATTGCGCCAATCGAGCTGAGAGCAACTGACCGTGACGTCAAAATATACCAGAATGAGAGAGCAAGACGAACTCGACAAGAAAAAGAAGAAGCATCGAAGGCAGTATTGCCAAGTTTTGAACTTGAAAAAGCACCAAATTTTTATTGGTGTATTTTATAGACTTTATATGAATACATAATTTTATTGTCAGGATGCCGATTCAAATTAATAAAAATCAATGTTTCTTGCATAACGGTCGATTTCCTCTGGCATGATTGAAGGTGCTGCACATATTTTGTTGTCGCTTATGATTGTCACTGTGCCATGACTTTGTTTAAATTTTTGTAAAATTGCTTAGCACACTTACGATTGCTATAAATTTTGCTTCGATTTTTTTTAAGATTTTCTAATTTGAAGTCTTCAAACTAAAAACAAATGCACCAAAAACGCACCAAGGACAAAACTCAAAAATTTTCGCGTTTTGAATACCCACTAAATTTGGTGCGAAAAGCATCAAGTTGGCAACAGTGAATGTAAACAAAAGTATATTATGACGTCAGCGATTGGGTGGATGCTGTCAAATCGACGAAGAGAGGGTTAGCGCTCCGCGAATGGTGCGACCTTTATTTTCTGGATCGTGGTACATACCGTCACTAGACACGAATAAAGGTGCGAGCTCAAAAGTTGACCGCGAAAGAAGGCGCATAAAAAAAACTTCAGCGAAGAAAGACTCTTAACATAGTTGATGGCGAAGAAAGACGCGTTAAAATATTTGACGGCGAAGAAGGACGCGTAAACTTATTTTCGCGTTGCGGTTGTAATAGTATGTACATTCTGTGAAGAGTTTTTGGCGAATAATGCTGAAGTGACAGTCCTTGGCCAAGTATAAATCTATGATAACGCGTCTTTCTTCGCCGTCAACTAGGTTACACGTCTTTCTTCGCCGAAGTTTTTATTAAGCGCCTTTTTTCGTACAATTTTTTTATGCATCTTTTTCGCCGTCGAAACACTAGCGCGCCTTTATTCGTCTCTAGGGACGATACATGTTTATCCGTACAAATCGCGTGCTGTGGTGTTGATGGATATTCAACATTTGAAAGAAAATTTATATGTCTGGGTGTAGCTGAGTGTGCAAAGATACCTGCCACAAGTTGTTGATATCAGGAGATGGTCGGGTTCGAATTCGACTGCAGGCAACATGGAAATTAAATTATTTTTTTTTAGCTTTTGTCTTGATTATTCACTTCACGGATGCTTCGCGTGCGCTGGGTTTGGGTCCCGCCACGGTAAAACCCCGCCCAATGAAAAAATCTCAAAAGCCTCGAATGAGACCCCCTTTTTCTGATGACGACCACGGCAAACGTATACAGGACTATGATTTAAGGGTATGTACCTGGAATATCCGGACCCTTAATGGGGAAGGTGCCTCTGCCCGGCTGGTTGATGTCCTCGGGAAGACAAAGGCTGACATCACCGCCATCCAAGAAATGCGATGGACGGGGCAAGGAAAAGTAAGCGTGAAGCCTTGGGACGTCTACTATATTTGCCACGTAAAGGAGCGCAAATTCGGTGTAGGATTCGTGGTAGGAGAGAGACTCCGTCGCCAAGTACTGGCGTTCACCCCGGTGGACGAACGTCTAGCCACAATCCGCATCAAAGCTAGATTCTTCAACATCTCGCTCATCTGCGCCCATGCCCCGACGGAAGAGAAGGATGAGGCGTCCAAGCTGAGCGCTTGGAACGTACATATGAGCGCTGCCCCCGGCACGATGTCAAAATCGTGCTTGGCGATTTTAATTCCAAGGTGGGCAAGGAGGGGATCTTTGGCGCCACTGTCGGAAAATTCATCCTCCACGACGAAACGTCCGATAACGGACTGAGGCTGATCGACTTCGCCGCGGCCCGAACCATCGTAATATGTAGTACTAGGTTCCTGCATAAGAACATCCACCAAGCTACATGGCTGTCTCCAGATCGAAAAACGAGAAACCAAATCGATCATGTTGTGATCGACGGAAGGCATGCTTCAAGCATTTTAGACGTACGTGCACTCCGAGGGCAAAACATCGACTCGGACCACTATCTTGTTGTAGCCAAGATACGCACCCGCCTCTGTGCAGCAAAAAATGTGCGCCCAACAATGCAAGGAAAGCTTAACGTCGAAAAGCTGCAATCACAACAGACGGCCAATTTATTCGCCACTCGACTCACACACGTGCTCTCTGAGAGCACTCTTCAACAATCCGACATACGCGAGCAGTGGAACCACATTTCCCGATCATTAAGTACCGCCGCCGAAAAAGTAGTTGGATTTCAGCGAGCCCGAAAGAACAACTGGTACGATGAGGAATGTCAAGAAGCCGCAGAGAAAAAAGATGCCGCCTACTTACCGCTATAGGGAACTGAAGAAGGAAGCGATACGTATTTGCCGGAATAAGAAGAGAGAGGCCGAAATACGTGAGTGCGAAGAGCTTGAAATGCTGGCCAACAAGAAGAATGCCCTAAAAGTTTACCAGAGAGTTAGGTGACTTAGGGAAGGTTTCAAGACCGGGGCGTACTCCTGAAAGAACAATAAGGCGACCTCGTAACTTATGTCCAGAGCGTACCTAAATTATGGAAGGAACACTTTTCGCCCTAGTAAATGGTAGCAGCTCGGAAAGTTATGGAGAAGAAGAACCGGAGTCCGCAGTCGATGATGACGGAGTCGACGTTCCACCGCCTGACTATGACGAGGTACGTATAGCAATAACGCGGCTGAAAAACAACAAAGCGGCTGGAGCTGACAGCCTGCCAGCTGAGCTATTCAAGTACGGCGGCGAGGAGTTGATAAGGTGCATGCATCAACTCCTGTGCAGAATATGATCAGATGAACGCATGCCCGACGACTGGAATTTAAGTGTGCTCTGCCCAATCCCCAAGAAAGGCGACCCCGCCATACGTGCCAACTGCCGCGGAATTAGCCTTCTAAGCATATGTTATAAGGTCTTATCGAGTGTATTGTGCGAAAGACTGAAGCCCACCGTCAACGAACTGATTGGACCTTAACAGTGTGGCTTTAGGCCTGGAAAATCCACCATAGATCAGGTATTCACAATAAGCCAAATCTTGGAAAAGACCCGCGAGAACAGGATCGACACACACCTTCTATTTGTCGATTTCAAAGCCGCTTTCGACAATACGAAGAGAAGTTGCCTTTATGCCGCGATGTCTGAATTTGGTATCCCCGCGAAACTAATACGGCTGTGTAAAATGACGTTGAGCAATACCACCAGCTCCGTGAGAATAGGGAAATAGGGAAAAGGACCTCTCCGAGTCGTTTGTTACCAAACGAGGTCTCAGACAAGGGGACTCTCTTTCGTGTGATTTCTTTAATCTGATGTTGGAGAAGATAATAAGAGACGCAGAACAAGAGCGTGCAATTGCTGGCGTATGCCGACGACATCGATCTTATCGGTAAAAACAAGGGCTACGTCTGTTCTGCCTTCTCGGGATTGGATAGAGAAGCAAAGCGAATGGGTCTGGTGGTGAACGAGGACAAAACAAAGTATGTCCTGTCATCACACAAACAGTCAGAGCAAACGCGTCTTGGCACCCACGTCACTGTTGATAGTTACAAGTTTGAAAAAGTAGACGACTTCGTTTATTTGGGAACCAGCATTAACACCAATAATAATGTCAGCCTTGAAATCCAACGGAAAATCACTCTTGCCAACAAGTGCTACTTTGGGCTGAGTAGGCAATTGAGAAGTAAAGTCCTCTCTCGTCGTACAAAGATCACACTCTATAAATCACTCATCATGCCTGTGCTGGTGTATGGTGCGGAGGCATGGACAATGAAAGCATCTGATGAGGCGGCTCTTGGAGTTTTCGAGAGAAAGATTCTGCGAAAGATTTACGGACCTTTACGCGTTAGTGATGGCGAATATCGCAGACGATTTAACGATGAGATGTATGAGCTTTACAACGATATAGATATAGTGCAGCGAATTAAAATTCAGCGGCTCCGCTGGCTTGGCCATGTCGTTCGAATGGACAGAAACGCTCCTGCTCTGAAAATATTCAACGCGGGCCGCGATGCTGGTAACAGAGGAAGAGGCAGGCCTCCTCTGCGTTGGAAAGACCAGGTGGAGAAGGACTTGGCTTCACTTGGCATTTCCAATTGGCGTCAGTTAGCACAGAAGAGAAATGATTGGCGTGCTGTTTGGACTTACCGCTTAGGCGGTTACTACGCCAATAAAGAAGAAGAAGGATGCTTTTTCAGTACGAACGCGGTCATTTTAATATGCGCGTAATTACGTTTCTATTTGATTTTAAAATTTTTTTCCCTCAGTGTATGCATAATTTCGGTATTTTCTCATATGCATTGTTTCGGGTTTCAACCGAAACTGTGCGTGTATGCATAACTTCGTTTTTTTATATGCATTATTTCGGGTTATAACCGAAAGTATGCATATGCATAATTGCGGTTTTTTCTCATATGCGTTATTTCGGTTTTGAGTCGAAATTGTGCATATGTGCACTATTTCTGTTTCTGTCATATGCATTATTTCGGGTTTCAAGAAAAACTACACTAGGAGTCAAACCACGCCAACTGTGTCAATGAATTTCCATTGATCTTCTGGAAAGTGACGACAATTGTGGGATTAATTAATTAATAATTATACAAGTACGTACATTATTTAACGTATAAATGCTATCACTCACACATGCTTAAATGAAAATAGCTATTTACTCAACGCTTAAAGGTGACAAAAAAATCGATAGCGACTGTCAAAATTGGAAAGACCAATTTTTTCTTTTTGGAACTTAAAAACAAGAGTTTAGAGTATATTGTGCCAAAATTTCACTGCAATCGCGTTCGTAGAATATATAAATAATTGCAATGGTTTAAATTATTGTTATTAAAGAATTAATTGTTTTGTAAATTTTATTCTGCAAATCTTTCTATTGTGAAGGGAAAAGCTTCAACAACTCTCAAAAAAAATGTCATCAAATTTCATCAAATGGGTCGCGAGTTACGAATTTTTTCTCAAAAACTGCAATATTCTTATAATACCAAAAAAAAAAAAACAAAAACGAAGTGCAATTTCGAAAAACCGTCCAAAGTGTATTTTTGTTCTATAATTATCTACAGATTCCCACAATTGTCTTCACTTTCCAGAAAATCAATGGAAATTCATTGACACAGTTGGCGTGGTTTGACTCCTATACTACTCTATGCATTACTTCGTTTTTCTCATATGCATTATTTTGGATTTGAACCGAAACTGTGCATGTATGCATTATTTCGGGTTTCGTCATATGCATTATTTCGGTTTTCAACCGAAACTATGCATGTATGCATTACTTCGTTTTCCCCATATGCATTATTTGGGTTTTAATCGAAACTGTGCATATATGCATTACTTCGTTTTTCCCATATGCATTATTTCGGGTTTCAACCGAAACTGTGCATATATGCGTTACTTCGTTTTTCCCATGTGCATTATTATTTCGGTTTTGAACCGAAACTGTGCATGTATGCATTACTTCGTTTTTTCCATATGCATCATTTCGGTTTTCTAACGAAAATATGATGTCGGATTCATATCTGCAAGTTCACATATGGGTTAAACGCACTGCTGCCATCCTTTACAACTATACCATTACGACTCAGCAGAAAATTATTAATTAATTAATTATTATTATGATACATTTTTGGATAATGGGCATGGCGCCGCCCACTTATGACCGCAAAAGTGTAACTCGGTAACCGATTTACAAATTTCTTCCAAACTCGGTGCACTTAATAAACCTGGTACGGAAAAGCAATTCGTTGAAAATTATTCAAATCGGACCAAAATTACATTGGCTTTCCGTATATCTAACGGTAAATTTCAGAAATGCGGAAACTCTGATATTTCAATAACTGACGACGCAAATTTACTCCAAGTTAATACTTACAACAATCTCTTAACAATATTTAAGACTGCATGACACCGCCCACTTTATGACTACAAGGTGTATCTCGGTAGCCAATTAACGATTTCTACTAAACGTGGTTCAATTATTTCATTGAGTCTAACTCAGGATATTATGGACAACGTTTGAAATCGTGGAAAACGCACCTGCTTACGACAGTATTTGATACCTGCGCCGGGTATATAAAGTTCAGTTTCGCACAAACTTATACCTCTTTACTTACTTTCAATTATTTTAAATTTAAGACTTAAAATAGTTATTTTTCTAATAGCAATGAAATAAAACAGTATTAGGTTATAGTTTATTTTAAAACAATAAAATATATTTAAAATAAACAATTAAATCTTTTAACAATGAAAAATAATGAAAAAAAGGTAGATAGAAAATGTGCTAAGTTCACATTAAAAAATCTTAAATAAAAAATGTGGTAAGTCCCAAAAGAGCCTATAAGTCTGCAACAGCTTTATTTCGAAATTGGCCAATTATTGGTACTAAAACAAGACGAACTAAGGAAGAAAACTGCATTTACAGATTAGAAAAATATTGACAACAAAAAAAGTTAGACGGTTTTTTGTCCCTCCTGGAAAATAAAAAAATGGACTTAGCACGTTTGTGAACTAAGCCAACGATTTGTTCTAATTCTTTTTTATCGCAAAATATAGAACGAGCTACTATCAGCAGAATCACAGGCGTTTTTCTCTCCTTTTGATACTGTTGGTAAATTATCGTACATTATTTTGGTCCATCGAACCGGATTCCGCAGTCGGGACTGAAGTATATCTTTAAACTATCCACTTTTATAATTTAACTAATCTTAAAGTCTCGCGACTGCATGACGTAAAAGAAAAAAAAGCCAAAAATCGTTGCAACGATTGCAGCAACTACATCGTAACCTGCATTATTCAAGGTGACGTTGTACATGTGATCATGGCGGTCAAACTGCGCGATACAACGCTGAAGACGATCAAGAGATACTTGGCTGTTTCCATCAACGAAGCCAAAGGATTCAGTAGCTCAAAAATTGAAGGCTACGTGAAGCTTCTAGAAGAGCAATGGGCAAAATTCACGGAGGCACAGGATGCGGTGGAGGTTTCATGTGGCGTCGAAACGATTGACGCTGAAGAGCAAGCGCGTATGCAGGCAGAAGTCTGATACGTGCAGGCGCTTTGTAACTTTAAGCAAGTGCTTAGTCAAACATCGTTGCCTATCGCCAGTACACCCAACGCAGTAACACAGGCTATCGAGACGTCGACTCTGGCAGTGGGCCTACCCAGAATCGAGCTTCCTACATTTAGTGGTGACTCAACTGGGTGGATTCTATTCCACGATTCGTTTAAGACAATACGACGCTGTCAGGCTACCAGAAGTTGCACTACCTGGAGACAGTGGGAGTTGTCATTAACGAATGATAAGCTGCCTACATTCAAAGACTTGCAAACATTCCTCGAGAGCCGGTGCCAATCGCTAGAGGTATTAGCACCTAGTAGTGGCGGACCAACTAGTAATAGGGGTAGTAAAGCAGCCGTGTTGCATGCGGCCAGTTCATCCAATCGACATTCGCCTCGTAACACGCAATCTTCAAGAGCCGGTTCATGCACGTACTGCTCTTCTCAGCACAGAATCTACGCCTGCAGTAGCGTTAAGGAGCTAAGCCCGGCTGCTCAAGCACAAATCATCAAACAAAGGGAAGCATGTTTCAACTGTCTTCGTCAGGATCACAAAGCATCAAATTGCAAGAGCACGTCCAACTGTTTGAGGTGTGGTCGCCGGCACCGCACGGTACTCCATGAAAGCTAAAACAACACGAATAGCCTTTCCGAAACAACAGCAGCGGCAACTGATACAGCATCATGCGCTGCACCTGCACCCAGCCGGGTATCTAGCGAAAAGCATACTCATCTTGGAACTAGTTCTCTTGATCCTGTCAATGCGCTATCCGAAGCAACGACAGCGCCCTTGATGCACTGCCGACATCAGCTCTGGCTTCATCACAAAGCACTGCTGAGCTCACTACTCCTGCAGGGAAGCGGGAGTCTAATGGAGCAGACATCAATTGCAATAGTGCACCAGGTGCATCGTTACCGTTAGCAGAGTTTCCACCGTTCGGAACATCCGCATTCACCTACTACAGATAAGGCGTCCAACGGAGAGGTTCAACAAGCAACAGCATGGTCGCAGGATGTCAATATGACATCACACTACGCCGAAGCAGAGAACGCCATATTATTGGCTACCACAGTAGCTAATGTACGTGACTACGCCGCAGAGTGGGGCGAAAAAAGTTGCCGTGGACAAATTAATTTTGAGAGCCCAAATATGAACCTATTTCAATCTTCTTTTTTTTTAAACGAAAGACAATTAAATTCTGCGTCGAACTGTCCGAGGCGATTTTTTAAAAAGGCTCTATTTTTTTATTTATTTATGTTCGAAATTGAAAGAAAAATTTTTTTTACGTTTGAATGCTTCCACTTTTATGGAAAATACTTGGAATTAATTTCAAATGCTTTCAATTATTTACAAAACTATTTATAAACATTTTTGCATAGGATGCAGCTGTGCAGGATGTATTTAATTTGTTATATGTACTAATATATATTTTGAAAGGGGTTTTTGTTTCTGTTCGGAAAATCGAAACAGCTTTACCGATTTGTTTACAATTTTGGACGCTTACTCCAACCCCTCCAAGGGTGATAATAGGACGGAAATAATTTCGATATATAAAGGGGTTTGTGGCCGCTCCCATTCAAGCCGAATTTTTCATACTGCATATCTCTGGAGGTGTTCATGGCAGAGCACTGGAACTAGGTATGGAGACATATGAAATCAATCTCATACTCTTAGAGAAAAATTGTGGCCATTGGAAAAGCGGGCGTGGCACCTCCCATACAAACCGAATTTTTCATTCTGAATATCTCTGGAGGTGTTCATGGCAGAGTATTGGAACTTGGTACGGAGATATGTGAAATAAATCGAATACTTATGGAGAAAAATTGGGGCTAAATATTGGGTCGTGGCGCCCCCCTTTCAAACCGAAATTTTCATACTGCATATCTCTGGAAGTGTTCATGGTAGAGTACAGGAACTTAGTATGGAGATATGTGAAATCAATCGCATACTCTAAGAGAAAAATTGAGGTTATTGGAAAAGGGCAAGGTAGCAAAGCTATTTGTAGCAAATTCTAGACTCCAGATGTCGCCCCGCCAGAAAAAGTTAAATATTGCGCCTAAATATAT
>NW_023458569.1:3164427-3187421 GCF_013731165.1 Rhagoletis pomonella | reverse complement strand
CGTTTACTTATTTCGGCACGACAGTAGGCAATGCCAATGTTGTCGAGTCGTACAATTTAGCCTAATTTACGACTTACGAAATGAGGCTGCATGGGACGACAATTCTTCCCGATATAAATTGGGCTTTAAAGAAGAGAAATTTGTACTATAGTTTAGATTGCATGTAGCGGGATTTGAACCCACGGCCTCGGTGTTTTAAGTCAACATCTCTACGCGTAAAAATAATAAAAGATTGGCGTTTACACAATATGTTGGTGTTTGGCCGAGCTTCTCCTCCGATTTGTCGCGTGGCCTTGGTGTTGTGCCATAAAGGGGGTCCCTACTGTTTTACGCCACTCTAAACGGCGCACATAGGGGTATTTGGCCGCTTAAGGCGGGCAAAATTATTTTTATGAAAATTGTATTTCAAAATGTTTAGAAAAGACGTTACGATGTCTAAAATTGTAAATGTTTAAAATCAAGTAAATATAGGTGGAGGACGTACAATTATTCCTCCAAAGCAACGAAAATAAAGTTGGTTACAGTTTGACACCGATAGACTCTATGTTGCCGGGGTCCGATTGTAGAAACACGCATACCTACATACGTGTTCGTCTCGGCGATGTTTATATATAGGTTAGTACATGCAAAGAGTTGCCACCTGGTAAAAACTTAAATATAGTTAAGTTAACTGAATTGCTACAATATGGGGATCAATTGAAATGGTTTTCAAAGGCTTCATTTCTAAACAACATGTGGCAGGGTTACCACCTGTTTAAAAATGAAAATTGAAAATTGTATTACAAAAAAATGTTACCAGTTCTTGTCACCGAGATTCTAGTTACGTTGGTAATGCAGTTAAAATATTCAGCAATCCAGCTATGAAGAATTGTGGAAATTCTGGTGTTGCATATTTATTTATTTAACTAAGAAATTTGGTGGTATTTTTAAGACTATTCAATCTTTTATAATACATCAGCGCGCATTAATTTACAAAATTGGAATCTTAACCCTAACATAAAACAAATAAGAGATAACAATAAATTTAAATTTAAGTATAAAAAATTATTCTTCAATTTAATATTAAAACTTAACATCAAATAATAGTAATTACACAACAATTAAGTATAAAAGAGAAAGAAAAAAAATAAGGAGAGAGGAGAGAAAAGCTGAGTTGCAATCACATTTATCTAATAGAACTAAAGTATGCATGTATTATCCTCCCGTAGTTGCCCCTATCCATCGCAGACCTAACACTATCAGGAACAGAATTCCAAAGCCTCACCGCATTGACGAAAAACAGCCTCGAGGAAGACAAATAGGAATATTTATGGATTATAAGCAGCGTTGCCGCTTTGGTAATTTTTAACCAAAATTGGTAATTTTTTTCTTTCTTTATCAAGTTTGGTAATTTGGTAATTTATTTTTCAATTTGGTAACTTTTTCGATTCCGTCTTACACGTCAAATGGTTCTGATTCCACATTAGTAAGTGTCCCGTAAGCGTTTCCTTTTATAGAATAGGTGAATGTTGTTCCAGCGATCCTTGGCTACTAGAATGGTTTGATCTTTAACAAACTGTGTGAAAGTGTTATTGCTAAGTATATCCACAGTGCCCTTTCCTGGAAGGTTTTGGGTGGACCTACCTTTCCCTGTCAGTTCGTCAGCTTTGCAATTACCATCAATTTACCGGTGTACCCGCCAACCATATATATGAGTTGAATTCTACGTAAATATGCATGTTCTCCTTCAAAAAGTTACGGCATTCAGCGGGAGACTTCACTCTGTCTATGAGTGAGTCGAAAGCTTTCATTCAAGTGTTGAAGTTTTGATATATTTTCTTGTCACTTGTCTTCATACAGTGGTCGAAAAAATTATAGCCGCACCATATTTTGATAAGTTTTAACATATTACAAAAAATTACCAAACTTATTTTTTGTGCAGAACAAACATACATATAGAGCCCTAACTACCAAAATAACGAAAGCGACATTTTTTTCAAATTTTATTTTTTTTTTTGCAGAAAGGCATCTACAATATTTCTGTTATTTTGGCGATTAGGGCTTGATGTGTATGTTTGTACAGTTCTGCACATAAAATAAGTTTGGTAATTTTTTCTTGAATTTGGTAACTTTTTTCGGTGATTTTGGTAAAAAATAAAAACATTGTGTGGCAACACTGATTATAAGATTTGTGTGCCTGCAAGACTTAGTTAATTTTAACTTTTCGTAAAAGTATTTCGGTGTTTTGAATTCAATAAGTTTGTACATATATACACAGTTTCTTGCTGCGAGATATTCAAAAATGCTGCATCCAAGAATTTTGTTTCTCCAGAAGGAGATATGGTCATATTTATTGAGGCCAAAAACATAACGCGTAACATTATTAAACGCAACATCAATTTTGTGATGCGAAATGGAATCAAGCTTGCTATATACAAGCTCAGAGTACGTTATATGTGGTACTATGAGTTGAATAGCTAGCTTTCTTCGAGTCTCCAAAGGCGTAAATGACGCTGACATTCTCAATCTACGTAAAACAGAATACACATTACTCACACATTTATTTATATGGTCAGAAAAGCTCAATTTTGAATTAACGACGAAGCCTAAATTTCGAATTTTGTTAGTAAATTCAAGGACACTATTACCAACAAAAAGTTTTGGAATATCTTCTACATATACTTCACTATTACTAACAGGTAACACATATGACTTTGCAGCATTTAAGCAAAGAAAATTATCACGCGCCCATTGCTAAATTGCAGACAAGTCACTATTTATTTTACAACACATATCCTCAACAAGACCAACACGGCTAGACAAATACAATTGAATGTCGTCAGCATAAGCATGGATATGGACATACTGACACACATAGAATACATCATTAACAAAAAGACTAAACAAAAGGGGACCAAGCACGGATCCTTGCGGAACACCGGAATCAACAACACAAAAATTGGAGGAGATATCTTTACACTTCACTTTTTGGGTTCTTCCCACGAGGTAGCTAGTCATAAGTTTAACAGAGCTTTCAGAAAAACCAAAGTAATATTTGAGCTTTGTACAAAGTAGGTCGTGATTTACTAAGTCAAATGCCTTAGAAAAATCAAGGAGGCAAAGAAGGGTTAAGTCAAACTGTATTCTTATGTCGTCAAGTATTTTTAGCATAGCCGTAGAACAGCTATGCTTGGGTTTAAATCCTGATTGCAATGGGGATAAGAGGTTGTTTCCTTGGACAAAGTGGGAAATTTGCGCTGCCATCATAGACTCGCACACTTTCGAAAATACTGACAAAATGCTTATTGGCCTATAATAACTGGGTTTTGTGGCAATATTCTTTTTGGCGACAGGAATAACAACCGCTTTTTTCCATTCAGTTGGAAAACACGAAGTTGTAAAGCAATGATTAACGATATGTGTGAGAGTTCCTAGAATAAATGGCAGCACAAGTTTCACAAACTGCAGGGATATCCCATCCTCGCCAACAGCATTAGATTTGATGCTCATAATGGATTTCATAACTTCAAATTCAGTCACTCCGTTAAATTGAAACGTTTCCTTTAGTGTAAAATAGCTATTTAAATTATTAACTACAGGACTATCACAGCTTTTACTAGCACTACTAAAATAGACATTAAGCACATTTGGATCGATATTGCACTCAGTCTTAAGTTTTCCATGAACATTAAGATGTTTTAAATTGCGCCATAGATCTTTGGAAGGCAGTGAAGGGTTCAACTTGGAGCTACAATATAACCGCTTAGCTTGTCTTATAACTGTAGTAGCATTGTTGCGAGCAATTTTGTATTGTGACCAAGCAAAGTCAGCCTTGGTTCGTTTCCATTTTGAGTATAACCTGTTACGAGTTAATATAGCTGTTCTGACTTTGCTACTGTACCACGGACAAGAGCTTTTCATAGCCCGAACAGTACGTAGAGGGACATGGACATCAAATAATTTAGTCAAGTTATTATTTAAAAAGTCGAGTTTCGCATCTACCGTCTCAACAAACCAACATTCGTCCCAGTTAATATTTGACAGATCAGCAGACAGATTACTAACGTTTACGGACTTCAAATCACGATACATAAAACTAACAGGATTAGCAGGACAATTAAACGACACATCAAACGCACAAAATATTAGATCATGATCAGATATAAAACTTATTTGATCAAATTTAATGACATGGTCAAGACTAGACGTGATAACGAGGTCTAACAAACTTGGATTCGAATTTTGTGCGTATCTTGTTGATACGAGTTTGTTGACTACAGCAAGGCCTGCTGCGGCCACGTGGTCAAGTAGCTTGTTGGCATATGAGTCGTTTAACAACAGATTAACATTGAAATCACCACATACAACAAAACGTTCATACTCTATTAAAAACACAGATAGCTCAGAAAAAAACGAATCCAACAAGTAACATCTATGGGGGTTATACACACAGGACACTAATATTTTAGTCACACGGTCAGAAATTTCGGCAATAATAAATTCCGTATCACAGTTTTTTGATTCTGCTAAAACGCAAAATTTTAGGGTACACCTGCAGTACATTGCAACACCTCCTCCTTTCCTTTGTGTTCTATCGGCTCTGATAAGATTGAAGTTTGGAATGCTGTAGTAAAAGTCGGAGATGTCAGGATTATACCCAGTTTCCGATATGCAAATAACATCAACGTCAGATATCCCAAAAATATCCCTAATATAATCCAGTTTGTCACCGTTAAGGCTTCTTGCATTGAAGTGCACCACTTTGACGCCATTATATTGCTTACTCAAAATATCAATTAAAATCTTGTGGCTTTCATCAATGCAGGAGGCGGATTTCCTATAGGGGTTTAAGTCCATAACACTGAGATGGACAAAAGCAACCACAAAAGGCATATAACACAAGGAAGAACATTAACGCACAAATGTTAACGATTTATATAATATCTATTGCAAAATTTTGTACATAAAATAAAATAACACTTTTTAATATACAACGCTTTTATAAATGGACTAAAAATTATAAAATAAAATAATGTAAAAAAAATATTTTTTAAAAACAAGCCTTTTTTAACCTGTACAATCAAAGGAATAAAATGAAGTAGTGCAACAAAAGATTTTTTAGCAAGAAAATTTTGTCAAAACTGCACTAAAATGAATAACATAAAATAAGTTAAGGTCTCGTTAAAGTTACTAAAAGCCATTTAAGGAAAGGAGTTATTCAAACTTTAATGAAAATTACTAACAATTTGTACTAATTTACTTCGTTTTTAAAAAAGCTTGTCGGCGAATTCAGCGTACATGCATAGTTGGTTAGGTATGTATGTATATGTATGTATGCTGATATTTATGTAAATGCCGGTTTGCTATTCGCGCGACAAGCTTTTTTAAAAACGAAGTAAATTAGTACAAATTGTTAGTAATTTTCATTAGAGTTTGAATAACTCCTTTCACTAAATGGCTTTTAGTAACTTTAACGAGACCTTAACTTATTTCATTTTATTCATTTTAGTGCAGTTTTGACAAAATTTTCTTGCTAAAAAATCTTTTGTTACACTACTTCATTTTATTTCTTTGATTGTACAGGTTAAATAAAAGCTTGTTTTTAAAAAATATTTTTTTTACATTTTTTTTTAAATTTTGATTGGTAATAGCAAAAACATGGTTCATTATGCTCTAAAAAAAATCAGTGTGAAATGTGAAAATTTTTGGTCAATAGCCTAGGCTCGCCGAAGTCCATCAAAGTTCAAGTACTAAAAAAATTTGTTTCTTAGCTAACTTCGATTCTCTACAAAAAAGGTCTATATACCAAATTATGTGGGACTAATACGTTCGAAGGTTATTGCAATTTTAGTCAAAAATGTATTAATTAATTTATTTAATAATTTTTGTTTTTTTAACCATATTGAACTTCGATGGACTTGGGCGAGCCTAGGATATTGACCAAAAAATTCCAAATTTCACAGAGTTTGTGTAAAGCATAATTAACCATATTTTTGCTATTACCAATCAAAATTCTAAAAAAGCGGATTTTCGGCCCACGCTACTATACATGCGTTGTACATAAGTAAACCAAAAAACAGGATTAAACCGTTTGTTTTAAGCAGTACGATGGGAATAATATAAAAAAAGAAATGAATTGAAGAAATTTGTTAATTGTGATCGAGAAACCGACGCGTTTGCTTCTTTCAGACAACTTTATCGTCGCAGACATTTTGTGCTCAAACAAAGTCTAAAAATATATTTCAGCGTTTTTTTCATCATTTTTTAACTCTACTTTCGTCTAGTTTTAAATTTTTTCATTTGACATTTTATGTCATAAATTTGTTTAAAAAAATGAATTTCCTTGCGGTTAAAAATAAAGGCTGAATTTCTTTATTCATTCTGAACGTTTGGAATAAACTTTTTTGTTTACTTATTCTTTAGAACGTTCCTGATGATATGTTAACGTATATTTCAAAAGCATTCTGTTTATTCCGGCTGTGAAATGGGATTATCCGGAATGTATAAAGAAACGCAGCCAAAGAGTTAAGAAATGCTTTTCTTAATGGAACTTCGAAATCTGTTTAAGTGCTAATAGATTATCTTGAGGATAAGTATCATCCTTCTGATGAATTGAAGGAACTAATTGTGGCTAAATTATACCAATTTTTTACGCCAGCTTTTAATAAGCGATTGTCTAAGCTTTACTTTTGTAAGGAAAACCAAAAGAAAAAATTTTTTGAACAAATTGTAAGTTGGTTAGATTCCACATTTTCGGTTACATTCGAGCAAAGTCCGAAAAACGAAAAGTTTGGAAGATTGTTCTGAAAAAACAAAGAAAAGAAGAACTGATGAATTAAAGCAGTCTGTTGCAAAAGATGAAATAAATTTACTTGGTGGTTTGAAAACTCTAAATAAAAAAACGCTCTCTGAAATTGTCAGAAAGGGGTTCCCAGAGGCAAGTGAAGATGCAGCAAATCTAATTGAAAACAAAAATGCAAGACAATTTAGCAATGATGAAGCATTAGCGCTATTTGTTGATTTGAATCTGACTAAAGGTAAGTATGAACTTCTAAGGAAACGCTTTAAGGGGAAAGGAGTAGATATTCTTCCTCCTTACAAGCATATTACGAAGGCGAAATCCAATGTTATCCGCCCGAATCTGAAATAACTATCACTGAAAATAAAGCTTGTATTCAATTACAGGCGCTCTTAAATCATACTGCGGAGAGACTATTGGAAATCCAAAATGTTAAACTTTCTTCTAATATAAAACATTTAAAATTAACATCACAATACGGCGGTGACGGAACATCCGGATTTAATGCGTATAAGCAAAAATTTTGAAAACTCTGAAAATTCCGATGAGAGTTTGTTTCTAATGTATCTAGTCCCTCTTCGACTTGAATGCTTAAATGAACCATCACTTCCAATAATTTGGAAAAATCAGAGACCTTGTTCACCTAAAAATTGTTTGCCCATAGTGTTCGAATATACAAAGGAAAATAAGTCAAAAATCTTGCTTGAATTTGGAAATATCAAGAGTCAAATAAAAAGACTGAAAGCAAGCAAAATTTTCACAAAAGATACGACTTATTTTGTCGAGCATGAACTAATTGGAACGATGATAGACGGTAAAGTATGCCAACACATCACCAACACTTCTTCTGCAGCAAACTGTCCTATTTGTGGTGCAAAACCAAAAGACATGAATTGCTTGAATGAAGTTCTGAAAAGGAAGGAAAATGAAAGTGTGTTTGAACTTGGAATACACGTTTTGCATGCATGGATTAAAATATTCGAATGTGTGCTAAAAATTAGTTATCGACTTACATTAAACATTTGGAAATGCAATAGTGCTGATGCTAAAAAAATTTGTGAAGAAAGAAAAAACAATATTAAAAAATAAATTCGTGAAAAAATAGGTTTAATAGTGGATACTCGAAAACAAGGTGCGGGTTCATACAATGATGGTAACACTGCAAGAATTACGAAGAAATTTCTCAAATTACACTATTCGACAAAGAGCTTCTGAAAGGGCTATATATAATATTACAAGTTTTAGCTTCAGGAAAACCAATCGATACAAAAAAATTCAAAAACAAGTAAGAGCAGCGCTGTCTTCGGCTATGCCGAAGGCTTCATACCTTTCATGAACATCTGCAAATTTTACTTTGACAGATTATTGCTTTTGAATACATCTGCATACATCGATAGAGGAGTTACATACTTATATAAAAAATCGCATCTAAACAATTAGAGGTATGGAAGATATACTTTATATGGCACCAATCTAAGTGATTTTCACTGCTATGTGATCGGTATGTAAACCGGTAACACAATTTATTGGGTTTAGTTTCCTACATAAAGGAGATATATGGCAAAAACTGGTATCTAAACAATCAGTGCTATAGGAGACAAAGCTTATACAGCATAGATTTTGATGATTTTCTCAGTAGACTTTGTATTATTATTTATAAAATATCTTACGAAATTTATCGGTTTTAGCTGTTCAAATAAAGAAGTTTTACAGTAAAATCCCATATCTGAACAATCAGATGTATGGAAGATATATGTTGTAGTCATCCGATCCTTGTTATTTTCACTGTAAGTATTCTGTTAATGATGATTGAAAATGGTGCGAAATTTCATGTTCCTAGCAGCATAAATGGAGGAGTTATGATAAAAGACCTCATATCTGAACAATCAGTTGTATGGGGTCTGCAGGTTGTAGTGACCCGATCTTTGTTATTTTCACTGTAAGTCTTCTGTTGATAATGAGTGAAAACAGCGCGAAATTACATGGTCCTAGCTACATAAATGGATGAATTATAACGAAAAATCTTATATCTGAGCAATCAGTTGTATGGGAGCTATAGGTTATAGTTACCCGATCTTTTTAATTTTCACTGTAAGTTTTCTGTTGATAATTATTGAAAACAGTGCGGAATTTCATGTTCCTAGCTATATAAATGGAGGACTTATAACGACAAATTTTATATCTGAACAATCAGTTGTATGAGAGCTATAGGTTATAGTGACCCGATCTTCGTAATTTTCACTGTAAGTATTCTGTTGATAATGGTTGCAAGTACTGCAAAATTTCATGTTCGTAGCTGCATAAATGGAGAGGTTATAACGAAAAATCTCATATCTGAACAATCAGTTGTATGGTAGCTATATGTTATAGTGGTCCGATTCTTCCGGTTCCGACAAATGATTAATACATTATAAAAATAGACCCACCTACCAAATTTGATACGGATATCTCGAAAACTGAGAGACTAGATGGCATACAAACAGACGGACAGACAGACAGACGGACAGACGGACATGGCTAAATCAACTCAGCTCGACGTTGTGGTCATATAAGTATACATTTTAATGGGTCTATCTCTTTTTGTTCTGGTACTTACAAACATCGAACCAAAGTTATAATACCATTTCATGCTCATGAAAGGTATAATTATGCATCAGAAACAGCAGTACTATATACAGAACTATACGGTTGGTATCATATGCCAGTATCAATGCATAAAGTTTTGATACATGGTGCAACCATAATAGATAATTTCGTCATCCCAATTGGCCAACTGTCAAAGTGTGCAGAATTTCGAGTTATGATTTTTGTTTGTGCAACGAAAGCACCTTCCCTCGCGGCGGAGAATGGCTTTCCGCTGTTCCGCACTCAAATTACTCTTGCAGTTTTTTGTGTAGTGATTATTTTTCTTACAAAAAACACATTGCTGTTGCTTATCGCTCGAGCTGGTAAACAAGCCAGTGGCGGTACGTGCCTTTACGTGCCCTCCTTTTCGCTCGCGGTCTTCATGCCGGTTATATTCACGCTTTGACAACAACCACTTTTCCAGAGCTTCAAGTTCGACTCTGATAAAGTCCAGGAGAGTCTTTAACTCTGCGTCACTTGAGCCGCAATTTTGTGAGCTATCAGCGGTGGAGTTGAGCAACGTGCTGGAGAGAGATCCTCTCCCGGCTGATCTATGGAATTGAATGCGCATGGCCGCTGATAGACATTTCAGCAATACCGACTTTACCATAACTTCATAGTTAGACGATGGTATTTGAAGTGCCGTTAGGGATCTCATGATGGCGCTCACCTGATTATACAGTTGTCGCAGACCATGAACGTCGCTCGACGACTGTACTAACTTAAGGTTCATCAATTTCTGTAGAAAATTTTCTACTAATTTTTCGCTATTGCCGTACTCCTCTTGCAACAGAGCTATGGCATCGTTGTAACATTGGTCAGATGACGTAAACCCCGCTGTTGTAGTCGCAGCTTTCCCAATTAAAGATTCGCTGAGGAAATTAAATTTTGCAGCCGTTGATAATTTTCGATTCTCATGCACAGCTAGCTTGAACTGATCCCAAAATGGCAACCAATTTTCCAGCTTTCCGTCGAATTTCTTTAACTCGAACGCCTTTAGCTTAATGCCCTGATGACCACTTTCTCCATTTTGCCCGGCGTTTTCGCTGTTAGGTAGATTGACTTTCGTTGGCTTAAAATATGTACAAAGCACGTAACCCAGCTCTGCAAGTATCGTTACGGCTTTATCATCGTATTCAATTACGCTTTCAATTTCCCTTTGCATATCATCCAACTTGACAGGACTTCGTAGAGCCTCGTCCGCCTTTTTGAGGTTGGAATGAGCATTTTTCAATCGCTGGATGAAGACGTTTAGCTCCTCCTCCACTGTGGCGGGACAACTTGCCTCGGCCAAATCTGTAGCTTAAACTGTTTGTAGAAAATCGCTAGCCGCGTTGCACAACTTCGTGACTTGTGTTCGGCACGACGCTCGAAAAACAGCCTCCATAACGTGAACTAAATATTCGCTTTTTTAATTAAGTTGTATTAAATCCGCTTTCGCTCATTAAAATTTAACCGATCGCAAGTCCGACTGTCCCGGGTTTCGGCACCATATAAAAAATGATTTAATACCAACTGAACTCATAATTGAAACTTAAAAACTAATTATGGTTAAGTACATAAGTACAAGTAAATATGGAAAGAGAATACAATGAGAGAATGTTAAAAGGTAAATGAAATACGTATGTATGTATAGAAGTACTAAAACTGTTAGGTTACAGATTTTTGTTATTCATGGCACATAGGAAGCCCAAGAAGAAAAGAATAAGGATTTCAAAAGATGCAGAGAGCATAATACGCGCACAACAAGTCGTATAGATACAAATACTGATCTACTTCACTATATTTTATTCTCAGCTGATCCTTATATAACAAGCTTAACAACAACGTTCGAAAAATATGAAAACCCTTTAAATCCGGAAGCCAATGAATTGCTTCTTGATCAAGAACAAGTTTCCACATCGACAAAATCTAATTAGTATATAGGTAATTAAAACGCCAAGTCACATATTTTGTAATAAGTAAGTTAAACTAAGTATTACAATCTACATATGTAAATGTTAAATACAGAGGTTTATGAACGCATCGGAACGTCATCGGTTTAAACAAGTATTTTATTTTAATCAATAAGTTGAATGAATTATAAATTAAAGAATCAGAATTTTTTTAGTTTTCTAAGTTTAAGAGTTTTACACATTGACCATGTTCTGGAACCTCCAAAGAACAAGCAGCTTATTTCTTATAAATTTTGTATTTTCGATGAAATATGTAATTTATTTTGGGTTTTGTAACATTTGAATTTAGGGAGGCAGAGTTACAAAGTTGTTAATTGAACTTATTTAAGTACGAAAAATTCAGTTTGTAGGGAACCGCCACGCCCCCTTTTCCAACAACTCCCATATTTCCATCGGTATGGGATTGATATCATATCTCCATACTAAGTTCCAGTACTCCACCATGAACACTTCTAGAGATATGCAATATGAAAAAATTCGGTTTGTATGGGAGATGCCACACCCCCTTTTCCAATAACCTAAATTTTTCTCTAAGAGTATGCGATTGATTTCACATATCTCCATACTAAGTTCCAGTACTCTACCATGAACACCTCCAGAGATATGCAGTGTGAAAAATTTCGGTTTGAAAGGCAGGTGCCACGACCCCTTTCTAATAGCCCCAATTTTTCTCCATAAGTATTCGACTTATTTCACATATCTCCGTACCAAGTTCCAATACTCTACCATGAACACCTCCAGAGATATGCAGAATGAAAAATTCGGCTTGTATGGGAGCGACCACGCCCCCTTTATATATCGTAATTATTACCCTCCTATTATCATCCTTGGACGGGTTAGAGTAAGCGTCCAAAATTTCAAACAAATCGGTACAGCTGTTCTCGAGTTTTCCGAACAGAAACAAAAACCGCTTTCAAAATATATATTAGTACAGATAACAAATTAAATACATTTTTTAATTAGCTGCATCCTATGAAAAAATTTTTATAAATAATTTTGTAAATAGTTGAAGGCATTTGAAATTAATTCCAAGTATTTTCCATAAAAGTGGAAGCATTCACACTTAAAAAATTTTTTTCTTGCAACTTTGAACATAATAGGGCTATTCGCGATTGGGTGCATAAGAGCTGACAAATTTATGCAATTGCAGAAATATGCCATGGATTGTGAGCGACCTTTATTAAACTGTCATGGTAAAGCTTGTGCAAAACAATTTTTGTGCATCAGGTTTGGTTTTGTTTATGAATTTAATCAGCTGAT
Organism: Rhagoletis pomonella; assembly: GCF_013731165.1. NCBI lineage: Eukaryota > Metazoa > Arthropoda > Insecta > Diptera > Tephritidae > Rhagoletis > Rhagoletis pomonella. Next base: position 3,174,803 of record NW_023458569.1, on the reverse strand, counting down.
AGATATGTCAACCAGATTTGCAATGCATAGCATTTTTATGCTATGGATTTTCGGTATTGCAAATTTGCCAAGCCATGACAAATGCAAATGCGTGTATTTTGTTTGTGTATTGCAAATAATTTGCAATACAAATTTGCAATGCAATGATGCTAGGCCATTTGCACCGGATCGCGAATAGCCCTAATGAAATACAAAACTAGAGCCTTTTTAAAAAATCGCCTCGGACAATTCGACGCAGAATTTAATTATCTTTTGTTAAAAAAAAGAAACTTGGTATCGGTTCTTATTTGGGCTCTCAAAATTAAATTGTCCACGGCAACTTTTTTTGCCCAACTGTGCGCCGGCCGCTGGCACGCTATGCACATACTTTTCGACAATGGGTTGCACGCTTCATTTGTCACAGAGCGTGGCGTACAACAACTACGTCTTCCACGAAGATCATCAGCTATCCTGATTACAGGCATAGGCTCTACGCCAGGCGGTAGGCCAATGGGTGAATACTCCTTACTATCTCGTCATCCCAATTATAGCCGTCTTACGTCATCAACGCCTTAGTTTTGCCAAAGATAACCAGCGATCTGCCTACCACTTGTGTGAGCGTCGCAGATTGGCCACACATCAAAGGACTTGCTCTGGCAGATCCGCACTTCCCCACAGCAGGTACCATCGACTTAATCAACTACGCAAGGGCCTTCCTGGTACACCGCTGGCTCAGTGGACAGCATTCGGATGGGTTCCCTTTGGACGAACCAGAAATCCAACAACTACTACACACGCGATGGTCCCGAGCCTACATTGCGATGTGGATCTTGTTAAGATTTTAAGCAAGGTTTGGGAGCTTGACCACGTCCCGCGTCGACAACATCTAACACACGAAGAAAAGTTCTGTGAAGATCTCTTCGATTCAACACACCAACGTGCAGTAGACGGGTTGTGCAGCTACCTCACCTACATGCCTCATCACTCGGTATTAAAAGAGACAACCGAAACAACAAAGTTAAGAGTTGTGTTCAACGCATCGATGAAATCCTCCTCAGGTTTTTCGTTAAATGATGCATTAATGGTTGGCCCACCATTACAGCAAGAATTATTTCCTATTCTATTGCGTTTCCGTATGCATCGTTATGACCGCCGATATAGTGAACATGTACCGGCAGGTATATGTTCACGAGAAACATGTGGATTTCCAAAGAATTTTGTGGAGAGATGCGCTAACCGAAGAACTGAAAGACTATCATATACTTCGTCTCACTTATGGTACAGCTGCTGCAAGTCACTTGGCTGTGAAGGCGTTGCAGCAAGTTGCTAAGCATAACATGGCAGAGTTCCAGTCCCCTGCGGAAATCATTCTACGGGATTTCTATATGGACGACCTCCTAACAGGCGCTCACACCGCGGACGAGCTTGTGTTGCGTCAAAGTGAAGTATCTCATCTACTCTTAGAAGGCGTATTTGAGCTGAGGAAGTGGGCCAGTAATTGCAAGCAGCTTTTGGATAAGATTCCACTGGTTTCCGATCAAATAGCGAAAGATTGGTACCTTCATCGTGACGAGCTTCGATTGTTGTCTAACCTTTAATTAAACCGTTCGCTGGTATGAGCCCAAATGTGCAAACTGAATTTCATGTATTTGCAAATACTTCGGAGAAGGCGTATGCAGCCGTGGCCAATGCACGTACTAAGTACTTAGACGGCAAGATCGTGGTCAATCTAGTTGCATCCAGGTCGAAGGTTTCTCCGCTGGAATCTACAACTTTACCCCGCCTGGAGCTGTGCGCTGCTCACCTAGCAGCAAAACTAATTAAGTAGATTAACGCTTCTTTGTGCTCACTTGAAAGTCGCATGTTCGGGTGGACAGATTCTACTGTGACATTGGCATGGCTACAAAGTCACCCTAGCCGATAGTCTACTACCCTCCAAATGCTGGGCCCGTGTCAGATCTGAAAGCAATCCTGCTGACTGTGCCTCCAGGTGTATGTCGCCATCGAGTTTACTGTCGAATAAGTTGTGATGGCACGGTCTGCCGTGGTTGTCGTCATCTAGCTACGTACGACATAAGGTCAAGCGACAAGATCACATCACTTAGCTTGAGTTACGTAAGAAAACTGCTGCCGTAAATGAGGCTGAACCATCACAGCAATGGACCCTTCTCGAAAAATTCTCCTCATTTTCGAAGCTGAAAAGAGTTACATAATGAGCTTCATCGACAACGTTCGCAATTGCGCGCAAACAATGCTTCGTAAGCAAACAGGACCCTTAACCAGCAAAGAAATCCAAGTCGCAGAGTTAAAACTCATAAGGTACACTCAAAAGTTCTACTTTCCTAATGAAATAAAATTTATCTTTTTAGCGCCAAAAAAGCCACTTCCACGACGTAGCAGTTTTTTGCGGTTACAGCCGTTTGTTGATAAAAGCGGCATCCTCCGTGTTGGAGGCAGGCTGAAGCACTCCAATGTGGCGTCTGACGTAAAACACCCTGTAATATTGGAAAAGAGTTCTCCACTGGCAAAGCTAATAGTGGCAGATATTCACAAATTTACTCTACACGCTATACCTCGGATTATGCAGGTTGTCCTACAGCGGCACTATTGGGTTGTTGGTGCACGCAGTTTAATTCGAAACATATACCATAAATGTGTCAAATATACCTTATTAAACTGTAATACAGTTAAACAAACAATAGGGAATTTACCCGAAGCTAGGGCTACATACGCTCGTTGTTTTACCCGCAGTGCGATGAATTTCGCTGGCCCTTATGTGTGCAAATTTACACATGGAAGAGGAGCGAAATCCATGAAAGGGTATATATGTTCTTTCATTTGCATGTGCACTGGGGCCATGCATCTTGAGTTCGTGGGAGACCTGTCGACGCCCGCTTTTCTCAACGCTTTTAAACGGTTTATAAATCGCAGAGGCTATTGCAAGGTCATGTTCTCGGACAACGGCACAAATTTTGTGGTCGCAGAAAAGCATCTGCGCAATATTTTACACCTGTACATGACTGATGACAGATTTCGGTCATTTTTTAGCGATTGATTGGCGTTTTAACCCCCCAGCCGTACCCCACATGGGTGGATACAGGGAGATTGGCATCAAACGTGTTAAGTACCATCTGAAACGTACATTAGGCGATACTCTCCTGTCACACGGGGAGTTCAATACGTTATTGATCGAAATTGAAGCTTGTGTGAACTCTCGGCCCTTGTGCGACAACTCACCAAATGTAAGCGACATGGAGGTCCTCACACCGGGGCACTTTATGGTGGGCGGACCCCTGAAGTCCATCCCAGAACCTGAGGATTAAGGGTTCTTCGGAAACCTTCATCAGCGACGGCAATTAATTTCCGCAATGAGACAGCATTTCTGGCGCTGATGGAGGGATAATTATCTCGTAGGCTTACAACGCCGCGCCAAATGGTTCCGAACGTCCCGCAATATCCAGAAAGAAGATGTTGTTGCTGTCTTTGATAAGCCTACCTCGCCGACAAAGTGGACGCTTGCAAGAGTGGTAACATGCCATCCTGGAGCCGATGGTCTCGTAAGAGTGGTCACGCTGCGAACGCCAGATGGAGAATTTGTACCAAAGGAGATCTGTTCCCCGAGGAGGAATTTCATTTAAGATAAAAATTGCCTTTTTGAAATTAATAATCTTTATTGTAATTTCCTTTCTTGTAGAAGTGCACATATGGGTTAAACGCACTGCGGCCAACCTTCACAACTATAAGATTGTAAATGATATTTGTTCTAATTATTTTTTATCGCAAAATATAGAACGAGCAGAATCACACGCCTTTTTCTCAATCAAAATCTTGGTAAATTATCGTACATATGCATATGCAAAATTTCGGTATTTTGTTATATTTACGTGTCATTTCGATTTCGAACCGAAACTATGCATATACGCTTTAATTCGGTCGTTTAGAGGAGGAAGTTGTCAAAAATCTCTTTAATAGAAAGCTGTAAGGTAGTTTGCAATTGTTAGCTAAATTAGTAATTAAAATGCCATTATCAGGGGCTGGATTATGAAAATTGTGCACGTTCTTCAATTTGCGATTCAGGAAGTGTGGGAATGAGGTTAAGTTTTCAAAATTGTGTACACTTCTCTTGCGAAAAACTCACAGCGTTTTATTCCGTGTACTAGGTGTACACTACATTTTCTGATAGTTACAGAATCCAGTCCCAGGATATCAGCATTAAACTCGCACATCATATAACGCCAGGCGCACATTGCATCCGATAGGCCGACCAATTTCGGCCGAGCAATTTCACCGTCCGAACTGATGCGCACACCAGATTATTTTTCGACCGTATTTGTGCACACAAATCTATTTTCTATTTTCATTACAATTTTGTAAGCAGTGAAATATTTTGATACATTTTAATTGACATACTCTAAACACATGATTTTATATGTAGTTTTTTTGTTTTTGCATTCAATAAGTTAATTTTCCGCAGTCCATTTTGGTACTTTTCACCTGACGTCGGACGAGAAAAACAAACATGTTTGAATTTATCGTCACTGATGGACGTCAACGGCCGATGTCGGTTCTGTTATCGGTTTATGTGCGAGAGCGTCATATAAGCACAATTCGGCCGATGCCGGCTGCAGTGTGCGCGTAGCGTAAGTGTTGTGAGAGATGCGATATGAGTTTTCTGGTTTACAACTGAACTCTCTGTGCGCTGTTGTAACGCCTATATACCCGCGCAGGTTCGCACTTATAGCAACTCTAAAAGATTCTTATCGAAAGTTATCGAACATTCCGTTGACATTTCTCGACGCTTCTACTGTCATCTGTCGACCATTCTCTCATTCTCCCGCTGCGCAATGGCGCCTCTGCCGCAAAAACTTTGCAAAAATCTAAAGTTTTATGAAAGCATTCGATAAAGCGAATATTCGTATATAATAAAGAATTTTCCAGAGATTACGAAAATATATTGTTACTAGCTTATACCCGCGGGTTTCACCCCACGTTTTAATACAAATATGAAAAATAATTTAATGATGTTATATTTTATTTCTGTGCCCATTTCGTTAAGCTAAGCGTACACGGTAGAGAAATCTCTCGAGAGTTTCACTGAAATAAAAATCTCCTCTCTCAATTAAGTTTACACGGTAGAGCAACTCTAGGAGATATTCACTCTAGCTAGAGACCAAATAGAGAAATCTCAACATCTATCACGTACTCTACAAGCTGTGTACACGGTAGACAATAGTTACCTCTCGCCTAGAGTTAGTTTTCTATCTCGAATTGTTGTCAACGCATGTTGTATGTATATATGTATTTACTAGCCAATGCCCGCTTGCTTCCCGGTGCCTAATAAAATATTTTGCGTTGGCCAATACAAAAATAGCGTTTAAAAGCAAAGTCGGTCTGTAAAGTAAAATTTTTTAATTTCAATTGAAACGAATAAAAAGCAGAATTCTCCTCAAACATAGGCCAAGAATAGTGGCGCTGTGATAGCACATGGAATACTAATATTTGTACCTGTGAGATCTCTGCCAAGCGTACGTAATATTCTTCTATGATCTTGCAACTTCAACATTGGTCCGTAAACCATGTAAGCCAATAAAAGTCCTTATAAGGAAACTAAAGAGCACAGATGAACGTTTTCAGTTATAGGAGGGTCAAGAATACTCGCCCCGCCAGGATGAAAAGTTTCCCCATACATTGACTAAATGAGTTGTGTGATCTCTTAAATATCGTTCAAATGAAGCCATTGATATACCTACCGGGTTCCTTTTTTTACGGATGTGGTCGAATCTTTCCTTATCAATTTGCCGAGCAATTTCGTCAATCGGAGATAGGTGCAAGGTCGCATTTAGGGTGTATGAGGGCGTCAGGCAAATGTGCGCTTACACAATGTTGTGGTTTTTACATGCATACGTACACGAATCCTCCATTCAGCCATATGAAAGGTAAATTCATCTAAGATGAATATAGGGCCAAAGCAGACCAAACCCCGTGTGGGTTTCTATATATTTCGGCGGCAGCGCAATTCATTAGGTCCCTTTTCTGCAAAACCACTGCTTGTCATGAAGTAAATACGCATTATGAATTTGAATCAGATTTTATAAAATATAGAGGGTTCATTTTTTGGAAACGAATTTTTCATCATACAGGTAGCTCACTTTACGAATTCGAACGAAATCGATTAATAAATAAGACTTTTATAAGTAACTCTGCTCCAGCGCCACCAGCGTGTTGTCTAGTAGGCTATAATAGGACCATATATGCAAGGTATAACCTCCGACAATTTGACTGGTTTTTGAGTTTAGTCCGAACAACGATAAGGGCTATCATTTTATGTATGTATGTACATATAAGTACGTTTCGAATGAAAATAAACATCATGAAAGTAATAAACGTTTCGAATTTGCATTAACAAAATCGGTTCATAAATATGACTTTTATCGGGTTCGTTTTTCTCAAATGCTTTTTTCATCACGCAGGTAGCTTATACTTTGAATTTGAACGAAATCTGTTCATAAATATGACTTTTATAAATAACTCGACTCTCTCGACTCTCCCGCCACCTAGCAGATCTATTTTTGGTAAACGTATTTTTCATCATGCTGGTAGCTTACTTTTTGAATTGAAAAGAAATCGGTAAATAAATACGGTTTTTATAAATAACTCGACTCCGGCGCCACCTAGCAAGTTTTCTGGTAGCCTATAATAGGATCATATATGCAAGGTATGCCCTCTGAAAATTTGACTGAAATCTATGCAGTAGTTTTTGAGTTAGCTCCGAAGAACGAAAACGGCTATTATTTTATATATATATAGATATCAAAGCCACGATGTAGAAAATATAGTTGGCGCCATCACCGGAGTGCTAACCCTTCGTCGATTTGACAGCATTCACCTATTTTCTGACGTCATAAAATACATTTTCGCAATATGAACAAGAATTAAATTTTCAAAATGTACTTATTTGCGGAATAAAATTTTACCAAAAGTAGACAAATGTACCTAAAAATTAAACATGGCAACCTCTCTCTTCGGTACTATGTGTACTTTTGGACTCGCATCAAACAACCTTTAATATTTAAAATTCTCTGGAAGGATTTTCGCCGAGCAGTTCCAGCCAAACTACTATATATATGTATGTAAGTTAGAGTGGTCCAAAAGAATAAAGTAGGCATTTTAATGCCGCCACCCCCTAGGATTGTTCTGAACCGAAAATAAATATACCCTATTTTTATTTTGAAATCAATAAATATTTAGGGAGTGCTCAAAGCGCTCAAAGTTTTCCATGTATTTTAAATGGGGAAAAACAAATTTTCGTAAATATGGTATAAAACTCTTGAATCTTATTTTTCAATCTCTTCTCTTCAGGAGACTTCAAATATTAATATCAAATTGTTTGTTTAACAATTTTTTATGATTAAAGATTTTTTATTGGTCCCCACATTGCATTTTCTAGGACCTATAAAATATAGTTACCATGAAAAAATGGTTAAAGGAACATTTGGGTATTATTACTGGGAATCTCCTGAAGATAAGCAAAGTTTTCCGATCGAAAAATATTGATTTGCAAGAATTCTACACTATTTCTACGAAAAGTTGTTTTTCCCCATATAAAATACATTGAAAACTTTTAGCGCTTTGAGCACTCCCTAAATTTTTTTTATTTCAAAATCAAAAAATAGGGGTATACTTTTTGTCGGTATAGAACAATCCTAGGGGGTGGCGGCATTAAAAATGCGACCTTATTTTTTTACATACATTTTTGGACCACTTTAATTAGTAAGTATTCACCTTGTTGAGCACTCTGACAAAACAGCAGATAACTCAAACAACGACTATTGCCAGAGTGCCAGACCACCTGCTCAATTTGTGAATACCCCTTTGGTTTCAACCAATAATTATGCCCCTTTGCAAAAGACGGAGGCTATCGGAAAAGCCATTGAAATACCAATGAAAATAAGAGGATGATTCCCGGTACATTATTTGGCTACGTTTTAATTGCACTTAAATTTGTGTGCTTGTATCGAATATACGGCTTAATGTCGTAGCCATTTCAAAATTTAACAATCTGTAATGAAGTTCATTGTCAAGACTTTACTATTTATACGTCTCCGTAGAGCAAAAAGTCTATTTAGCTTGCTAAATAGAGCGTAGAGTTGTCGTAGAGTTTTCGATCTAGCTTCGTTGGACTGTGTACACGGCGAAAAAGTCTCGCTAAATAACTTCCACATAGACTTTGTAGGTGAGTCTCTCGTAGAGCTCTATTGAGTGTTTACACGTCTCTAGCGAGATTTTTGTCTAAATCTCGCGTTTTTTCTCTACCGTGTACACTTAGCTTTATAGCTCGTTATTTTCTAAGCGACTTAAGGTATTTAGGCCGTTTCAAACTATGAAATTATAAAAACTCGTCTGCGCGCTAGGCATACGAAAGATATCAATCCCTCTAAGTTTACCTCAAAATGGTTCCAGGTATACGACGCGTGAACGTGTAACCTTCTTGGAGGTGCCACGGCGGGTTCTAATATTTCCAACTTAAATTTAGTAACCTGGCCTTGATAAAATACCACTTCTCATTATTGTAGCAAATGCCTCAAGAGAGCTTTAGATTATAAGGCCGAACCCGGCTCTCCCTTTTCAATTAAATGAATTTTTTTCTGTCAGTACGGCGCTTATCTTACTAATCTTACTAATATTATAAATGTGAAAGTTTGTATGTTTTGATGTTTGGGAAATCATCACGCGGAAAGGACAGAACGGATTTGCATGAAATTTGGTACGCGGATAGCTTATGGGCCAGATTGGTTAATAGGCTATTTTTTTAAGAGTTGCCTCCTGTTAAAAAAGTTTAATTTATTTAAAATGCGGCAACGACTGAATGGATTTGCATGAAAATTTGCACACAGATAGCTTATGACCTAGATTGGTAAATAGGCTACTTTTCTTCAGAGTTGCCACCTGTTAAGAAAGTTTCATTAAATTAATACGTGGAAACGACTAAATAGATTTGCATGAAATTTTGCAAGCAGATAGCTTATGACCTACAGTGGAAAATAGGCTAATTTTTGGAAGAGTTGCTACCTGTTAAAAAAGTTTAATTAAATTAATACGCGGAAACGACTAAACGGATTTGCATGGAATTTTGCACACAGATATCTTATGACCTAGGATAGAAAGTAGGCTACTTTTTTTAAGTGTTCCCACCTGTTAGAAATATTTAATTTAATTAATACACGGAAATGAGTGAACTGATTTGCATGGAAGTTTTCACACAGATAGCTTATGAGCTAGGTTGAAAAATAGGCTACTTTTTTTAAGAGTTACCACCTGCTAAAAGTCTGAACGGATTTGCATGAAATTTTGCAAGAAGATAGTTATGACCTACAGTGGAAAATAGGCTAACTTTTTGGAAGAGTTGCCACCTGCTAAAAAAGTTTAATTAAATTAATACGCGGAAACGACTAACAGCTTTGCATGAAATTTCGCACAGAGAGAGCTTACGACCTATGTTGGAAAATAGGCTACTATTTTAAGAGTTGCCACCTATTAGAACAGTTTAATTAAATTAATACGCGGAAATGACTGAACCGATTTGCATGAAAGATTGTACACAGACAGCTTATGACCTAGATTGGAAAATAGGCTACTTTTTTAAGAATTGCCACCTGTTTGAAAATGAAATTTTGCTCACAGATGGTTTATGGCCTGGATTGAAAAATAGGCTACTTCCTTAACCGGTTTTCAGATCAGAACGAAATTTATTACACTTACTACGGATTTCGGAAGGATGGTTTTAGACTGAAAGTAAGTCCGATAACTCAAGGCCCCTCCCATAGCAATTGGAATTTTCATAATACATACATATCTCTGGAAGTATTTGTGCAAAAGAACTGAAACTTGGTATAGTGATATGTATGTGAAATCAATGATGGCATTAATCGATTTATGTTTTAATCAGTTAGTTAATTCCATTAAATTCAATCTGATTACAGTTAATCATGATTAATTTTAATCTGCCTAAACAGTTAATCGTAACCGCGATAAAAAAATTAGTTTTTAATCATTAACTCTTAATTTGATCAAGTAGGTTTGGTGATTAATTAACTTATGCAGGAATTTCCCTGTGCACACAAAGCAAGTTAATCCGGTATGGCTAAGTCGGGCTTCCTCATAAATTTAAGCAATTTGGTGTGCATTTTCATTGAGATATATACCAACAATGTTTTACAAACTAGGTTTGTAAAAGTTCCCTGTTTATGTATTACTAATAACAATAATTATAATTTTTTTTTATTATGTGCTTTTTATAAGCGTAAAACGCGAAACAGATTTTATTTTTAATTGGATTAACGATTAATGTTTTAAATTAATTAAACGTAATCGCAGCCAGCTATTAACGATTAAAAAAA
>NW_023458569.1:3157972-3159427 GCF_013731165.1 Rhagoletis pomonella | reverse complement strand
TGAAATCATGTTCATATTCACGGAGAAAAATGGACGTTTCTGGAAAAAAGGCGTAGCACCCGCCATACTGACTGAAAGTTCCATATTGCATATCTCTTCAAATGATTGGGGTAAAGTACTCAAGCTTGGTATGGAAATACATATGTATGTATGTGTGTGAAACTAATACCATACTCATGGAGAAAAATTAGAGTTATTGGAAAACGTGGTGTGGCAACTCCCATGCAAATTGATTTTTCTATGCTCCATATCTCTGGAGGTGTTTATTGCAGAGGACTGGAACTTGGCACCGAGATGTGTATACAAAATTAATTCCATACTCATGGAGAAAAATTTGCGTTATTCGAAAAGGGGACATGGTACCTCCCGTACAATTTTACTGTTTTATACTGCATATCGCCAGAGGTGTTCATGGTAGGGTACTGGGACTTGGTACAGGGGTATGTAAAATCAATTCTAAATTCATGGAAGATTAGGGTTATATGAAAAAGGGGCGTGGCACTTCCTGTACAAATTAACTTTTTCTTGCCATATATCCCTGGAAGTGTTTGTGGAAGATTACTGGAACTTGGTATGGAGTTGTGTATACAAAATATATCAATTGCCCATGGAAAAAATGTGACTTATTAAAAAATGTGGCATGTCGCCTCGCATACATACCAAAAACTTCTTAATACATGTCACTGGAAGGATAGAAAACCTCTGGAAGTATTTTAAATTTGTTATGGAAATTTATTTTATAAGTGCCGTACTAACAGAATAAATTTCATTAAATGGAAAAGGGAGAGCCGGGTTCGGCCTTATAATCTAATATGAATATGATTTCACACAGTGTTCGCAAAAGGTTAATCTGATTAACGATTAGTCGTAATCAACTGTACGATTAATGATCAAATTTGTTTAATCTTTAATCGCTGGCTGCGATTACGATTAATTAATTTTAAACATTGATCGTAAGTCCAATTAAAAATAAAATCTGATTAAGTTGTCTAGTTTGTCCGAATTTGAAACCAAACACGAGTTATAGTAATTATTTTGCGTTTTACGCTTATAAAAAGCACATAATATAAAAAAAAATTATAATTATTGTTATTAGTAATACATAAACTGGGAACTTTTACAAATCTAGTTTTTAAAAGGTTTGCTGGTATAGATCTTAATGAAAATGCACACTAAATTGCTCAGATTGATGAGGAATCCTGACTTAGCCATACCGGATTAACTTGCTTTGTGTGCACAGGAAAATTCCAGCATAAATTAATTAATCACCAAACCTACTTGATCAAATTAAGAGTTAATGATTAAAGATTAATTTTTTTAATTGCCTACGAATAACTGTTTAGTCAGATTAAAATTAACCATGATTAACTGTATTCAGGTTGACTTTAATCGAATTAGCTAACTGATCAAAACATCAATCGATTAATGCCAACATTGATTTCACATACATATCAC
>NW_023458569.1:3144818-3157872 GCF_013731165.1 Rhagoletis pomonella | reverse complement strand
ATATGAAAATTCCAATTTGTATGGGAGGGGCCTTGAGTTATCGGACTAACTTTCAGTCTAAGACTATCCTTCCGAAATCCGTATTAAGTGTACCAAATTTAGTTCTGATCGGGAAACCGGTTAAGGAAGTAGCATATTTTTCAATCCAGGTCATAAACCATTTGTGAGCAAAATTTCATTTTCAAACAGGTGGGAATTCTTAAAAAAGTAGCCTATTTTCCAATCTAGATCATAAACTATCTGTGTGCAAACTTTCATGCAAATCAGTTGTCATTTCCGCGTATTAATTTAATTAAACTTTTCTAATAGGCGGTAACTCTTCCAAAAAATTAGCCTATTTTCCACTGTAGGTCATAGGCTATCTGCTTGCAAAATTGCATGCAAATCCGTTCTGACCTTTCCGCCTATTAATCTAATTAAACTTTTTTAGCAGGTAGTAACTCTTAAAAAAAGTAGCCTATTTTTCAATCTAGCTCATAAGCTATCTGTGTGAAAACTTCCGTGCATCAGTTCACTCATTTCCTCGCATTAATTAAATTAAACATTTCTAACAGGTGGCAACTCTTAAACAAAAGTAGCCTACCTTCTAACCTAGGTCATAAGCTATCTGTGTGCAAAATTTCTTGCAAATCCGTTTAGTCGTTTCCGCGTATTAATTTAATTAAACTTTTTTAACAGGTGGCAACTGTTCCAAAAAATTTGCCTATTTTCCACTGTAGGTCATAAGCTATCTGTGTGCAAAATTTCATGCAAATCCATTCAGTCGTTTCCGCGTATTAATTTAATTAAACTTTTTTAACAGGTGGCAACTCTTAAGAAAAGTAGTAGTATTTTTCAATCTAGGTCATAAGCTATCTGTGTGCAAATTTACATTCAAATCCATTCAGTCCTTCCCACATATTAAACAAATTATACTTTTTTAACAGGGTGCAACTCTTAAAAAAGAACAGCCTATTAACGAATCTGGCCCATAAGCTATCTGCGTACAAAATTTAATGCAAATACGTTCAGTCCATTCCGCGTGGTGATTTCAAAAACATCCAAACATACAAACTTTCACATTTATAATATTAGTAAGATTAAACAGGGATTAGTAGTTTAAAGGGTGTTCGCAAGAGGCGAGTTTCAGGCAACTTTTAGTTGAAAGCTGCAATCGCCTCGTCCGATCGGCCTTTCAACTAATCGCTTTCAGCAAAGTTGGTCGCCAGCCAAATTTTAGCTCGTTAAACTTTGTGTCCTTGCAACCCTGTGTTTGTTTACATTCTGTATACATACAACCATGTTGAAATTGTTTTCTGACGAGTGGCAGAAACCAGCTAGTATAAATACTAGTTCATTAACTAGTATGTGCTAAAGCGACGGCTTACCATTCCGGCGACTTCGAACAACTCATGCGATCAGCGACATCTGTCTTTGACTAGCCACAACCAAAACTAAAATTTGGTTAATTGCTTTCATCACAAATGTCGGCGGTGGCGTCGAATGAAGACTACCGATTCGGGTTCTGAGATCTCAGGTTCGAGTGCGCTTGGAGGCTGTTAAAGTAAAGTAAGTAAATTAATTATTTCCATTTAAATATTAAATAAAAATTGTACAAAAATTTAATTTCATTTGGAAAAAAACCTAAATACCATAAAAAATTAAAATAAATGATTTTTTTGTTCTTTTTAAAACTGTAAATTTAAAAGTTACAACAAGAGATATAAATAAAAAAATAAATAAAAATAAAAAAGGATTCGCTGACTGAGATTCGAACTCGGATCTGTTGATTTGGTGGCCATTGCCACGGTTTCAGCGCCGCGAGCTAAATGGCATACTTATGCTATTCACAGGGGATGAATAGGCAGTCTATCCTGTCAACTGGTATGATGCTACTAGTATTTCTACTGGTAGCGTGCTGATCCAGAAGCGGACAATTGACATCTCCTATGACACCGCCATGTTAAAAATACCTATCGCTAACATTGAAAAAGAACACAACGAACTAGTTGGGCTGAAACGCAAACTGGTAGCATTCTGGTTCACAACTGGAAGCTTTCCCTGCAAGGAAAATGCATAACCAAAACAAAAGCGAAAAATATCTCCCATACAACGTCGTTGAAAATTTTTCGCGATAAGCAGAGAGCAAGAACTTATTGGACAAACCCGCTGAATTGGCAAAACAAACAGCTAAAAACGGCTAAACTGTTTCAACTTAATTTCACATGTTTTATTTAAATAACTCACAAGTAGAAAGACTAGTTCTTGGAGAGAAGTTGCAAATTCAAGCTGGAAAAAAGTTTGCCAGCAAGAATTCGCAATTAGGAAAAACATATGATTGTGGCACATGGTGGGCTTTTTGTCGACGATAATTTGATTAAACAGGTTCGTAAAATTTAAAAATTTTACTTTAAAAGGAAAAATATAGATAAATACTTGTTTACTTAATTAATTTAGTTAATTCCAATGATTTGAAAGGTACTCGGCTGAAAAAACTGTATTTGTAATTGGAATGCAATTTCAACCAGAGTCTGAAAGAATTTTAAAAATTCTATCCAAATTTCTTTTGTTTGAAATGCAACCGTGGACATTAGCTGACAGAAAAACTTCCAAATTCCAGCAAATTTGAGTTGGTGCAGAAATTTTCAAGTTTCTCTACTTGAGAGAGAATTTGCGAGCATCTTTTCTTACTGTCTCATATTTTGAGTGATAATTCTCAGTGGATTTTCGACGAACAAACCTGTTGTCTTCCCTACAAGAAAAGGACTTTTCAGACTGACCAATATTTTTCTGACAAAATATTTATTTATTTTCACTTTTATTTCAGCATAGTTGATGAAAAGAAAAATACTGATAAAAATAAAATATTTCACACAAACAGTGTTGAAATTTTGAAATTCCTGCCCGTATTTTGTTTGTAAGTAAAATATTAGTGGCATTGTGCTACTATGATAGCACGGCCGGGTAATCATAGTCAACTTATGTACAGTAGTCGAAAAAATTATAGCCGCACCAAATTTTGGCAAGTTTTAAAATATTATTTTTGTTGTTATTTAAGTTTGATTAGTTTTTATAGTTCATTCTTTACCAACATCCATGAAGGCAATGTCACACGATTGGGAATTTGCCGAAATTTTGTGCAAATCGTACCCCAATTGTGCGAATACCCAAATATTTTTCTTTATCCCAATCACGAAAAATAATTTGTTGCAATTTTGCAATACAAGATTGCTGTATTGTACCAAACTTTTGACTACAAAAACAAAAAAAAACCAATTTTTTTATTTTGTACCAATAGCCCAATATAAAAATGCACAAATCTGTACAAATGTACCAATCGAGTGACACTGCCTTACAAATTTATACAATTTGGAAAAAAAACAGGAAATAAAATAAAGTCTCAAACTATCCCATTGCTCAACTATTCTTAACACAAAGCTTTCTAACCATCGTGTTTGAGATATGCCCAAGATTTTGTGGGGTTTTACCGAACAGAAGTCCTGAAACTCCTTCAATTCATTTATTCCTTTGGACTGTGGTAAAAGAAACTATATAAGTTACTGCACAGTGTCTCAATGCTTTTCGGCAATTCATTACAAGCGTAGCTTGAGCAAAGGCGAAGTGAGAGGCGTGTGTAGTGATATTCCGATACAAGTAAATACGAGTATGTACTCGATACTTTTGTTTCGATACCAACTACTTGTTTTACTTGAATCGTTGTTTCGATACCTAATTGGTATCGAAAGAAAAGTAGTTGTATCGAATAGATTTGAGCAAGAGCCATATGGTCGGCCATATTTTTCTATGGAAGAAACTTTGCTTTAAACAATGGCACCGCCAAAATCTAAAGTGTGGATATATTTTTACAAGAAGATCGAGCTATTTCGGCAGCCAGGTCGAAAACGCCCTAGCGAAGGTAAATTTTCAGACTTTATCTGTGACATACCTTTTGCTACACCTGAGTGGAAGATCGACCTATCTCGGCAGCCAGTTCGAAAACGCCCTTTCTCAGAAAACCTTTCAAAAGGCGCCCTATTTCAGAATGGGATTAAAAAACGACTTATCTCGGAAACTTTTCAAGAACGCCTTATTTCAGAATTTGATCCAAAAACGCCCTTACCTCAACTGAAAGTATATTGAAAATATTTGAAGTAGGCCGTTTTTGAATCGGCAGCCGAGATAGGCGTTTTTGAAACGAAATTCTGAATCAGGGTGTTCTTGAAAAGTTTTCTGAGGTAGGTCGTTTTTTAATCAAATTCTGATTAGGGCGCTTTTGAAAAATTTTCTGAAAAAGGGCGTTTTCGAACTGATTTCGATCTTCCACTCAGGTGTCGTTGCAAAAGGTATGCCACAGATAAAATCTGAAAATTTATCTTCGCATTGTTGCATGAAAAATTATCGATATAAGTAGGTATCGATACATTCGCTTTACTCATATAAGTAGTATCGAAATAGCGATTTGAGTAAACTCATTTAAGTAGGTATCGATACTTTGATGGTATCGGAACGTCCCTAGGCATGTGCACTTTATATAAAATAAATCGATTTATGCCCTCTATAATGTTTTCAGCCCGCCGAAGTCTCCAGCCATAACATTGGCTCCATCAGTGGCCAAAGCAATTAGGTTTCTTATTTTTCAAGGCGGGATTGCCAAGTGTTTGAAAGTTACAATTGGCAAATATTTATATGCAAAATGATGTTTGAAATACAAATATATTTTTGTAATTAAGAATTTAAAAACTTAATTCAACAATCGGACCAAAATCTTACGTTGCCTAGCAACCTACCAAATGAAAAAGAAGCCACCAAAACTAGAAGAAACAAATAAAAACATTAAAAAATAAAAAATAAAGAACAATAATAAATAAAAAAGACAAAAAAAAGGTTGAAAAGTAAATTTTTTAAAAATATGTGGAAGAAAAAAAGAAAACCATTGTATTTATAACAAAAAAACTGAAACTGAATATATTTATATGTCTTGACAATTATGTCAATTATGGTACAAATTAAAGCTTATAAGACTGAATTTCTGACAACTTATTTTATTAATAAGATCTACTAACAAACACATACATATATATAAAGGCATTAACATGTATAAGTGTCCATTCTACAAAAAGTTACAAATTCAATGTAAAGTTATAAGAGTAACAAAGATCATAGTACAAATTGGATCTTACTGTCAGTATTAAAAATTCATCATTTTTTTCATTCATATCATTTATATATATAGTAGATTAAGTATATAGTATACATATTGGTATAAGAAGAGGTCCTCTCAATATGGGTCCTCATAAAATGAATTGGATAATTTTCTCTTTTTTGCTGGTTTTTTGATTTGTACTATGTAAATATTTGTTTCAATCAGGGACCAAAAATAACTGTTATCTCGAATTTACAAATTGAAAACGTTGTCTGAATTGTGAAATTTAACGAAAACGGTGTTTCATAAAAGTTATTAGATGAGGAATATTTTTTTCGTTGCTGTTAAGAGTTATTTCTCAACGTTTATTTTTACGTTGCTCGATAACAGTTATTGCCCAACGTTTATTTTTACGTTGCTTAATCACAGTTATTGCCCGACGTTTATTTTAACGTTATCTGATAAGAGTTATTTCACTTTCTCACTTTTATTTCATCATCTTTATCTTATCCTCCACTTCCATCTTCATCGATATCCTAATCTTACAACGTTTTTCAGACAACGTAAAAAATAATCGTTGGGAAATAACTCTTATCGGCAACGGAAAAAATATATCTCCTGCATAACAGTTATAAGGCAACGTAAAAAATAAACGTTGGGTTATAACTCTTATCGACGAAATAAAAAATATTTCTGATCTAATAACTGTTATGGAGCAACGTTTTTGCTATAAAACTTATAACTGTTATGTTCCTGGTTTCAATAATTATGTGAGCCACCAACTTGTGCATCGAGGGATGAGTTTACCTGGAGTTCGAGTCCTGGGTTCACCGCTCACAAAAATATACGACAAGACTAAAACAATTCAGAAAGTATAACCTGGCGTATGTAAGATTCTTAAAGAATTCTTGCTATTATTTTTGATGCATGTGGCATCACTAACCAAAAAAAAAAGAATAAAGTAAAGTACTGTATACATTATATTTTGCTTTGCTGTGATTATGCTTAAGTGCACATTTGAAATACCTACCCCAAAATGCGCATCAGCGGCATTACTTTTAACATTTATAAGGATTCTTCCTTATTAAGGAAACTATCTTAAAAATTTTAAACTATTACCAATTATAGAAGAAAGTATTATGTTTACATGCACTGGCTCTTCACTTACCCAAATTTTACAAGCTTTTATTTATTTTGCTCATCTCACAGAACAACGAAAACGGCTATCATTTTATGTAGTTATATTGATAATAAATACCATTCGGAAAAAATTGAATGTGAAATAACAAAAATTTGCTTTATTTCATTTTTCATTGAGCAATAAGACCAACTTTTAAACCTAACAATGAGTAATAAAGCAAAATAGTGCACATATGTAGGTAGCCACCCAGTTACATTTGACAAAAGTAGTACATGAACAAGTTAAATATACGGATTTGTAAGTATACAATTTTGAAAGTGCCCAGCGTCGCGGGGGTCCGCGTTCGCGCGCCGCTCCGTGCCGCGCCCCCCACCCCTTCTTTCGCAATTATGCACTGTGTCATTATAACCGTTTAGAAAAAATAATAATAATAAAATGACATTAGTTCACTTCTGAAACTGTCCAAGTAATGGGAATTATCGCGTATGGTGTTATTGCATGCACCCCACCCATGGTGGAATTATACCAGGTGAAGTAATATTAGAGAGAGACTCCATAATGGTGCCGAATGTCAGAAAATAAATCGAGAAAGCTGTTTTATTACTTCACCTGTTTGTTACGGCATTCATCCCACCTGCTTGTACTGAGTATACGTTCAAATTTAAAAGTCTGAGAGTAGGTAAAATTTTACATATTTTTACATCACTATTTCGTACCACATGTACATAGGCTCTGCCTTCGTAAATGAAATTCACAGTTCGGATATAGCAAGAGATGACAATGCAGAAATTTTAAATGAAGATAAAATTCAAAACAATATTCTCCACGCCATGGCGGAATTATACCAGCTGAAGTAATTAGAGCGAGAAGAAAGATTTTGACACAGCCTTATATGTAAAATTGCCTTTAAAATTGGACTATAAAGCAGCCAAATGTTAGAAAATAAAGCGATAAATAAAGCCATGTTTATTGTGCCATGGTCCCATGCAAACATTTTAAGGTTTGCCAGCAAAATTTTCAACATATTAAAACGTATGCAGACAAAATTCATACAAAAGCGTTATGGCCAACTTGCCGAGCAGTTATTAAAGACGACGCTTTCCTTATATTTTGTTAGGCTTTTCATAAATAAAAATATTTGTTAAATTGTATTTTTGGAATAAACAAAGTTCTTTTTCCTTCTGTCAGTAAACTGTTTTTGGTACAAATAGGATATATAAGCAATGGGAAATAAGGCAAAATTTGTTTTATTTCCAACCTTTGTTGGAAATAAAGCAAAACTCAGATTTTGGTATTATTTCCCATTTAAAAGTGAAATAAAGCAAATTTTGCGTCATTGCCGCTTGCGTTTTTTTACCCCCCTTATTGCGATTTATTAAAATTTTAATTTTTAATATTTTTATTGAGGCTTGTACCTCGATTGTTTATTAGGAAAAATTGAAAAAGCAACAAAGTCTAAGCGGTAGAAGTTAAAGCAGCTATTTCGGAGATCACCACATCTCCTCATCAGACTTCTTTTTTTTAGACTTCAGCAGGGATCGAACCTGCGTAATCGATGTGCAAAGTCAGAAGCGTTAAATACTGAGCTGTGTTCACCCCGTAAACTCTTGTTGCTAATTCATTTTCATTATTCAACCAACTACTATCAAGTGCAGCTGATTTGCCGCTATTTAAACTTGACAGCATGGTTGTTGTCGTCAATTCTGTACATCCATTTCCTTATTTTGCTTTATTGTATAGTTTCAGGCAGGCTCTTCCTACAAAGGTCAATAAAAATATTAAAAATAAAAATATTAATAAGCAACAATAACATTGACAAAAAAGAATGGTTTTTATTTATTAAGTAGTTATGGAAAAATCTAACTATTGGTTATTTTCAATATATTATTAAACAAAAAAACATAGTAAAACATACATGTTTACATGGCATTTTTTCTAATTCTTTTGCTTCCGTTTATCAAAAGGCAAATATTTTGCTTTGCGACAATAGCAGACATTCGAATATTTACTGTGTTTCGTCAGATATTCGCACACTCATTGGCGGTAGTACAACTGTCTTGTATCTCTTTGTACAATATGTGTATATTTTTGTACAAAGAAATCAGTACTCACTATTCTCTGCACACTCATTCATTCATCTGGCTTGCTTAAGGTGTTCTTTCGCGATACGTATTTGCATCTGTAGATGTGACTTTTTCAATACATATGTAAATGCGTATGTCTTTCAAATTCACAGTCTTTATTTAACTATTTAAAAATACGTTCTTTGAAAACGAAATAAACTAAACTCAGATGATTCTATTCGTGTGTCAGATGAAAAAAAAATACATTTCTATTTCGTATGTACGTGCATCTGCTTTGTACAGACACAAATCTAATTTGCCTTTACACGATATGTTGGCATTTCCATATGTAAAAAGTGGCATGTACACATGCAAATACATATCGTGTAAGAACACCTTAAGGGTTGAATGAGCAAACAGTGTGGAGCACAAATGACTGTCTCATAAACAGGGTGTCCAGATTGTTTAAAAAAGCGCATTTTTTTTTTTAATAAAATTAATGAAATCAATTTAACAAATCTTTTATTTTAAAAATGAGATCTTGTTATAATATAGTTTTTAAAACCAAAAACGAATATAATACCTTCAGAGGGTAATAATAAATAACAAAAATCACTTATATAATAGTGATGTACAAACAATTTTCTCTAAAAATACGCATACTTTTTAAAAGTATTATTTAATTTTTTCGAGGGGAGTTGCCACCTGATAAAAAATTGCATTCAAATAATTTAATAATCAATGCCATCAGATCCACACCGTTCGTTCGATTTTCAAAAGTGAGGTGCCAAAGCAAAGGGCTCTAGATTTATGTGTGCAATAAGGTTTAACTTTTTCGAAAAGAGTTGCCACCTTTTAAAAAATTTAGTTAAAATTATTTAAAATGCTAAACCAATTATTGCAAAATGGGCATACATGAAAATAGTTTTGAAAATCTTTGTTTCTTAACTTAACTTTATAAGGGTTGCCACCTGTTAAAAAAATCAAATTTAATTTGAATTAAGGGAATTAATTCAATATTATAGTAGTCAATAATAGAAATATGTATGGGTGCCAGACGATACATTTTAAGAACGTAGTAGTTGTTAAACATTTTGAAGAGGGTTGCCACCTGTTTGAAAAGTCTAATTTATATGAAGTATAAAAATACGGACGTCAAGCGAACTAATCTTAAGAGATCTTTAGCTTGAATGTTTAGAATGTTTTTAAAGTATTTGAAGAGGGCTGCCACCAGTTTCAAAATTAAATTCAAATTATTTAAATAGTTAAATCAATAGTTTTGAAAATACTTTATTTCTTAACTGCATGTAGGAGGGTTGCCTCCTGTTTAAACAATCAAATTCAATGAGAATTAAGACAATGGGGTAATTAAAATAGGTATCTATATATATAATCTATATATATAATACGCGAAGGCATTTATTGTGCAGCATAAAAGATCTGCACTGTTAGCTCGATTTCCAAAAATGGGGTGCCAGATTAAAGCGCTTGGTCTGTTGATGTGCAAACTGGTTTTATTTTTTGCGAAAGGAGTTGCCACCTGTTCAATAATTAAACTCAAGTTATTTACTAATCAATGCCCACAGATCCGCACCGTGCCGTTCGATTTTAAAAAGTGAGGTACAACATTAAAGGACTTAGGATGATGATGTTCAAGAAGATTTTACTTTTTCGAAAAAGTTGCCACCTGTTAAGAAATTAAGCTCAAATTAATTAAAAAGTCAAATAAATTATTAAATATGGGTATCAATCGAAATGGGTTTGAAAAGACTTTATAACTTAACTACGTATAGGAGGGTTGCCACATGTTAAAAAGAAATTAAATTTTAATATAAAAAATTTGGTAAGTAAATGAGGTATCGCTATATGGGTGCCATACAAAAGAGGTTTAAAGAGGTAGTAGTTTGGAAATATTTTGAATAGGTTTGCCATCTTGAGAAGTCTCATTGAACTATTTTATACCCAAGTTATATGAAATAATAACGATGGATGTCAAATGAAAGAACTTCAAGAAATACTTAGTTTGACAATTTATTTAGAACATTTTTGATGTGCTTGAGGGTTGCCCACCTTAAAGGGCTAAACTAAAATTATTTAATAAGATAAATGAATTACTAACCGATGGTTATCAATGGAAATGGGTTTAAAATCCTTTATTTAAGAACTATATTTAGGAGGGTTGCCACGTATTTAAAAAATGAATTTCCACTTAATTCATCAGTTATTTGAAATATTTATAACAATGTCAGGCGAAAAATATTTAAGGAAATTTCAGGTCGAAAATAATTTTTAAGAGGGTTGGCGCCTGTTTTGAAAGTGGTGTTTCGTTTAATTATACATAAGTTACATGAAATTTTAAAATATGGTTATCAAAAGAACGAGCGTTAAGAAATCTTTCCATTGAACATTTGTTTTTTTTTTGTTGAAAAAATTAAGCTCAAATTATTTAATAAGTTAAATGGATTGTCAAAAGATGGATATCAATCGAAATTTATTTCTAAACTGTATTTAGGAGAGTTGCCATGTGCTTAAAGAAATTAACCTCAACTTGGTTCATCAGTTAATTGAATTATTTATAACAATGCCAGGCGAAATATTTTACTTTGAAAATACTTTTAAAGGGGTTGCCACCTGTTCGAAAATTGGATTTTTTTTACTTATACGTAAGATACATACATGAAATATCGAAATATTAGTGTCAAACGAAAGAGTTTTAAGAAAACTATAGGCTGATAATATTTTTAATTAGAGTTGCCATCTATCTATTAAGGTCAACACATCTGCACCGTTATTTCAAATTTCCAAAATGAGAAGTCAAATTAAAGAACTGGGATTCTACATAGATGTGCACAGGTTTTATTTTTTGAAGTTACAGGGAGATTTGAGATTTGATGAAATGAAAACCGACACCATGCGAGACCTCTCATCACTGAGAAATGGTTTAGAATAATCATTAAGATCACCTGTTTAACAAATTTAATGAAATGTTGGCGTTTCGACGCCATGCGGTTTCACTAGTAACTTATATTAATTGATTAATCGCACAATCTGTTTTTAAGAGCTCGGCGCTAAAAATTTAATAAAAACCTATAATAAGGCGAGATCAGCTACTTCCACAATTTATTCAAAATCACCTATAGCGTCTGAATGATTTACATTTCTGTTGTTATCATATATTGAGCTATTCAACCTTGATAACATACTGTTTGATATTGGAAACGTTTTGCAGCAGAAACTATAAGCCTTCATATAACACCTTTTTCGAACTATTGAATTAAGGCTTTCTAACCTCATCCTATTTCGAATCTTAGTTTTTGTTGAATTCAGTACGGAAAAGACGCGCTCAACAAAGCATGTGAGTGCGGCAAGTATAATAATATGAGTTTACTTATTGCCGTCGTCGATTCGCCACTTCTCGCTCGCTATATTTGAGTTCCGGTCGCTTAACGAAAAATTTTTCATGTGAAAGCAACAACAAAGTTAGCTAGCACGGATAGACGATAGCAAGTTTGGTTGTACCTCATTGAGTTCGTTCGTTTCGCCACTTGCTAACTGATGGCGAATCGATGACGGCTTATATTTCCAAACATTTTATTGCCTGTTGCGGTTCTCACTCCGTAAGCAATAATCCAAAACTCTTCAGAGTCGGATGGAATGGTTCCGAGAAGAGTTATTCCATGGGAAAGTTAAACGACTTAAATATTCAGTTTCCGCTGCTTTTCTTTCCTCCAAAGTCAAATAGTGAATTGGCAGGTCCCTGGAACTCGGCCTCTTGTGATTCACACACTTTTCTGGTGACAAAATCAAAGCTTTTTTAAAAATATTTAATTGACTAGGTAATCGTTTCAAAAGTTCTTCGATTAGGGTGATTAAACATTTTTGACAGTATTTTAATATGCTTCTTAAGTCAAGTTTATCACGCAGTTCATTAGCTTCATCTGTAAAATTATCGTGGAAAACTAAGTTTTGTATATTTTTATAATTGGAAAAAATTTATTTGAAGGTAAATTATCGGCAAAAATCGCCAATGGCAATTTCCTAAATGTTTACGCGCATTTATCAAAAAAATAAATCGCCAAATCTGGACACTGTGCTCATAAATGCCAACCACTACATTCATGCAGCTGTCTAGTACATATGCACTAACAACAAAACAAATGAACATATGCGTAAGTGCACACATTTTCGCACCTTTGATTTGCCTGCTTATTCCCGCTTACCGCAGCTTCCCTGCAGAAAATCTGACCAGCTCAGAACTAGCGTAGAACTAGACCTTTTGCCGACATTACTCAATACCCAAGCAATGCTTTCAACTGTCCAGTTTCACACGGCGATGTCATTGGCGGGGGCAATTGTCGCCTAGTGCAGTACTTTGCAACCAGTTTCTAACCGGTTCCGTTTTGGACAGTTTTTTTTATAAGAAAACGTATTTGAGATTCGATTTTTGGATATGTTTTTCGTTTTTTCTTTTCTTTTACAGATTCCATTTTTGTTACATATTTATTCGAGTGTCACTAACCCGCTCTGCATTCCTTTTGTATTAGTTCGGAGATAGTTCTGAGATATGTAGTTCGGAACTAGCGCTTTGTCAGATTGTCTCTAAATTTTACTGCAGCGTTGGTACATTGGGCACACAGCGAACATACACACAAACAGCCTTTTTTTGGAAAAGTCTCATTTTTATTTCACAAATTTACGTTATATTAGAAAATAACTAACTATTTTTTT
>NW_023458569.1:3144345-3144808 GCF_013731165.1 Rhagoletis pomonella | reverse complement strand
TTTTTTAAATTATCAATAACTATTCTATTTCTTCGTGCCATGAGTAGAGTGACCACTTCATAATCAATTGCATTTCTAGTATTGATATTGTTAATTCTGTCTGTTATTTCATCAATTTTTTCTTGAATTTCTTTGTTTATTTCTATTTGTCTATTTCCAGCCCTTATAATTTCATTTTCGGTAGCTGTCAAAATTTGTAAGTCTTGATGGTCGGGGAGTCCAGCCACAAATTTAAGAGCAGACCCCAGGAAATCGATGGCACGTCGAGTTCTACCGGGTCTCCTGAGCATGCGAACTAAGTCGTCCATCTCGTCCAGGTCCTGTTGTAGTAGGTCTTTTTGTTTTTCATTCTTAAGAGCTGCTATTATATTTATGTTGTCCACAAATCCTTCTTCTATGACTGTAAAGTTTATAGTGTGTTTCAGATAAATGAAATTCTGAAAAATTGCGGTTTCGCCTGATG
>NW_023458569.1:3138312-3144245 GCF_013731165.1 Rhagoletis pomonella | reverse complement strand
TTAGTAAATTCAAGGACACTATTACCAACAAAAAGTTTTGGAATATCTTCTACATATACTTCACTATTACTAACAGGTAGCACATATGACTTTGCAGCATTTAAGCAAAGAAAATTATCGCGCGCCCAATGCGAAATTGCAGACAAGTCACTATTTATCTTACAACACATATCCTCAACAAGACCAACACGGCTAGACAAATACAATTGAGAGTCGTCAGCATATGCATGATATGGACATTGTGAAGACCCCAAGTCCCTACACTAAGGACTTCACAATTGGCTGTCACATTTAATGAAATTGAATTGTAGAGTTTTTATATTATATATATATATATACATGTACGTAGAATTTTGAATTTTCCATAATTGTTATTATATATATATATACATTAATACATGTATGTAGACCTGAATTGTATTTATCTACTTATATATATACATAGTAAATGAATTGTTGGATATATATATTTATATACGTGACATTGACATACATATGTCCATATTTATGTTGAGGGTTGAAGTACATACATACGTACTAATGTAGGAGCAAGGAAAAGGAAATAAGGAAAATTTTAGCAACAATATTGTTAGGATAACTGTCTGCCTGCGTGCAGGACAGTATAAATAGAGCAGCAATTGGAATTAAAAATTACTTCTGGTAGAGTAGTCGTATACTCCAGTTGCAAACGCAGATTGGAATGGCTAAGCAACGATTGGGCAGACTAAGTTGCTTAGTAGGTAGTTAAGGTATATGGTGTGACGTGAAAACGCTGCCAAGTAGTACTTATATGGTGTGACGTGGAAACGCCGCCAAGGAAATACGTTATATTGGTGTGACGTGCAAACGCTGCCAGCTAAATAGCGAAATAAAGAAGCGTCACTATAAGAATCATTGGCGTATTTATTTTAACGTTTGGATAAGGGAACCCAACATCCGACTGAGCCACAGCCCAGCTATAGACCGGATAAACCGGTTTCGTTACCATTGGCGCCCAACGTGGGGCCCTTATAAATAAAGGAAGCAGTAAGGGCCAAGGAGTAGAACTCACAAATAACAAAAGTGAAGTGAAGTGAAGTGAAGTGAAGTGATTTGGAAAACTACCAAGCAAGAGTGCAAAGACACCTTTAAAGTGATTGAGACAGAGGGTAAAGCCCAGAAATTAAGAACTGTGAAAGTAATCAAACATTCCTTACCAATAAGAGGGTAAGGTGAAACAAAAGAACATAAACAAAAAAATAAAAATAATAAAAATAAAAAAAAATGGTGAAAACAAAGTGGGTGTACTACTTAAATAAAGAGGAGCTTGTGACCTATACGACGGAGTTCGGCCTTGACAATTCGGGGACCGTCGCGGAGCTGCGTAAACGCCTCTCTACATTTGTACAAGAGGAAGGGGTGACTGAGAACCATCGCGGTCGGGTCACTGATTTAGCGCTTAAACATACGAGGTCTACAAGCGCGGGGAACGCACCAACACCGAAGAGACCCGAAGTGCTACTACTACCACCTACACAACAACCCATCAACGACGACAGCACAAGAGGAACGCCGAACGTGCCCATGTATCCAGTATACGTCGACTCACAACGATCAGCCCCAACTATCATGGACCGCGTACGCAAATGGGGCGTCAAATACGATGGCGGCAAGGACCCGCTGGGTTTCATCGAACGCGCCGAAGAATTAGCCGACGGGTACGAGATAGAAAGAGACGCACTTCTACGAGCATTACCCGAGTTATTTAAGGATAGAGCCCTCGTCTGGTTACGAAACAATCACGGCCACTGGAGAGACTGGGAGGCGTGTAAGCGAGATTTCCTGAAGTTCTTCTTGAATTCCCGGTATTTCGAAACACTCGATGAAGAGATACGGCAGCGTGTTCAACGGCCCAGAGAGGCATTTAAAGACTATGTACTAGCGCTACAAGGCTAATGCGTCATTCCGACTATACGGAGGCACAAAAGCTGCGGCGCATCTATAAGAACTGCCGAAGCGAATACCAGCTGTACATTAAACAAACCGAGTTCAACACTCTTGGAGAGTTGGTAAGTCTGGCAGAAGACTACGAGAATATTGTAGCAGAGAAGGAGTCGCAACGAGCATTGTCCCGCGCAATAACCCCGAGACGAAATGAAGAGCGCAGCTACACTATCCGAGAGGAGCAGAGAAGAGAGAGGTATACGACGCCAGCGAGACGGCACGATGGAGGCGATTATGCGCTACCTACGGGACACCAACGTAAAAGCGAAGAATCTAGCCAAGTAAACCCACGAACGGCGTGCAGACGATGCGGCGAAGACGGACATTTCGCTTACGAATGTCGCAACAATATCCAGCAATTCTGTTGGACGTGTGGTCGGCGGAACATTCGAACTTCTGACTGTTGCCGTGGGAAACAGGGAAACGGCCAAGGACCCTATTCGCGACGAAGTGTGGGTTCTCCAGTAATGCAACCCCAGTCAATGTAACACCAATTCTTAAGCAAGCGGAAGAGCGAGTAATCGCCAGAGCAACAGTGGATGGTAGAGCAGTAATAGCAGCGGTTGATACGGGAGCAACAAGAAGTTTTGTAAGCATTAGAGCAGCGAACACCCTGGGAATCGAGCGGTCACGAAGAGTGAACAAAAGAGTGGTGATGGGAGATGGCAGAACAATAGCGGTCACAGAAGTGAGATAGAGGCGGTAGTAAAGGTGGGCGATCAAGAGCATAGGAGCGAGTTACTCGTCCTACCAGGTTTAGTCGATGACATGGTCCTTGGGACTGACTACCTGGCAAAGGCCAACACAACAGTGAGCTGCGGAGGGCAGACATTGACGATGAATGCAGAGGACGACATTCGAACGAAGGCTGCATGTACCACGATGTTGGAAGTGCGCGATGTAGAGAGAGCTGAGGAAGGCGAAAAGGCTGCAAATGAACAACCCACATCCACCGAGGATACGACGGAAGTCAAAAATTTCTTGAAGAAGGAATTGCTCGCATTCGAGAAGATAACGGGTACGACTAACATCGCCGCCCATAAGATTGTAATGCGGGATGATAGACCAATAAAACAACGCTACTTTCCCAAGAACCCGAAAATGCAGGAGGTAATAAACAGGGAGATCGACGAGTTAATAGAGAAGCAGTGCATCGAGCCTTCCCATAGCCCACACAGCGCGCCAATCGTGCTCGTAAAGAAGAAAAATGGAAAGTGGAGACTTTGCGTGGACTATCGGCAACTTAACTCGCGATCGGTACCGGATGCGTACCCAATCCCACGAATCCTATATATTTTAGACCGCCTGAGAAGCGCTAAATTCATTAGCAGCCTCGACTTGAAGAATGGGTACTGGCAAATCCCGATGGAAGAGAGTAGTAAGGAGTATACTGCGTTCACTATGCCAGGACGTGGCCTGTTCCAGTGGGGCGTGATGCCGTTCGGGCTACATTCAGCGCCTGCGACGTTTCAACGAGCACTGGACAAAGTCATCGGACCAGAATTGGAACCGCACGCGTTTGTGTATCTGGACGATATTATCACGAGTGCGACGCTAGGCCAACACATGGAACATCTGAAAGAAGTGTTTCGACGATTGCGACAGGCGAACCTCAAGATCAACCCAGAGAAGTGTGAGTTTTTCAAAAAGAGTTTGAAATACCTGGGTCATGTGGTGAGCGAAGAAGGGATTCACACCGATCCTGACAATATTGCGGCGATTAAAGGATTGACACCGCCAACAAACACACGCGAGCTACGGCGCTTTCTGGGCGTAGCGTCATGGTATCGGCGATTTGTTCCGAATTTTTCGCACATTGCACACCCTCTGACGTCATTACTGAAGAAAGGAAGCCGATGGAAATGGGGCAATGAGCAGCAGACGGCCTTTGACAAATTAAGGAGCGCACTAACGGAAGCACCGGTATTAGCCTGTCCAGATTTTTTTCCCAGCATTTCACGCTACAAACCGATGCCAGCGACTTTGGGCTAGGTGCAATACTGACACAGGAGTTAGACGGCGCGGAGCGAGTCATAGCCTACGCTAGTCGACGGCTGAACAAGGCAGAGCAAAACTACTCGGCGACTGAAAAGAAGTGTCTGGCCATTGTGTGGGCTATACGGAAAATGAGACCGTACCTGGAGGGTTACGAATTCACGGTTATCACCGACCACCTGTCCTTGAAATGGCTGAATGCGATCGAGAGTCCCTCAGGACGCATTGCAAGATGGGTACTAGAACTCCAGCAACATACATTCGATGTAAAGTACCGCAAGGGTAAGTTGAACGTCGTTGCCGATGCACTGTCACGACAACCCCAAGACGTACAGCTCAACATATTAGTGCAGGATAAAGAGGCAACGGCCTGCAAGTGGCTGACCGAGAATATGGCAGAGGTGAAGAGGACACCAGAAAAGTTCCCGGACTACACAATTGTAAACAACGAACTGTATCGACACATCGCAGTCCAGATGGATGATGAAGACACGATACCGTGGAAGCTATGCGTGGCAGCGCCACTACGTGAGAGAGTACTGAAGAAAGTTCACGATAGTCCAAGCGCAGTACACATGGGCATCCGCAAGACGATAACGAGAGCGACGGCACGTTACTACTGGCCCGGAATGTTCAGGGACATAAAGAGGTATGTCCGACAGTGTACTACCTGCCAGATTTACAAGCCCAGCCAACAGAAAGCTGCGGGAAAGATGCTGACCCAGATCGCAGAAGAACCTTGGGCTACAGTATGAGCAGTCTTTGTGGGACCATTGCCACGATCAAAGCACGGAACCAAAACCGTACTAGTCTTTATCGACAAGTTTTCCAAATGGGTGGAAATTGTGCCTCTACGGAAGGCGACAGCTGAAGGCCTTAACAAAGCGTTTCGAGAACGCGTACTCGCTATATTTGGAGTCCCGAAAATTGTTATAACTGACAATGGAACACAATTCACCAGCAGAGAGGTCAAACGGCTACTACGAGAGTACGGGGTTAAGCATCAACTCACCGCACCATACACGCCACAAGAAAATCCGACGGAGAGGGCCAACCGCAACATAAAGAGAATGCTTGCACAGTTTACCGGAAAAGAACAGCGAAACTGGGACGACTTACTACCCGAAATGACACTAGCGCTTGATACCAGTGTTTGCGAAGCCACCGGCTACAGCCCTGCCTTCTTAGTGCAAGGACGCGAGCCGCGAGCACCAAAAGCCCTCTACGACGAACAAACTTTCGGTACAGGCCATACGATGACGACACCAGAGGCGAAGGCAACGAAAATGCGAGTGATATTTGAGATGGTAAGGCGAAATCAGCAGACAGCGTCGATCGAGCAAGCGCGTCATTACAACTTGCGCAGGAGGAAATGGCGACCAGTGGTAGGTGACCGAGTGCTGGTGAAGGAGCATCACCTATCGAAGGCGACGGAAAACTTCGGGGCAAAACTTGCACCGAAGTATGCTGGGCCGTACCGAGTGATGAACTTCGTTTCGCCAGTAATCGTCGAATTAGACAAGGTACACAACGGTAAGAGGAGAACAGCACATCTGAGTGAGCTGAAGCCATTTTACGACGATGAAGAGGCCGACGCGGCAGAGTCACCAAAAATCCTTCCCCGGCATGCACCTGAGCCTAATTCGACGCAAGGCGAAGAATAGGTAAATTTCGGTCATAGACAGAAATGTGATAGCTCGGCAATTGCCAAATAGGGGAGCGATTGCCATGAAAAGGAGACCCTTAGGGGAGAGAAGAAAAAGAGAAAATATAAGAGAAAAGAGGGAAGAAGAAGAGGGAGTTTCAAAAGAAAGAAGAAGAAAAATCAGTTTAAAGAAAGAAGAAGAAGGAGCTTAAAGGAAAGGATAAGAGGAAGGAGTTTAGAAAAAAAAGGAGAATGAGAAGAAGAAGAAGAAGAAGAACGAGGTTGTAGCACGAGAATACTATGAAAAAAA
>NW_023458569.1:3135765-3138212 GCF_013731165.1 Rhagoletis pomonella | reverse complement strand
AGTGAGAGTTTTGTTTTTCTTCCAGGTCGCCGGCACATTTATTAATGCAAGCGAAAGGACCTCCACTCGCTTGTCACCTGAAAAAGCCACGATTTTGAGAAATCTGCGTCAATCTCAACGATCTCCACACAGGAACCGGACTCAAAGCTACAATTAAACAAACAAAGAAAAAACCTAAGCACACGTTCACACGAGCCTACAGTGAAGATCTCTGCCACTAGCCTCGAGCTACAGGAAGCACATTATCACACATCCGCACGTACTAGCGACACCTGTATACTTGCACCAAGGGAACAAAAGCCACCTACATACATACATCACATCAATCGCACAGCACACTATTCACGGATCACATCACATCACAGCCAACAACATCAACATCGACGCCACTCCAGTGGTAGCAGGCCTACAGCCGCTGGGAAAGGAATGTTAACAACAGAAAGAGACGAGACAACAGTAGCAGCGCCGCGGGAGCATACATAAGTGGGGTGCTACGCCTACGCCACTGACCAGCAGCAGCGCCGAAAACCCAGCGATCAGCTCTCTTAGTTTTTGTTTTGTTATGGTCATTAGCATAGATATTTGGAGCTCTCTTAATTTGTATTTAGAATTTTAGTTACCTTTTTCTTACATAGCCGCATTCCTTTGTTTTTTTAATTCCGTTTTTTTAGTTGGATAAGTAAAATATATGTATGCCAGGTATTTGCTTTTTTAGGGAAATTCGCATTTTTCACATAACTTTTCGATAGTATCACGTCTGAGTAATATATAAGTACTTAGGATCACTGATTCAAATGCTTTTTGCTGGTACTCAGTTTTATTTTCTGTTTAGTTTCCACAGTACCACCTTTTTATATCAACCGCATGTTGACTTATGTATGTACATAGGTTTATAGGTGTACATATATAAGCACATACATACGCACATACATACCCTGATGAATATATGCATATGCATATGTACGTACGCCCGTATGTATTTGCTCATACATAAGTACACAATTTATATTTTTCGCTCTTTTTCTAATCCCCGTTTTAGACGGCACAGCACTTTCTTGGGTTTTTTTACGGGCAATTTATGATTAGTATTAAATTTTAGTTTTTTAAGTAGTAATTTTTATTTATACCGCATTTTTGGCTTATAATTAAGGTTTCCGCGCAGTACTATGACCCGCTCGATGCCCCGAACCACGAGCGTGTGATAATACTGTGAGTAGGGCAGTAGGTAAAGAACTCAGAGCATAGGCTGAGGGAGTGAATATGTATGTATGACCATTTGTAGGAAATTCTCTAACTCCACACAGGTTCTCGACAGCATGCTGGTACCATCATCGCTGGAGACCAAGGTGAGTACGATTTAAATTGATTTCTCTTGTTACTATAGCGTACATACATATTTAATATATACATAAGTACAAACATACATTCAATTACCCGGTATATATGTATTTGGGTAGGCAGATACATTCTTATCACGTTTTTTTTTCTTTGTGAATTATTAAAAACTAAAGCGGAGTTTAGAAGTATTGAAAATATTGAGTTAGGATTAATGTGGACATAGGTAATAGGCACGAATATATAAGATTACGTAGGTTTCACTGTTAATGGAGTAATTGAAAACCATTAGATTAAGTGCAGTAAACTAAGGTCAAAGTAGGAGATACTATAAATATTTATGTAATAGTTAGCCCATTAGAAATTAGTTAGCATTAGGGTATACTCTTAAGCACTTATACAAAAACAAAGAAAGGAAATAATAAAGTTGTGAATTGTAGAGCTAAGATAGAAAAGAAGAAATATGAAGTGAAATTTTTTTGTTTGTTTTGGATAGGAATTCAGCTGAGTAATGGAGTGCTAGGCACAGGTTTTTGGTGTGGGTGTTGCACTTGTGCAACAGAGGGGAAGAGGGAGTGTGAAGACGCAACGACAACTGAGGTGAAATGACTGACTGATTGTTAGACGGACGTGTGTCAGGCTTAGGGGGCGTTGTAAGAAGGTGAGGAGTCATGACAACGCCCAAGGTTTTGCGTGGAGTTCACGCAGAAGAAGGGTGGGATGACTCCACCTGACATGACGGGACTGGACCATTTATCTGTAGTGCTTTCTCTTGCTCATCTTCTTATTTCTCTTTGTTATTTGTGACCATCCGCACTAGTATTTCTCCGTATCACCAGGCACGATTAACTTTTTGTTTGTGTAGCGACTACCAAGGCAGGCGGAAATGACAACCCCCCCAACCGACGAGCTAGCTTGGGATGCAAGCGCGCCTGCATGCCGCATCGCCGGGTACAAATACGCAGCTACATAACAACGCTTGCATGACATAAATACTTGGATGCTGGGGATCATCATCTTCATCGCACCACAAAAATCGCTGAGCATGCATGTCGGTGTCCCGGATATGCGGATGCGGTGAAACATCTCCGCTATATCACCGCATATAGCTA
>NW_023458569.1:3131507-3135665 GCF_013731165.1 Rhagoletis pomonella | reverse complement strand
AAAACTTTTTTGTCTTCGAGTAAAATTTGCGAATCGACTTTAATTAATGTAAAGTAATCGTTGACGAGTGCGGTCGTGCTTTTACTTAGCTCTGTCGTTATCAGTTTTCTTACGATGTCTTTGTGTGGTAATTGCGGTGCGCAGTGTGTAGGAGGTGATGCTGTTGCTTGCGGTCTTTGTTTACACAATTTCCATATTAAATGTGTTAAACTAAACTCGGCATGTTTAAAACTTTTGAAATCCAACAAAAACCTACTATTCAAATGTGACACTTGCTGTTCTGTTTATAATTCGTCTTGCTTAGCCAAGTTTGAAAATGCTTTCCGCGCATTAAAGGAGTTTCAAGACGATTTATGTGGTGAAAAAATCACCCTTAATAATGAAAATGCATCGTCATCTAATCAAGTTGGCATAATTGCTGCTAGCAACAATAACAATGCCAGTAATAGTGCTGATTCAAATAAAAGAATTTTGCGTTCAAAAGCAAATTCACCTCGTTGGATTGACAGTGGGCACGAGTTCTTCTGCTTCCAGTAGTGCAGAATCGGCTAATGGTGTTGTTGCTGAACTCGCTACTGAGTTTAATGCAAATTTCTCTGCTGTGAGTGATGCTGACCATAACAATTGCGCTTCGCCTGCAATTCAACGCAGCATTGGAGAGGAGAGTGGTTCTAATGTTATTGCTCAGACAGCAGTTAGTGGTTCTCTTAACCTACCTGCTGTCTCTTCTGTGGTTGTGTCCGATAACCTGTCAGCTTCGGGTAATGCTAATGCTGTGCTTTCTCAACAACAAGTAAATAATGAAAGCGAATGTGAAGATAATACTGTGTGGACGAAAGTAAATAACAAACGGCGTAATAACAATGTGGTTGTTGTTGGGTCTAATGTTAGCACGGAGTTGTGTGTAGTTGATCGTATGAAGTGGGCGCATTTGTCGTCATTCGACCCTAAAGTCACTGCTGATGACATTATCAATTATGTGTGTAAACATGTAAAAATTGAGAGAAAGGCTATCTCTTGCTATGCATTAATTAAAAAAGATGACCCAGCAGAAAATCGTACACATGTTAACTTCAGGTTGGGTGTTCTATCTGCCGAGTTTCCTAGTATTCTCGATGCGAAAATTTGGCCTTTGAATGTAAAGGTAAAACCTTTTAATTTTTTTCGGAAAAGGGGAGGTCGAACCCAAAGGTCTTAACTGCTATGAATGGAAATGCTTTTCCGGAATCTAGTGCTGAGCTAAAAATCTACTACCTAAACATTTCTGGCTTAAGAACAAAATCGAAGACAGTATTTCAATTTAGTTCTCAAGAGGTTTATGACGTGCTGGTGATTGTCGAGACTTGGCTTAAATCGGATTTATATGATAGCGAGTTTTTCGATCCTAATTTATACAATGTGTTCCGTAAGGATCGGGATTCCATGAAAACTGGCTGTTCAAGAGGAGGTGGTGTTCTAATTGCAGTTCGACGTAAATTCCGTGCAACAATGGTTGACCTTGGAAATGATGACACCTTGCTCGACCAAGTTTGCGTTCGAATCAAAGGAATGAAATCTCGAAATTTTCTATATGTATTTGCTTCATATATTCCACCAAATAGTAACTTTGAGTTATACAAAGCGCATGTAGATAATGTAATTGGGCTATCCCTTGATCTTAAAACTGACCATATTTGTGTTCTGGGTGATTTTAATCTCAGTGACATAGTTTGGTGTAGTAAGTCTGATAACGCGCTTCTTTTTCCAAGTAACATTACCGTTTTTGCTTAATAGTTTGCTCATATATTCAAAGTATATTTTGCCACAATTGAGGAATGTGGCCAACCTTTTCAACTGAGAGGTGGCCAATCGTGAGTCTTACTTTATTGACAATTTCCTCAGTGTAAATCTCATTCAAGTAAACTTTATTTTTAATGATTTAAATAGATTATTAGATCTTATATACATCAGTGATAATGTTGATTTTTGTATATCTAAATGCAGTTCGCCGATTTCCGAAGCTACTATGCACCATGTGCCTTTAGAAATCGGGCTCAAATTTTATGTTTTTTCGGAAATCGTGGCTGATGTAAGTAGTGACTTCGATTATGCGTCTTGTGATTTTCCAGCTCTTAATAAGTCGATTTCTGAAATTAATTGGGATGAACTTCTTTTGGACTCGGAGGTTCATAGCTGCTATTCAACTTTTAAATTAAAAGTTAATCAATTCTGTTTAAATAACATACCTATAAAACGAAAGCGATCTTATAAGTCACCTTGGTATAATAGAGCTTTAATGAATTTAAAAAACATTAAAAACAAATACCTTAAGAAGTTCAAATCAACTAGAATCCAAGCATTCTTTGTAAAGTTTCAGCAATGTCAGAAAGAGTTTAAGTCATTAAATAATCTTCTGTACTCAAAGTATATAAGGAGTACTGAGCGTAATATCAAAGCTAACCCGAAATCTTTCTGGGGCTTCGTAAAATCGAAAAAAGTTTCTAGTATACCTAGTTCATTATTTTTAGATAACAAGTCGGCTAATACTCCTGTTGAGGCCGCTAATCTTTTTGCGGAATATTTTGTCTCTAATTTTGTTGAAGACGATGTGATTTCTCCTGACTTTTCATCTGAAATACCCCCTTCTATTAATCTAGGGACTTTGCATATATCCTCTGATGAAGTTTCAAGGGCGATGCTTTCTCTCAATACTTCGCCAAAATCGGACGTAGACGGCCTATCAGCTCTTTTTTTAAGAGCCTGCCCAGCGTTGTCATATCCTTTACACTTGATTTTCAACAAATCCCTTTCTTCCGGTATTTTTATTAATGAGTGGAAGATAACAACAATTACGCCACTTTTCAAAAATGGTAGTAAAAGTAATGTTCGTAATTATAGGCCAATTGCAAAACTATCAAATATTTCGAAGCTGTTTGAAAGTGTTGTTAAGGACAAAATCTATTTCGCTGTAAAATCATTACTAAGCCCATACCAACATGGATTTATTTCTGGGCGCTCGACAGTCTCTAACTTAATGGTATTTAGCGATTTTTGCACCTCAGCGTTTTCGATTGGCTCGCAAGTGGATTGCATATATACTGACTTCTCTAAGGCGTTTGACAGAGTCTCCAACAGGATTCTGATCACTAAGTTAGCTTGCCTTGGCTTCCATTCATCCGTTTTGCAATGGATAACGTCATATCTATCCAATCGTCGTTGTGCTGTCTCAATTGATTCCTCAACTTCGGACTTTTTTGTTGCCCCTTCTGGGGTTCCTCAAGGTAGCATTTTAGGCCCTCTACTTTTTGTTCTTTTTATAAATGACATTGGAAGTTGTTTTACCTTTTCAAATTATCTTCTTTTTGCTGATGATTTGAAAATTTTTACGATGGTTAACAATATGGAAGACTCAAGTAAGCTTCAAAGTGATTTGAACAGTCTTCATGTGTGGTGTGAAAAGTCGCGGCTGTCGTTGAACATTGCTAAGTGTTTTCACTTAACTTATACTAGGCTTCTTAATGCTACATCTACCCTTTATTTTATTGATAACTGTGTTTTAAACAAAGTTTCAGAGACTAAAGATCTTGGAGTGGTTTTCGAATCAAAGTTTTCATTTAATAATCACATAAATTTCCTTCTTTCAAAGGCTTATTCGGTATTGGGATTTATTCGACGTAGTTCCATTGATTTTTCTGATCCATACACTTTTAAGCTTCTTTTTACTTCTCTTGTACGCTCCAATTTAGAATATGCAGTAATTATCTGGAGACCCTATGATCAGCAATCGATAAATAGGATCGAACGGGTTCAAAAGATATTTCTAAAGCATGCATTGCGCTCTTTACGGTTCGAGGATCCAATGCCACCATACCAATCTCGGCTATTGCTTATTGATCTATGCTCTCTAGAAAAAAGAAGGTCCATTCTAGCTCTCTCGTTTATTTTCAACATAGTTAATGGCAATGTCGATTGTCCAACTCTTCTAGAGCGAATAAATTTTAACGTTCCGCAAAGAAATCTGCGAAGCTTTCTTCCTTTTTACGTTGCTAGTTGCAGAACTAATTATGAAAGTAATGCACCTATTACGCGTGCCTTAAAAGAATTTAATGACTTATCTTCTTTTAAATTAATTGATTTTTCCTTATCAAGATCTAACTTTGTGTTGATCTTAAATTCTAT
>NW_023458569.1:3130816-3131407 GCF_013731165.1 Rhagoletis pomonella | reverse complement strand
ATAATAATTGCAATAAGCGAGAAACTAATTTAAGGAGAAGCAATGTATTGCAAATTTTTTATTCCAAATACGAACCTGAAGTAAACGAGACATAGGCGCTAATACTTAAACTTGATTGTTTCATTTTGTACTGGCTTTTTCTTGGGCATTTCGTTGTCTTTTTTATTTATTGTAATTGCCACTGGTCGGTAAAAAGGCTTGCCGTCCACAAAACAATGAGTTTTCATAAAAAAGTATGCTTAAGAACTTTTCTCACTAAGTTAGCAATATATGAATGAATAATGCTAGATGAATAAAACATTTAAATATACACATACTTTTATAAGCATTTTTTTATATGTTTATGTGGGATTCGTTATCGTCCACTTGGCGTTACTATACTTATTAGGCAAACAATGATGATGAAATCAAGATCAAGGCTATTTATAATATTAGCATTTGATTTGACTCATATAATAAAATTTAAATAGGGTAATAAAAAATAAATATATTCTTTGACGGCAACATTGAGTTTAAGATTATTTCCATATTTTTTATTGAATCATATTATGAAGCATAAAATAGATTACTAAAGTATATGTATATTTAAAT
>NW_023458569.1:3128689-3130806 GCF_013731165.1 Rhagoletis pomonella | reverse complement strand
GTTGACAGCTTTGAATTCGTGTAGCAACAGTAAAAATATTCTCCCAGTTAAACTTCATAATCGGCGTTATCGACTCCGTGATATAAGTATGGCGTCGATAACGATGTGCAACTGGGAGTTAAGGCTCTGTTACGTACGTGTTTTTACGTAGAAATCAAAAACCAACAGACTTCTACGTATGTAATGCTGTGCGTTGGGTAACAGCTTACACGCGAAGCTCATTTAACAGATTCCTTACAACTCTCAAGCAATGCCAAGTATACATAACAGAGCCTTTAGTGTTAGCCAGACATGGTGCAAACGGCTCTTAATAGGTTAAGTTGATTTCCTGTTCCTTAATTTAAAAAAGTTTAATGCTTAATTTGAATAAAGTTTCATTTAATTTGAAAAAAGTTTCATTTGGTTTGAATAAAGTTTCATTGAATCTGAAAAAAGTTTCATTTAATTGGAAAAAGGTTTCGCTTCATCTGAAAAAGGTTTCAATTAATTTGAAAAAGGTTTCGCTTAACCTGAAAAAGGTTTCATTTAATTTGAAAAAGGTTTCGGTTAACCTGAAAAAGGTTTCATTAATTTGAAAAAAGTTTAATTTAAACTGAAAATGCTATATATTAGTTTTTAGTTTTGAGTACCAATTAGTAGTTTTATCCCAAAGAGTATTGCGTTGTTGCCATTGTATTTTTTTGAAGTATCTTTTTAGATCTTCGATGTTTAGATTTGGTACCATGAATAAAGGTCGCTTTAGTGCATGTTTCGCTGTTTGGTTCGCAAACTCATTGCCTGGTATCTGCGCTTGTCCAGGTACCCAGATTAACTTTAGTCTTGGATATGTCTGTATGAGTAGGTTTCTAATGGTCTTAGCATAGTGTTCATTATTGTTTAGGTTCCTAATTGCTTCAACAGATGCTAGTGAATCAGTGCATATCGCGTATTTTCCTTTTAGTTTGTATGCATATGTGATTGCTTCAAATACGGCGATGAGTTCTCCGCTATAATTAGAACTATATGGTGGTAATAGTGCGGATTAATGACTTGTTTGCCCTTTGTTATACAAAAGCTGACACCGCCATCTTTTTTTGAGGCATCGGTAAATATGTATGCGTAGTTTTTGAGATGTTGTTTTAGTTCACAAAATTTTTGTTTGTATATCGTATTTGGTGTAATTGATTTTTTCAGCTGTTGTAGTGATGAGTTTATCGAGTTTGCGTTAAAAGTCCGTGCAGGATTTTCTTTGTGCTTTGGTTTAGAGTTCATAATTGGGATATTTAATTGGAGGAAGAGCGATATAACCTTGTCTAGAATTGATGGAATTTTTCTTTGTTTTTTTTTTTTTTTATATTTTGCTATGGTTTTTGATAGAGGGGAGTTATCGTTAAAAAGAATTGTTGTGGCTAGCTTTGAGGTAGCGAGTTCTGTACAATTTTGTAAAGACATCATATTGGCTTCTAAGAGCATTGAGTTTATCGGTGATGTTCTGAAATCGCTTAGAGCCATTCGAATTGCCGCGTAATACACTGTTCAATTTTTTTAGCGGTGTTTTTGACGCGTTACCGTAAAGGTATATGCCATAGTTAATTTTCGCTTTAATAAGTGCATGTACCACTGATAGAAGGGTGTGTGTGTTGCAATTGAATTTCTTTGATGCTAAGCATTTTACCATGTTCAGGCGTTTGGTTAAAGAATTGGTAATATATTCTATGTGGTAATACCAATGGTAGCGTTGCTGAAAGATAATACCTAAAATCTTTAGTTTATCTACTTGATTTAGTGACAGGCTATTGCATTGGGCAACAGGATTGCAAAGATGTTTTCTACATATATGTAAGTGACTAGATTT
Source organism: Rhagoletis pomonella (assembly GCF_013731165.1). NCBI lineage: Eukaryota > Metazoa > Arthropoda > Insecta > Diptera > Tephritidae > Rhagoletis > Rhagoletis pomonella. Next base: position 3,128,972 of record NW_023458569.1, on the reverse strand, counting down.
GGTGACCGAAAGTTGTGCACCTGAGTAGCTGCACCACGATTGGATATCGTTGAATAAAGTTGATAATTCTATGTGGGGATTTTTGCTCTTATTTAATTTCTTTGCAATTATGAAATCATCTGCATATGCAACAAAGTCGAGTTCCTTATGTAAAGCGATGGTTTCGGATAATTTGTTGTAAGCTATTAGAAACAATATTACGGATATTGGTCATCCTTGTGGTATGACGTTCATTAAAGGGTATGTATTGGAATAGGTGTTGTCAACTTTGACAATAATTTTT
>NW_023458569.1:3125105-3128589 GCF_013731165.1 Rhagoletis pomonella | reverse complement strand
TTTTTTGATCATAACTTATTTCTGAAATTCTGCTAATGCCAAAATTTTTCTTTAGACCAGTGCTACCACCTCTACCACATGGCATAAAAAGTACATTCAAAAATTTTTTTGTAGTACCGTGTTATTTCTCAAATTTTCCCATATCCCTGTTTTTGTGGGTATTTTTAGCCCTTTCCCCAAAAGGAATAGAGTTAAGCCCAATTTCATATCCACTCTCATGTTCATAAAACCAATATTTTCCTATAGAAATTTGAGTAACGTTCCAGAAAATCAATTGCATGAAGATTTGAACTGTTTTTAAGTAATATCGACAGTTAAACTCTTGTCAGGGGTTCACTACTGTGAACTCGGACCAAGAACGAAAAAAAAATAAATTTGAGCTTAATCACAAATAAGCCATCTGGTTCTTATTGTTGTACAATTGAGTTAGTTTAATAGTGCATGTTTTTTAATTAAATAAAACTTTTACTTGTTGTGCCGAGTCGATGAAATATTCAGCTACAGAATAAAATTCATCAGCTGATTGTATATGCTAAAGATAGTATGTACTTCAATTATTGAGAGAGGAAATGATAGTTTTCTTTATAGTAAAAATCGAGTCCGATATGTCAAACGTGCTGGAATGAGAGTTAAAATCTTGACATAAACAACAGAGGTCGAAAGTGTCTTCACACTCCATAGGGAACATTAAAGTTTACTTCAGCCAGAAGCACCGGGCTATTAATCAAGCGTGTCATTAATTTTACGATAAATTTCTCTACGACTTGCGAGTGTAGGCAGGAGTGAGCTTTAGACGACTAATGTAAAGAGGAAGATTTTACTCTGAATCCCAGTTAAAATCACGCAATGTAAAAAGCAAGAATTGTTTTTGAATTGATTCAATCCTTTCTGAATGAACTTGGTTGCGAAAAAATCAAACTTTTGGCTCGCTATTGAGTAAAACCAAATGCACATCAAAACTTGTCAATAATACTACACTGAGGGAACAAAATATAAAAATCAATCAGAAACGTAATTGCTCTTATCATAAACGTCAACGAAAGTACTGTATATTGACGAATATTCAATTGCGCGCATATTAAAATGAAGGCGTTCGTTATGAAAAAAGTATCCGTGAAGTGAATAATCAAGATAAAAACAAAAAAAAAAATATTTAATTTGCATGTTGCCTGCAGCGGAATTCGAGCATCTCTGCGCACTCAGCTACAGCCAGACATATAAAAGTGCTTTCAAATGTTAAATACCCATCAACACCACGGCAGATCTTTTGAACTTGTTCTGAGCTGACTCCGGCTTAGATGGTTCTGAACAACAGTTCCTAGATAGTCCAAAAAGGTTCACCTCCGGGCTAGAAAAAATGTGGTTAGTTTTGAGCTGGTTCTAAGAAGTATAGTATATAGCCTTTTCTTTAAATAAGCACGCATACAATTTTGTAAATAAAAAATACTTCTTTACTAATAAATACTAATTTACTTTTTGAGGCAAACTGTGCTTTAAAATTAGGAACATAAAGTGTCAGTTATTCCTTAGTTTTCTAAAACCGTTATTCTTAAAAATAATTTATATTTGTTACGTAGAATGGGTATTTCTGTGTTACTTATAATTAAAACTCTGAGAAAGACGGTGATATATTGAATGCTTATTTGTGATAACTCAGCGTTAAATTGTATTAAATGTATTGAAATGTAATACATAGACATATACGGCATCGAATTAAGAACATATAGAATTTTGAATATTCAAAATGGTTTTCATGCTAAATATTTTTCGTAAATTTTTTATTCAAGGATGGCTCATAAGTATTATAACATAAACATATAAATTCACGTTTCTGTGTTGGGAAATTTAGTAGAATTCTAGAAACTTCAATATTTAAATCAGAGTTATAAGTATGCAGTTCTATAGCCCATTAAATTTTAGTATAATTAATCGCGCTGATTTTTTATAACTCTTTTTACGCACGCTCTTGAAGGTATTCTCCTATTTAAATATTTTCGTTTAAGATGCAAGAATATACTTTACTACACTAACTTGATGGCTACAACACAGAATACCCGAAATATTTATAAAAAAGCTCTGATTAAAACGTTTGAAATTTGATGACAGTTTTTTGAGTTATATCAAGTTTGCAGCAAAGTTGGGAATTTGAATTTAAATGGTTTATGGAATATGAGACATACTACTTATATAAAAACTTACGAAAAGGAAATTAAAAACAAAAAAAATCACTGCACAACTACACATTTCGGGTGCTCAGTGATATATTTACGTATGTACAGTATCGGTCATATCAATAGCACCCTCGTTTCAAAGTGAGATTGTTTACCCTTTGCGGTTATTTTTTTTAATCTGATTAAAAGGTAAAATTTAGATAAAAAACCGCTAAATTTAACTTTGTCTTGTATAAAGTTTGAAAACACGGTTTATATGATTTTGTTTTAAGCATGATCATTTTTCTATAAAATAATAACAAACAAATTTCAACTCTCAATATATTGTAAATAACGGGTGATTTTTTTGAGGTTAGGATTTTCATGCATTAGTATTTGACAGATCACGTGGGATTTCAGACATGGTGTCAAAGAGAAAGATGCTCAGTATGCTTTGAAATTTCATCATGAATAGACTTACTAACGAGCAACGCTTGCAAATCATTGAATTTTATTACCAAAATCAGTGTTCGGTTCGAAATGTGTGAAATGTGAAATTTTGTTCAGCGATGAGGCTCATTTCTGGTTGAATGGCTTCGTAAATAAGCAAAATTGCCGCATTTGGAGTGAAGAGCAACCAGAAGCCGTTCAAGAACTGCCCATGCATCCCGAAAAATGCACTGTTTGGTGTGGTTTGTACGCTGGTGGAATCATTGGACCGTATTTTTTCAAAGATGCTGTTGGACGCAACGTTACGGTGAATGGCGATCGCTATCGTTCGATGCTAACAAACTTTTTGTTGCCAAAAATGGAAGAACTGAACTTGGTTGACATGTGGTTTCAACAAGATGGCGCTACATGCCACACAGCTCGCGATTCTATGGCCATTTTGAGGGAAAACTTCGGAGAACAATTCATCTCAAGAAATGGACCGGTAAGTTGGCCACCAAGATCATGCGATTTGACGCCTTTAGACTATTTTTTGTGGGGCTACGTCAAGTCTAAAGTCTACAGAAATAAGCCAGCAACTATTCCAGCTTTGGAAGACAACATTTCCGAAGAAATTCGGGCTATTCCGGCCGAAATGCTCGAAAAAGTTGCCCAAAATTGGACTTTCCGAATGGACCACCTAAGACGCAGCCGCGGTCAACATTTAAATGAAATTATCTTCAAAAAGTAAATGTCATGGACCAATCTAACGTTTCAAATAAAGAACCGATGAGATTTTGCAAATTTTATGCGTTTTTTTTTAAAAAAAAGTTATCAAGCTCTTAAAAAATCACCCGTTATTTAAAAAGGAAATGACCTGAATGACCTTAATAGCATGTACCGAT
>NW_023458569.1:3123050-3125005 GCF_013731165.1 Rhagoletis pomonella | reverse complement strand
TTTGAGTTATATCAAGTTTGCAGCAAAGTTGGGAATTTGAATTTAAATGGTTTATGGAATATGAGACATACTATTTATATAAAAACTTACGAAAAGGAAATTAAAAACAAAAAAAATCACTGCACAACTACACATTTCGGGTGCTCAGTGATGTATTTACGTATGTACAGTATCGGTCATAACAATAGCACCCTCGTTTCAAAGTGAGATTGTTTACCCTTTGCGGTTATTTTTTTTAATCTGATTAAAAGGTAAAATTTAGATGAAAAACCGCTAAATTTAACTTTGTCTTGTATAAAGTTTGAAAACACGGTTTATATGATTTTGTTTTAAGCATGATCATTTCATTCTATAAAATAATAACAAACAAATTTCAACTCTCAATATATTGTAAATATTTAAAAAGGAAATGACCTGAATGACCTTAATAGCATGTACCGATCTCAAAGACTTCCCATACTAACAACCGGCGACTTCAACAGCTGGCACCCCAGCTCTCAATATATTGTAAATATTTAAAAAGGAAATGACCTGAATGACCTTAATAGCATGTACCGATCTCAAAGACTTCCCATACTAACAACCGGCGACTTCAACAGCTGGCACCCCAGCTGGGGGTCAAAAACAGAAAACAAAAGAGTAGAAACCATGTCGGAATTCATATCAAACTCAAAAACCATTATACTAAATGATGGTTCCCCAACGCACTACAATACAACGACATATCCTGACGCACATTGATTTAACTTAGCCTCACCTATTCTAGCCCTACACGCAGCATGGAAAACAGAAACTAGTCTTTCGGGAACTCAACTATTCCCCATCAGTGACTCAGAACACCCATTACCGCGACCGAAATTTAACATAAAGAGGGCTGATTGGCAAAAATTTTACGAAATGGCAATTAACATGCATGCACAACGACCCATAAGCAACAACGTTAACAAGGAAAGCAAATATTAAAAAAATAATACTTCAAAGTGCAAATGAATGTATACCCCAATACGACATCAAGAAAGGCAAAAAATCTATCCCATGGTGGAACCGAACTTTAGAAAATCTTATAAAAGAAAAAAACAGGCTCAGGAAATTAAACAAGCTAAACGAACTGCCCTTTCAGCCCTCACAACTGATATCAGCCCCGCATCCGCACCTGAAAGAATCTGGTCTAACATAAGGCGTTTATGTGGTATAAAGTCAAAGATATCCATTCACTGTATAAACGACACAAACGGGACAGCTGCACTTACAAACAGAAGCGATATTGCCAACAAGTTGCCCAAAGAATGGTCAGAACAATCACATGACAACAACTTTCCAACCATTTTCAACACCACAAAATCATAGCTACCACAAAAGTGCCTCATATTACAGCAAACGCTTCGGCCAAGATTATCGAAAAAGATATAACACTAATAGAACTATCAATCGCAATAAACAATCTGAAAGGCAAAACACCAGGTATAGACAGAATATCATACCCTATGATAAAGAACTTACCAACCGCAGTTAAACAACGAATAACCCAACTTTTCAATACCATATACAATACATATATATTCCTAAAACTAGTCTAATAATCCCAATATTGAAACAAAACCAAGGCAAAACATGCCCAAATTCATACAGACCCATTTCACTGAACCCATGCTTATCTAAGGTATTAGATAAGATTATGGCCAATAGATTGTGGTGGTGGGTCCGACCACAAAAACTTTTAAACCCGAATCAAATAGGTTTTCAAAAAGGAAAATCTATATCTGATTCGCTGTTATACCTTGATCATCAAATCACTCAATCCCTCAGGACCGGAAAACACATATCTCTTATATCACTAGATTTCTCTAAAGCTTATGATAAAATTGGCGCCCATATAATCTTGGATCAGCTGCAAAAATTTAACATCGGACCAAAAATGTGCAATTACATTAAAAATTATATGACAAACAGAAAAA
>NW_023458569.1:3107301-3122950 GCF_013731165.1 Rhagoletis pomonella | reverse complement strand
CACACCACAGCAGCGAATGCCTCTCCGTGGGCGTATGCAAGCTTTGCGGCCAGCGCCACCATACCCTACTTCACCGCAAGTCTGCTCATTCAAAGCATCCGCCACCGCACTCAGCACCAGCTCCGCGTAGAATCGAAGCCAACCGTTCGCACCGGCCACGCCGTAACGTCACGCGTAACGCGAACCAGAAATCTAAGCAGCTCCAGCATGCGCGCATCGTCAAGCGCACCACAAATAAAGTGCGTAACATGGCAGATAGAGGTAAGGCGACACGGATGCTAGTCAAGGAGGCGATCCGTAAACTAAGGGAGCTAGAGAGCAGCTTATCCGCTTAGCGCGTCTACGGGCGGCAGGATGGTTAAACGAGCGACGCATGCCGTTTAACCGTCGCAACCATGAACTACTTTTAAAATTGAATTGCTTTAGAATTGTTACCTACTTATATATTGTATCTTTTGCCTTTGAATTATCTAACGTGTATCTACGTACATATTGTATCTTTTGCCTTTGAATTACTTAACTTGTATCTACCTGCATACATATTGTATATTTTGTCTTTGAATTGCCTAACTTGAAAAAACAATGTAATTAGTGAATACAATGAATTGTAAAATTTTAAGTATTTTATGAATTTGCGTGGCTGGCAACGCGCGTAGGTAAAGCAGCGCGCAGCCGACATTTTAGGTTGACAAAATGTCAACAAAAGAAAAAGTAGATACACACTTATAATTTTCAATCACACAGCCGAGCGGTCATCTCATTGTAAAAGAAATTCGCAAATCGTTGGATACTAATTAAAGACTTGTTTTAAAATCAAAATTCGCAGTTTTTCCTTTGTTCAACTAAAGTGCATTTGAGTTCGCAAATTATATACACAGGTTTCGAACAGTGCCACACTCGGTTGTCTTGTTTCGGGAAACCTCCTTTTTATCAAGGTGCCTTTTGCCGGTTCCGCGATAAGTTCGCCACATCGCATCGTACTCCAGGTTCATAGTCATCGTCCCCTGCGCTTCCCGCCGCATCTTGCACCAAGAGCGTTTTAACGTCTACCACCGGGAGACACTACCGCGCAAATCTACATCCGTCGGCGTCCAGTGTGACGAGCCTTCAAAACACCATCCAGGCTACGTCCTTGCCGTTGCCGTTTACGTCGCCACCACCACCCGGATCTGTATCCGTAACCACCAGCCATCGTTTCCAACGCCCACTACAAAGCCACCACCCGGATCTGTATCCACAATAACCAACCGTCGTTTCCAGCGCCCACTGCAAAGCCAGCAGTACGAGAATTCCCACACGCATCAAGGCGTGTGCGTAATTTGGAAGAATCTCTGAATTGAAAATGTGAGGTTTCAGCCAAGTTTCAGTAAAAGAGAGAATATTATAATTACATTCAAGGCCTTTAAAGTATAAGTTCGTTACAGTCACTGACTAACGTTGATACTGATCGGTTGATTCTTCTCTCAGCAAACGTGTCAAAACAATTTTTTGCATATTGTATAAATACCAGCAATTACCTACATGTAAAGACTTACCATCAATTAACAAACACCGTTAAGTTAAACAAAAAGACAATAAAGCAAAACAAACACAAATATTCACACAAACAAAATTAGCTACAATAAACAAGTGCAAAATGAAGAAACCACCTGATGTTAGTGTAAATTACTCTTCACCCTACCTCTGCTTCGACATAGACAATAATAAAGAATTCACCAACAAAACAAATGGACCCAAACACTTAATAATCAAGAGAACTAACAGCGAGGAAACTCTCACAAAAGTCTCTCCATTTCTCATCAAAAAAGTTATTTACAGCGTTTGTGGCGAAGTAAGCAGCTGCACAAAAACCAGGAATGGCATTCTGGATGTCAAAACAAAAACAACAGCACAAGCAAACAAACTGTTTAAACTCACAGCCCTGTCTCCAACAATAAAAGTCGAAGTAACAGAAAATGTATCACTGAACTACACAAAAGGCGTAATATACAACAACGACCTACGAGTAGTTACGGAAGAAGAAATACTGGACGAACTTAAAACACAAAATATTGTCGAAGTTAAAAAAATCCTCAAAAAAGAAAACGAAAAACTAGTTGAAACCGGACTAATAGTAATTACTTTCTCAGCCCTTGAGTTACCAGAATATATCTATATAGGCTACCAAAAATCTTATATTCGCCCATATATTCCGCTTCCACTCCGCTGCAAAAACTGCCATCGTTACGGTCACCTAGCGAAGTATTGCAAAAACACAAAGCTCTGCTACAATTGTGGCGAAACTGCTCACGTTAACGAAGAAACTCAGGAAAAATGCGTCAAACCTCCAGTGTGTAACAACTGTGCAGCTAACAATGTCAATGAAATATCCCACTCTACATACAATAAAATTTGTCCAATATTTATAATGCAAAAAGAAATCCAAGCCATTAAAACTCTACAAAAAGTTAGCAACAAAAAAGCTACCCAAATATACAAAGAAAGACACAACAGAACCTACAGCAGCACTCTCCGCTCACAAGTGACGTACAGCGCGACAGAAGAGGATCGCTCACCAACTCAAATACCTTCTCAGCAAAAATCTCCCAACAGAAAGGAAGAAAATGCAATAACCCAAGAAATTCCAAGCTGCTCAAAGTTAACTAGTGCTGAGCTCAATACATTAAGCAATCAAAATTTAAATACAAACGCAACCAAACACAAACAAACTAATAACCCAGAAAACAACAATAAACAACTACTCTCACTACACCACAACTCCACAAAACAAATACAGATTCTACCACGAAATACACCAAAACGTCTCCGCACTCAATTTAAAGCAAATAAAAACAACAACAACTTAACAAGATCCACAAAACCCAGCAGAACATTCAGCGACTCCAGTGACGAGGCGGACATATTTATGGAAACGTAAAAATGGACAAATACTCTCTAAACATATTACAATGGAACATCAAAGGTTACGTTAATAATTATATAGACTTACAATTATTAATTAAAAAATACAACTGTAAAATAATCTCACTCCAAGAAACTCATATACAAACACTAACAAACTTACCAATACCTATTAATTTCAATATTTACATTTCAACCGCAAAAACCAATTTGTTTGGAGGAGCAGCACTGCTGATCCATCAATCAGTTCAACATAAAGAACTTAGCGCAAGTAACAACTTTGACAGCATAGCAATCACAATACAATCTAAATTAAATTTCATTATTTACTCAACCTACATTTCTCCCAACAAACAATTTACCCTGAATGACCTTAATAGCATGTACCGATCTCAAAGACTTCCCATACTAATAACCGGCGACTTCAACAGCTGGCATCCCAGCTGGGGGTCAAAAACAGAAAACAAAAGAGGAAAAACCATGTCGGAATTCATATCAAACTCAAAAACCATTATACTAAACGATGGTTCCCCAACGCACTACTCAACGCGACGTACCCTGACGCACATTGATTTAACCTTAGCCTCACCTATTCTAGCCCTACACGCAGCATGGAAAACAGAAACTAGTCTTTCGGGAAGTGACCACTTTCCGATTATCACTCAACTATTCCCCATCAACGACTCAGAACACCCATTACCACGACCGAAATTTAACATAAAGGGGGCCGATTGGCAAAAATTTTACGAAATGGCAATTAACATGCATGCACAACGACCCATAAGCAACAACGTTAATAAGGAAACTGCAAATATTAAAAAAATTATACTTCAAAGTGCGAATGAATGTATACCCCAATACGACATCAAGAAAGGCAAAAAATCTACCCCATGGTGGAACAGATCTTTAGAAAATCTTAAAAAAGAAAAAAACAGGCTGTTCAATAAATTAAATACGACCATTTCCCCTGAAAATATTTTAAATTTTAAACGAGCAAACGCAATTTACCGAAGGGAAATTAAATTAGCTAAACGAACTGCCCTTTCAGCGCTCACAACTGATATCAGCCCCACATCCTCACCTGAAAGAATCTGGTCTAACATTAGGCGTTTATGTGGTATAAAGCCAAAGATATCCATCCACTGTATAAACGACACAAACGGGACAGCTGCACTTACAAACAGAAGCGATATTGCCATCAAGTTGGCCAAAGAATGGTCAGAACAATCACATGACAACAACTTTCCAACCCATTTTCAACACCACAAAATCCTAGCTACCACAAAAGTGCCCCATATTACACCAAACGCTTCGGCCAAGATTATCGAAAAAGATATAACACTAATAGAACTATCAATTGCAATAAACAATCTGAAAGGCAAAACAGCAGGTATAGACAGAATATCATACCCTATGATAAAGAACTTACCAACCGCAGTTAAACAACGAATAACCCAACTTTTTAATACCATATACAATAAATATATTCGCCTGACATATAAAACTAGCCTAATAATCCCAATATTGAAACAAAACCAAGACAAAACATGCCCAAATTCATACAGACCCATTTCACTGAACCCATGCTTATCTAAGGTATTAGATAAGATTATGGCCAACAGATTGTGGTGGTGGGCCCGATCACAAAAACTTTTACACCCGAATCAAATAGGTTTTCAAAAAGGAAAATCTATATCTGATTCGCTGTTATACCTTGATCATCAAATCACTCAATCCCTCAGCACCTGAAAACACATATCTCTTATATCACTAGATTTCTCTAAAGCTTATGATAAAATCGGCGCCCATATAATCTTGGATCAGCTGCAAAAATTTAACATCGGGCCAAAAATGTACAATTACATTAAAAATTACATGACAAACAGAAAAATTATTGTCAAAGTTGACAACAGCTATTCCAATACATATCCTTTAATGAACGGCATACCACAAGGATCACCAATATCCGTAATATTGTTTCTAATAGCTTACAACAAATTATCCGAAACCATCGCTCTACATAAGGAACTCGACTTTGTTGCATATGCAGATGATTTCATAATTGTAAAGAAATTAAATAAGAGCAAAAATCCCCACATAGACTTATCAACTTTATTCAACGATATCCAATCGTGGTGCAGCTACTCAGGTGCACAATTTTCGGTCACCAAATCTAGTCACTTACATATATGTAGAAAACATCTTTGCAATCTTGTTGTCCAATGCAATAGCCTGTCACTAAATCAAGTAGATAAACTAAAGATTTTAGGTATTATCTTTCAGCAACGCTACCATTGGTATTACCACATAGAATATATAACCAATTCTTTAACCAAACGCCTGAACGTGGTAAAATGCTTAGCATCAAAGAAATTAAACTGCAACACACACACCCTTCTATCAGTGGTACATGCACTTATTAAAGCGAAAATTAACTATGGCATATATCTTTACGGTAACGCGTCAAAAACAGCGCTAAAAAAATTGAACACAGTGTATAACGCGGCAATTCGAATGGCTCTAGGCGCAATCAGAACATCACCGATAAACTCAATGCTCTTAGAAGCCAATATGATGTCTTTACAAAATTGTACAGAACTCGCTACCTCAAAGCTAGCCACAACAATTCTTTTTAACGATAATTCCCCTCTATCAAAAACCATAGCAAAATATAAAAAAACAAAGAGAAAAATTCCATCAATTCTAGACAAGTTTATATCGATCTGCCTCCAATTAAATACCCCCATTTATGAACTCTAAACCAAAGCACAAAGAAAATCCCACATGGACTTTTAACGCAAACTCGACTCATCACTACAACAGCATAAAAAATCAATTACACCAAATACGATATACAAACAAAAATTTTGTGAACTAAAACAACATCTCAAAAACTACGCATACATATTTACCGATGCCTCAAAAAAAGATGGTAGTGTCAGCTTTTGTATAACAAAGGGCAAACAAGTCATTAAATCCGCACTATTACCACCATATAGTTCTAATTATAGCGCAGAACTTATCGCCGTATTTGAAGCAATCACATATGCATACAAACTAAAAGGTAAATACGCGATATGCACTGATTCACTAGCATCTATTGAAGCAATTAGGAACCTAAACAATAATGAACACTATGCTAAGGCCATTAGAAACCTACTCATACAGACATATCCAAGACTAAAGTTAATCTGGGTACCTGGACACGCGCAGATACCAGGCAATGAATTTGCGGACCAAACAGCGAAACACGCACTAAAAGGACCTTTATTCATGGTACCAAATCTAAACATCGAAGATTTAAAAAGATACTTTAAAACGACACAATGGCAACAACACAATACTCTTTGGGATAAAACTACTAATTGGTACTCAAAACTAAAAGCTAATATATCAAATAACAACAATACGTTTAAACACCCACAAAATACTGACCTTCCCAGGAAAGCTCTAATACTGATAACAAGACTCCGTATAGGACATACCAGAATTACTCACGAACACCTCTTAAATAAAAACGCTGACAGAAAATGTAAGTTATGTAACACTCAGTCAATTGACATCGATCATATTCTCAATTCGTCCCCACCTTTCAACAAAATAGACAGTACTACTTCTCCAACAAATCGGCAATAGACTTATTAAATGATGCCAACAAAGATAACATTCAAACAATCTTAAATTTTTTAAAAACTAGTAATCTGTACGATGAAATTTAATACTTAAATACACACAGCTACACATACAAACACGTACACACAACTCGTAGATATACACATACTATAACTTTTTTCAACTGTAAATAAGCAATAAGGCCTCAGTCGCCAATGCTTATAAATAACCATAGTTATGTTATAATTTAGTTATAATATAATTACCTTAAATAAATAAATAAATATAAGTTCGCTAATTTAGTATTTAAGCCTCTTAGAGGTTTTAGATTTGGTACGTAGTACTCTTGCCTTACCATTTGGAGCATTTATCGTGTTTCTGCGTGAAGTAGCAGCGAGTGTTGAAACTCCAAATATAGCTGGCAGAACCTCGATTCGGTAGGGAGAATTATTGGGTGCCTTTCGTTATAGCTTAATGTGGAATGTGCTAATCGTCCATTAACCCGTAGAGGTCCGTCTTTGTCCAACGAAGGATTGAGAACAAGAAGAGGACTTTTTTTTGTTAAGTGGCTTTTTATCTTGCAAAGCGCTTTTGTCGCTCGGAAAATGGCGTGATTGCGCTGCGTTGATAAGACGTATCTTTGTATATTGAAATTCCTTATGCGTCAGATGTGGATTAGGGATTGTAGCTAACCCCTTTGATTTGTTGCGTGCATTGCTCACGAAGCGGAACATGTACGCAGTCACGCGAAGTGCTCGAGAGAAGGAAGAAAAGCGATCAAGAAAATCGACCTCTTCTTCGAGCGCGTGATATACCTCCACCTTGCGCTATTCTGGTGGAGATGCACTGCACTCCTTTGACCTTGGCCATGCATCCATGTGGCAAGAGAGCCTTTTTGGTCCGTGCCACCAGAGTGGGGAATTCGCCAAATCCTGCGGTTTGCACCCGCGGGTGCCGAGGTCGGCTGGATTAGCTTAGCTGGCAACATGGCGCCATGTACCGGTTGGAAGATATTCCCGGATTTGGGAGGTACGATTGGATACATACGTCTTCCATGTACATGGTGGCTTTTCAAGCCAAGCTAGCTGGGACCAGTTTTGCGAGTAAGACTGCACCACACAGCTCCAGGCGTGGCAAGCTTACCGTCTTCAATGGTGCGACTTTGCTTTTGGCAACCAAGAGAGTGGAATATCTTTGGTTGCTGGCATCTACGCGGATGTAAATCTCAGCGCAATATGCTTTTTCCGAGGCATCGCAAAACCCGTGGATTTGGGTATCTTGCCCCGGAGTGAAATTAACCCATCGAGGGATTTCGATGTAGCAGACGGCTGGCAGATTTTCTGCCATTTTGCTAAGCCTATGGATTTGGCACATTCGTCCCAATCAACGCCATCCAGCCAAAGTTCTTGAAGCAGAATCTTTTCTTGAATCATCACTGGCGACAGCCATCCTGCCGGGTCAAAAAGTTTTGCGACAGAGGATAAGATTTGTCGCTTTGTGACGTCATTCGATGTCGATGCAGGCAGAATGGTGTAGGAAAATTTGTCTGTAAGTGCGTTCCATTGTATACCAAGAGTTTTGGTTGTGGAAGCGCTCTCAAATTTCAAAAAGTTGGAGTCGAGAAGATCCTCCTTTGGAAATTTTTCTAAAATAGCCGGATGATTGGCCGTTAGTCTCCTTAGTATGAAACCAGCTGACTTCAGCGCTTTGATCATGATTTCCAGATAGGATGTCATCCACATACGTTTCGGTTTTAAGTATTGTGGCAGCCAGGGAAAATTTCGCTATCGTATCATCTGCTAATTGATGCAGGGTTCGGATAGCGAGGTATGGTGCACAATTAACGCCAAACGTTACGGTTTTAAGATTATAACACAGGCCAACAAAAATGAAAAAAAAATTTTGGTGCGACAAATGTTAAAGCTATTTTTGATAGACTTTTTTGTGCTGATTACGGATCCGTAAGTACAAAGGATCCAGCACGTACAGGTTTTGAGAAAATCGTCAAAGTGTCAAAAAATCGGGCTTTTGCAATATTTGAGAAGCTGTAGCAAAGAGTAAAAAGGTGATAGAACCTTCCACTTAGGCTTATATTAAAGCAAGAACCCTCGACTACTAGCCTTGAAAATACCATTCCTGCACATTGAATTTATGGTCACTTATAGTCATTTATTGAGCAGCAAAATTTGACTTTTGACGAAGTTTGAGTCCCTGCCGCAATTAAACAAAAGGTGATAGAGCCTCCCACTTAAGCTTAAATTAAGGCTTGAACTTTCGACTACAATCCCTAAAAATACCATCTCTTCGTCTTGACCCTAAGATCACTTATAGTCGTTTATTGAACAGCAAAAACTGATTTTGGCAGCATTTTTTTTCCAATAGCACGATTTGCCAGCATTTTTTTTATTGTTCAGCAAATGACTACAAATGGCCATCAAGTAAAGGTGCAGGGATAATATTTTCAGGGGCAGTAGCCTAGGGTTCTAGCTTTAAGTTAAGCCTAAGTGGAAGGTTCTACCACATTTTTACTCTTTGCTCGAGCTTCTCAAATATTGAAAAAAAACCCGATTTTTTGACACTTTGACCACGATTTTCTCAAAATCTGTACGTGATGGAATCTTATAATTACGGATTCGTAATCAGCTCAAGAAAGTCTATCAAAAACAGATTTAACATTTGCCGCACCAAAATCAGTGTTGCCCTGTGTAATCGGTGACAGAAGAGTCAGCCGACGTGCGAAACAAGATTCGCTGAAAATCTTTATCGTCCTCGTGGATGAGTATTTGACGATACATTTTTTCAATGTCGCCATTGAACACGAATCTGTGCATTCGCCACTGCAGAATGAGCAGCATGAGATCTGGCTGGACTGTGGGACCAGTGTGCAAGACGTCATTCAGGGATTTTCCTAAACCAGATGTTTTTGAGGCGTTGAATACCACGCGAACTTTGGTGGTTACCTTATCTGGTTTGACGACCGCATGATGTGGCAAGTAGAACGAGAAGTATTTGCCATTAGCTATTATCTCGCATGGCTTCGTGTGCTCCATATGACCGAGGTCGAGATATTCTTGCAACACATTGTTGTACATTGTGCCTAAGTCTCCTTTTTTCTGGAGCGATCGCTCCATGCTAAAAAACTGCTGAGGTGCAGCAGACCGAGAGTGGCCCAGAGACAGCTTTTTTGGAAATTCTTCCTTGAATGGAAGTCGCACAATGTATCGACCGTTTGGGGCACGAGTCGTTGTTGTTGCATATATATGCTCACATGCCTGATCATCAGGTGAAATTTGTGGAGGTTGTGGAATCTCCTCCTCTTCCCAAAACTTTCGAAGCTGAGAGCTGAGAGTTGCATTCGAGCACTCTTCTACTTGTGTCGAGAATGACACCACATTTTCGGTTATTGGACCACTGAGAATCCGGCCAAATATGGTTTTTTGCGCAAGTATAGTGTCGCAAATCTTTTGTATACCTTCCAGCAGGATTTGTGGAAGTATAACGCTGCCGATTACCATATCAGTTTGAGCTGGTATGTGGCAACTTGGGTCAGCAAGTTCGAGGATCTTGTATCGCTGCCAGTTTTCACGGCTAATGGTGAATGTAGGCATGTGCCTCGTGAGCTGAGGTAACACGATAGCCTGTGTGATTATCCGTTGCATGGTTTTGGGTGCAACCAATGTTAGTGGACAAAGATTTGAGGAGCTTTGTACTACGTGTCCACCCATGCCGGAAATTTCGAATGGTAGTTTCAACCTTTTCTGAACTTTCGAGGAAATGAAAGTTCTTTGTGAGCCTTGATCAATCAGAGCTCTAAGTTGAAACAATTCCCCCTCGTGTTCAACTGCGACCATGGCCGTTTGAAGGAGAATTTCGCTATCATTGTCGGTGTGCAATGATTGTATTTGTGCTTGTTTGGAACAGCACGGTTGCTCGCTGGAAGTGGAGCTTGACTGCGCTTGTCGAGCGGGAGGTGTCGACTGGGCAGTAGTGTGTTGTGCGGCGGTTTCATTCGCTCGTGCACTGGAGTGTCGAGATTGTGGTTTGGGATTCATATGCAGCAGGGAGTTATGCCGTTGTTGGCAATGTGTACATGACCACTTGCTCGGACACTCATTAGTGCTATGGGTATTACCAAGGCAGTTTTTGCACAGCTTGGTTTGGTTAGCGAATTGTATTCGGTTCGGTACCGAAATTCGCTTAAATTGTGGGCAGACTCGAATGGGATGAGGGGACTTGCAGTAAGAGCAGGTAGTTTCCCTCTTAGGTTCTGCCACAAAGGTTTGAGTCCTGTTAAAGGACCTGTTTTGCGCAGCATTTTGATGAGCGACTGGTTTTTGTTTATTTTGGCTTGGATGAAGCCTGTTTAGTCTTTCGACTACTTCGTATCTTGAAGTAAGAAAGTCGTCCATTTGTGACCATGAGGGTAAATCTCTTCGTGAAGAGAGAGATTGTTCCCAAAGTGACAGTGTGGTTTCGGGCAATTTGGATGAGCATATGTACACCAATATGGGATCCCTACTGTTTGTCTGGACGTCTTGGGAATTAAGAACTGACAGACAGTTGTGGATTGATGTTTGCAGCCTTTGAAGTTGCTCGCTATTCTCGGATTGAATAGTGGGCAAAGTCATTAACATTTTAATTTGGTTGTCAACCAAGATACGTTTGTTTTCGTATCGTGACCGTAAAGCTTCCCAGGCCAGCTCGAAGTTGTCACCGCTAAGCGGGTATTGCTTGACGATGGAACCAGCATTTCCTTGGGTTTTGTATCGGAGGTGATACAATTTTTGAGCACGGGAGAGCTTCGGGTGGTTGATGTACACCGCTGTGAACATGTCACGAAAAGCGGACCATTCTTCGTTACCGCCGTTAAATGTCTCCGTGTCACAAGGTGGGACTTGAAGAAAAATGTTTGCCTCTGCCGAGGTGTGCGCGGTTTGGTGGACTCGCTGCGGCGATTGCTCTAATCAACGACAGTTGATCGGCAATTTTAGCTTTGATCACCTCATATAATTCAAGGCAAGTGAAGTACTTGCCTTCTATCGAAGTCTTAAAGTTTTCGGGTAGGCTGTCATCTGGCATTTCAAATACCAAATCGTAGGCGGACTGATGCCGTGCCCAACAATCATCTAGTGAATTACTTTTATCATGAGATAGGATTCAGTGTGGTCTTTAATTGGTACATCACTGAATTTTGCACAGTATCTCATGATACTGTCACTTTCCGCTATAAACTTTTGAGCGGATGGGTCAAAAGTTTTAGATTTCGGGCGCGTTGAGGGTTCCCTCTTACCGCCGGTGGCTTCTTGTGAAGCACCTTTTGACTTTGTCTCCATTTCAGAAACTTTTGGTGGACTGTGTCCAAGTGGCATTTTGAATATCGTGGAAGGTCAGACATATATAAATTAATAGAAGATTTAACTAAAAATAGCTGAGTACCACCCAGATATCGTTCGCAAAAAATAAGAAAATTTGTGTCAAACGGAAAATTTGCACTTTGTGCCACAGAGAATCAAGAAAAAAAAGTATAAGATCTTGTGGCGGTGTTTGTGTTTTTGTTTCTTGCAAATTACTAATATATATTTATTGGTTCAGCACTTTTTATAACGTGGAAAACGGAGCGTCCCAATTAAATCCGCGGAATATGGATTTGAAAAATTTTTTTGAAAGAGAAATAAAATCACAAACACTTTTCACTGTTATATACGTATGTATAAATATTTAATGTGATATAAATAATTATTTAAATACTAAAAAAGTATTGGTTATTTATCACTATCTAAACAAATGCAATTTGGAAGTTTTCCCTACTGGGTTGCATGTATCTAAATATGTTGAACTCACTTATTATCGCGTTATGGATACTAAATATTCGTTTTGTTAGCATGTATGCACGATTGAGAGAAATAGAAAATAGCGGTACCGCTAATCCGCTCTTTGTGATTTTGACAGAATCAGCTGTGTGCGTGACGTCATCTTGGTGCAATTGTTGATTGTGAGCATACGAAAAACCAAATAACAATTTTAATATTTCTGCGTTAATATTTCTGCGTGGTTTGAAACAATTATTGAGACAGTACAAAGCAAAATGAAGTGTACATGTCCAACATTATTGCTGCGTGTTCCTAATTAATCAATTTTTGTATATTTATTGATTCCTGCAAAATTGGGCCATGCAATATTAAAATTACCACATTTTTCTGCATTGTTTACATATTTTATATATGCGTTTTGGCATTTCCCTCTCGCAATTGCACCAAGATGACGTCACGCAAAAATTACGCTCAAAAATCCTCTCTCATTGGCGCAATCTTGTATTCTGTCATTATTGGCACGTATCTACAAATGTGCAATGTAAAAATGTACGTACGTATGTATGTATACATATTTACGTATGAAGCCGAGTATATGGCAAGCAATGCTTTGTCACAGCAGTGGTGAGTTAAGAAACGAAAACAACAGAGAATTTAGCCCTGTTCGCGTACGCACTATCCAGTAAATCCAGTACTAATTTTACTGGTTTTTTACTGGATGTCGTTTTCGTACGCCAAAACTTGCAAGAAACTAGCAAAAGAGGGGAAATTGAGAGAGCAAAAATGACAGCTGAACTTGCAAGTTTTACTGGATTTTTACTGGATAAAATTTTACTAGCAGCTATTTGCTAGTAAGAAAAATAGCTGATGGCATGGTGCTTAATGTAATTCAGATTAACAAAATAATTTTTTGTGGTGCTATTAGAGTTGCATTTGACAAAATAAACCTATTTAAATATATAATAAGATGGAAAGTACTAGTTTTCTAAGAAAATTGCACGAGCAAATAACAAATTAATCAGCTGTACATAAAACTAGCAACTTCTTGCTGGTTTTGCGTTTTCGTACTTTCTTGCATATTTCACTCATTGGGAGTAAATATTGGCTTACTCTCTGAAATTTGGTTACTGGCAAGTTACTGGATATTTTTTTGCTGCAGAATAGGAAAACACAACTTTTGTTTTGATTATAGTGTACGTATGTATGTGCAAATATTTACATATGAAGCCGATGATATGGCTAAGCTAGGCTTTGTCACAGCAGTGGTGAGTGAATTTGTACGAAAACAACAGAGATTTTGTTTTGATTACAGTGCGTATGAATGTGTGTGTGCGGGAATGCACAAGTGGATATGATAATCAGCGTTGCCATTTTAGCCATTTTCCGGCTAGATTTAGCCGGTTTTGATAGCAACTAGCCGGAGAAAATTCGAACTAGCCGGCAGCCGATTTGTTAGCCGGTTTGTAAAAAAAAGTTAGCCGTTTTTAGCCGATTTTACTATTTGTCTAATTTTCAGGTGCAAAAAGTAAACAAGTTGTTCGAAAGCAATAATGCAGACCCAATGAAGATTTTTAATGAATGAATGTTTTACTTTCGCATCTATGCTCCCTAGTGATCCTATATGCTCCCCGTTGGAACCATACCTTGCTCCATTTCCTCAGTTTTATCACAGTTTTGAAGAGTATTTAAAAACAAAAGTAAGCACAAACGCTTTTGACCACGAAGCCGAGAAAATAATTCGAGAAAATGGTCGCTATTTTATTATCACTTTAATAAAGGAATTACGCCAACGCCTCCCTACAAATATTGCCACACTAAAAAAATTGACTCAACTACAGCAACAAAAACACAAATATAATGCCGACGAAATAACATCCATAGAGACGCAATGGCAACGGTTAACGTTACATACCTGGAGTAATTTAGACTCAACTGTAAAATTTTGGGCCGAAGTTTATCAATTTCGAAATGCCCTAGGAGAAAACCCTTTTGCTGACCTTTGCAACCTAGTTTTTAGTTTTCTTGTTTTGCCTATAAGTAATGCAGAAGTAGAGCGAATATTTAGTTCAATGAATATAATAAAAACTAAGCAAAGAAATCCAATGTGCGTTAAAACGTTAAACGCTATTTTATATATAAGATACGGTTTAAAACGTGAAGAAAAATGCTGCCATAATTTTACTGTAGATGACGATCTCTTAAAATTTATGAATTCAGGTGATATATACAATAGTGATTCATTTGATGATGAGGAATATACACTCGATATAAATTAATGGTGTTAACTAGTCTTTCCTTTCTTGCGATTTATGTAAATAAAGCATGTGAATTTTCACTAAACCATTTTAGCCGTTTTTTGCCAGAGTCTATGTGAAATTTCACTAAAACAATTTAGCCGTTTTTAGCCGCTTTTTTTTGCCAATCTAGCCGGTCGGCCCAAAAAGTTCTGGCAACACTAATGATAATACGTAAAGAGCCGCTCACCGCTGAGGTGAGTTCTTGGTACCGAACGGAGAGCGGGCTTTGACTTATGTTCTCTTAGCTTGGTGAGTGCTGCAGAGAAAAGCGAGGTGGAAAGATATGAAATAAGCTGGAGTGCGTTTGGTATATGTGGACTGTATTGTCCGATGAACAACAGCGACTCTCTTAGCTGTTAAGCGAATAGTTGCAGAAAATGCAACTGGTAAAAAATGCTTATATGTGCTACCGTATATACATATGGTCTATGTGGAAAAAATGCACTTATGTTTTTCGGCAATTTGTTTAGCCAAGTTCAACGAACTATGCGACCAACGCCAAAAATTGGTAAGCAGAGGAAAGTATCTATATATTAATACGCTAACGAAATCCCAAACAAATCTATTCCTACCTACTACTCCCATGTTTCTCAACCAATTTGAATGATTCTTCTTTTGCTCGAAAGGTATTTCAAAGGAGAGGTGCACATTTTGTTTTTTCAGTAGATGCAGTAGGAGTGGAGTTATTCCGAAAAACTTCATTTATGGTCCGATTTGCTTCAAATTCAAAATACATATTACTAACATAGAAATACACCTGCGAAAAATGGGCCCGATAGGTGGCTCCAGAGCCGAGTTTTTCCAATTTCCGTATAAGCCTATGAATGAATGCCTGCTTTGGTTTCACCATCTACTATCTACATATATATTAATACGCTAACGAAATCCCATACAAATCTATTCCTCCCTACTGCTCCTATGTTTCTCAACTAATTTTAATGATTCTTCTTTTGTTCGAAAGGTATTATTTTCCGGTAGGTGCCTGATTTGGTTGCACCATCTATGAATTTTTAAATTATTTAACAGAAT
>NW_023458569.1:3103522-3107201 GCF_013731165.1 Rhagoletis pomonella | reverse complement strand
AAGACAGCCGGTTTTACAAAATAGATCCTTTTCGAAACCCAGTCAATCCCAAAACTCTCATAACAGATCCCTAACGCATATCAACTCCCATATGACAGAGCAGCGCAAAATTTACAGTTGTGTTATGTGCAAACACCCTACCCATACGCTGAATAATTGCTACAAATACAAAAAATTGTCAATCCCAGATCGCACAAAGTTTGTGAAAGATAAAAGTCTGTGCGAAAATTGCCTTTCTCAGACACACTTAATAAAAGATTGTAGCAGCACTAACACCTGCCTTCATTGCCAAAAGCGGGACCATTCAACACTCCACTATAGTGTAGCATCTACACCAAATAAAAATGATGATCGAATCCACAGAACGACTTCGCAACATACAACCACACTGTCTAACGGTCCCAACTCACAAGCCACCAGTCAGTCGGAGGCCCTTAATGAACCGGCATCGTGTTCGAGCACAACACAAGTACAGTCCTTTTATTCGGAAAACGATAACAAGGTACTGCTCCCAACGACTATTGTGTCTGTAGAACACAGAGGTGATCTCTTTAAATTAAGAGCCCTGATTGACCAAGGGTCCGAACGGAGCTTTATCTCGTCAAAGGCCCAAACAAAATTAAGACTCCCATGCCAAGAATCAAACTTCGAAATCTCTGGCATGGGGGGCAGGGTGGTTCAAACCTCTAATAAACTATGCTCTCTCATCTTAGTCTCCGCCGATAAAAGTACAAAAATAAAAGCTCAAGCTATAGTGTTGCCAAAACTAACCAGACTTCTCCCAAAGTTCCAAATGAGCCACGCCCAAAGAGAAAAATGGTCACATCTCAAATTAGCAGATCCAAACTGCCATTCTCCAGCTCAAATAGAGACAGTAATAGGCAGTGATCTTATCCCCCAAATAATGCTACAAGGTATCGAAAGGATTTCCCATAACTTATTAGCACAAAATACCATATTCGGCTGGATCTTAAGTGGTCGGGTTCCCGAAAAGGTGGCATCATTCTCCACTCAGGTGTAAGAAATATCCAATAAATACTTGGACAATCAACTTAAAAGGTTTTGGGAACTTGAAGAAGTTCCAAAGGCTCATCTCACCACTCTAGAAGACAAGGAGTGCCAAGCCTACTATACAGCCACTACCACTCGCAAAAATGATGGTCGATACATAGTCTGGCTCCCCTTTAAGGCCAACATCCCAGATAAAATTGCCTTGGGCCCATCCCGGACCGCGGCCCTCCAGCAATTCATCAGCATGGAGCGGTCACTAATCAAGAAGGGTGATCTGAAAACCCTTTACGACGGCGTCTTAGAAGAATACCTCTCCCTTGGTCATATAAACGACTTCCTATGACAAAAACTCAGAAGACAAATGCTCGTCGTTCTATCTCCCTCACCACGCGGTTATCAAACCCGAAAAACTGAAGGACAAAAGTACGAGTGGTGTTCAATGCATCCAAACGATCGGGTTCTGGTCTCTCTCTGAATGACGTTTTATATACCGGACCAACGCTCCAACCAGACTTAAGCTATTGATCTTGAAATCGCGAATGTACAAATTTGTCTTCAACGGCGACGTCGAAAAAATGTATCGGCAAATATTACTTCATAAAGATGACCAAGATTTCCAAAAAATAGTATTCCGGTCATCCACAAATAGTCCAATAAGAGACTACAAATTAAAAACTGTCACCTTCGGTGTAAACTGTGCACCCTATCTCGCTATACGCACTCTCCACCAACTCGCTCAAGATGTGGAAATAGCCCATCCCCTGGCAGTCCCTATATTAAATAGTGAAACTTATGTGGATGACATTCTGTCTGGCGGTCATGACCTACTCTCTGCCACTCAATCGCTATCCCAAGTAATTGAAGCACTAAACTCAGCAGGCTTCCCCTTAAAAAAAATCACGGGCAATCACCCTGACATTCTCAAAAATATAAAGAAGGAAGACTTGCTGGACACAAACTTTCTCGAAGAAAGCCAGTACTACAAAAACACTCGGGATTCAGTGGAATGCCCTAAACGACACATTTTCGTATAACATTGAGTCTATCCCAGCATCGTCGGCAAGAACAAAGCGGCAAATCCTCTCATCCGTTGCGAAACTTTTTGACCCCGCAGGGTGGCTTACGCCAATAATGATTCAAGCCAACATTTTATTGCAAGAGCTAAGGCTTGATGGTACTGACTGGGATGAACAGGTCAAACCCCTCCGCCTCCTAAAATGGATACAGTTTGCAAACAACTTGCAAACAATCCCCATCATCCAAATACCCCGCTGGGTTAACTATATCCCGGACCAAAATGTCGAGTTACACGGTTTCTGCGACGCCTCTGAAAAGGCCTATTGCGCAAATATTTATGTTCGAACCACAGAAGGCCTCCGTGTTTCCTCCCACCTGCTGGTATCGAAAGGTAAAGTGGCGCCTCTAAGAACCACAAGTTTACCCCGCCTTGAGTTATGTGGGGCCCTTCTCTTGGCCAAATTAGTTGCCGTTGTCAAGTCCCATCTCAAACTCGCGGATAGAAAATTAACCATGTGTTCCGATTCTGAAATAGTCCTGGCTTGGCTAGAAAAGCCACCCTACACTACAAAACTTTCGTTTCCAATCGAACCGCGCAGATTATCGATCTAGTCGGGAACGCCACCTGGAAGCACGTGCGCAGCAACGAAAACCCCGCTGATATGGGCACAAGAGGGTGCACACCCATCGACTTGGCTAACTCCTCCTTATGTTGGAATGGTCCAGCTTGGCTCGCTAGCCCTCCGGAAGACTGGCCAAAATCTCCAGCCCGAAACATCATCCCGCCTGAAGTACGCCGTGTCGAGGCACTCCATGCCACCGAAGACGATCCCGACATACTAAATCGCTTCTCCTCCTTTTCGCGCGCCCTCAGGGTTATGGCATGTGCCTTTAAATTCATGAATAACTTGAAAAATCGAGTACGGAGAGAACATAATATACATTCCCCATCCCTCTCGCACGACGACCTCCGCTATGCAAAACACAGGCTCATGGCGTTAACACAGACTCGGTATTTTCCTCGTGAAAAGGCATGTTTAGCCAATTCCAAGCCTATAGACAAGCGAAGCTCATTACTTCCCCTCAACCCGTTTTTTGATAAAAATGGCTTACTACGAGTCAACGGTAGATTAGCTCACTCAACCTTGACGTATAATGAACGCCACCCGATAATTATCTCCGAAAAATCCCAGTTCGCTATTCTTTACATACGCTTCCTGCACGAACTGCTTCTCCATGCAGAACTCCGCCTTATGCAGCAAGTCATACGGCAAGAAGTTTATATTCCTAGGCTCAAGCCCCTTCTTAAAAAATGCATATTTCAATGCAAACCTTGCACCGTCCATAAGCAGCAAACGCGCTCGCAAATAATGGCAGCCCTACCTCAGGAGCGGTGTACATATTCGCCCCCCTTTACAATTACGGGTGTCGATTTTGCTGGACCTTTTCAGTTAAAGGGCTCACTGCTAAGATCGCACACCATGGTGAAGGGATACGTGGCTGTTTTTGTATGTTTTACGACAAAAGCTATCCACCTTGAGTTGTGCTCCGATCTCACTACGAACGCGTTTCTCGCCGCGTTTGCTCGCTTCGTCGGACGTCGTGGTTATCCCGCTAAAATGATGAGCGATAATGGTAAAACGTTTGTAGG
>NW_023458569.1:3102958-3103422 GCF_013731165.1 Rhagoletis pomonella | reverse complement strand
ATTACCATCAGATAAACCTTCATTGTTTGCTAAGTAAAATATAGAAATGAATTATACATCCCCGCCTGTATCCATTCGCACTGAAAAAATTTATTAGATTAAGAATTAAATATTGTTAACACAAAGCTGAAATAAATACACTACTCGAAGCGCGGCCAGCGTGAAGAGACAAAGGAAAAAAATCTCTATCTCTACCTCTATCTCTATCTTTACCTTTAAGTTAATGTTAATGTTTATGTTTGTTTATGTTTATGTTTATGTTTATGTTTAGGTTTATCTTCATTTTCATTTTCATTTTAATATTTAATTTTTCATTTTTCATTTTCATTTTCATTTTCATTTTTATCTTTATCTTTATCCTTATCTTTATCTTTATCTTTATCTTTATCTTTATCCTTATCTTTATCTTTATCTTTATCTTTATCTTTATCTTTATCTTTATCTTTATCCTTATCTTTATCTTT
>NW_023458569.1:3102374-3102858 GCF_013731165.1 Rhagoletis pomonella | reverse complement strand
TTCATCTTCATCTTCATCTTCATCTTCATCTTCATCTTCATCTTCATCTTCATCTTCATCTTCATCTTCATCTTCATCATCATCATCATCTTCATCTTCATCTTCATCTTTATATTCACCTTCGTCTTCATATTTATCTTTTCCTTTATCATGATCTATATCTTCATTCTTTTCTCCATTTACGTATTTACCCCCACCATTGTTATTAGGTTAGGTAGTTAAATTTTCCTTCCTCTTTTTCTTTACATTCTTTCTTTAGTGATATCATGTCATGTGTTGAAATTGGCTGCGATGAGTTGCAGTGTGGTGGAATTGGGTGTGGGAGTTACGGTGTTATGAATTCAGGTGTGGTGGTCTTAAAAGGTGTGGTGAATTTAGTTGTATTGAGTTGAGGTGTGGTGAATTAAGGTGTGGTGAGAAAGTTGAGGTGTGGTGAATTAAGGTGTGGTGAGTTAAGATGTGGTGAGTTAAGGTGTGGTGAATT
>NW_023458569.1:3100301-3102274 GCF_013731165.1 Rhagoletis pomonella | reverse complement strand
CTTCAGTGTCATTTTTCGTTCTGCATAATTTTTGTTGGTTGCTCGTATTTATACTCCTTGTTAACTACCTCTTTCTTTTGTTAGGTACGTCTTTTTAGTTTTGCAGTGTTTGCGGTACTCAATAGGTAGATGAATTGTTTTGGCTCGTTTTTGACGGCAGGTAGAAGTCCGAGATTTTTACCCCTTTACTTTGTTTTTGCAGTTGGTGTATTCCCTTCCATATCTGTCCTTAATATTTTGTTGTTGTCATTCTTCTTCTTGTACAGTAGTTTTAGAGGTTCAAACAGTACGTCCGATACAGTATTTATTTGCTCATATATTATTTGTCCTTTGAAGGTCTTCTCTTTATATATTTCCATATTTTCTAATATGTTCAATCTTTGTCCTTTATGTTGTACACGGAGAAGTTCTGTTGTTTGTCCAATCTTCATTGAAATCATTTTTGGTGACCTTGGCCGAAACTCTGATAGAACAAAGTTCTAAAACTACAGCCTTACGCAGGTCAGTAGCACCGGGTCTAGCACGTCGTGTCATGAGTCAGATACATATTTCTATTCAAAGCACCACACAATAACGTTGCATAAAAGCAAACTCGAACAAAGATAATCTACCAAGAGTGCAAAGTGCCTTTGTGCAAATTCTGTTTTGCACCATTTCATTATATTTTAGGAATTCCTTACCAATTTATTGTTAATTCTTTGACTGTTTATTATACCCGAGCGCACTTGTGCACAAGGGTATATTAATTTTGTTCACATAACGGTTGTTTGTAACAGCCAAAACGAATCGAGATAGATATAGACAAATGTATACATAAATGCTCAGAATGAATAGAGAAATCGATTCAGCCATGTCTGTCTGTCCGTCCGTCTGTCCGTCCGCCCGTGTACACGATAACTCGAACAACAATTGAGATATCTCAGCGAAAGTTGGTATGTAGGTTTCCGCTAACCCAAGGTAGGTTGATATTGAAAATGGGCGAAATCGGACTGTAACCACGCCTACCTCCCATATAACGGTAATTTTCAGAAATACGAAAACTGTGATCTTTTAGTAAGTACTGAAGATAATTCACTCAAAATTGATATTTACAATAATTCTTAGACGAAAAATAGGAATATAAAAAATTTTTGGAAAATGGGCGTAGCCACGCCCACTTATGGTTACATGTGTATATCTTGATAACCCCTGTACCAATTTCTTCCGAACTTACTGTGCCAAGTTGGCCTTGGCATAACATACGAAATGGCCGAAAATTTTTAAAATCGGACAATAACCACGCCCACATCCCATATAACGGTCATTTAGAGAAATACGAAATCCTCGATAAATCAGTAAATATTATAGCTAATTTATTCAAAATTGACGGTTGCAACAATTCTTTATCAAGAAATACGTTTATG
Source organism: Rhagoletis pomonella (assembly GCF_013731165.1). Classification (NCBI taxonomy): domain Eukaryota; kingdom Metazoa; phylum Arthropoda; class Insecta; order Diptera; family Tephritidae; genus Rhagoletis; species Rhagoletis pomonella. The sequence goes on along the minus strand of NW_023458569.1, from coordinate 3,100,871 downwards.
ATAAAATTTTGGAAAATGGGCGTGGCGCCGCCCATTTATAATCACATATATGTATCTCGTTAACCGTTCTAGCAATTTGTACCAAACTCGGTATTTTTATTGTACTTGCCACATAAAAGCAAACCGTTGAAAATTGTTGAAATCGGACTAAACTTACGGCCGCTTTTCATATAACGGTAAATTTCAGAAATGCTTGAAATTTCAATATTTCGAAATTTAAGGACGCTCATTTACTTAAAATTTATACTCCCCGGCTTATCATGTAGCGGTTCGGAAAGGTGGAAAACTTATATTAATTCTTGCGCCGGGTATTTAATGTTCGGCTCCGCCCGAAGTTAGACTTTCTTACTTGTTTTTTTTAATTTTCTCAATTTTTATAAATTTTCTAGAAAGGTTGAGACATCAACTCACATGTCTCTTTTTATAGAATTAACTATATTTTTATAAAAAATTTAAACTAAGTAAGGAAAGAAAAAATTTTCAAAACCTGTCAATACATTTTACTACTATTTTCCTGTGCAAAACTGTACATACATACGTAATACCTTTGACTTGTTTTAAAGTAATGAA
>NW_023458569.1:3094503-3100201 GCF_013731165.1 Rhagoletis pomonella | reverse complement strand
ACAGTTTAGCCGTAAAAGGGGTGTAAAGGAAACATGATTGCCTATTTATATAATTGATATATGTGTGTATATGTATATACGTATGTATGTCCGTTTGCAATTTATTTGAAATAATATAACTTTTAAGAATACGAAAGTTATATTATTTCAATTTTTAAGGAAATTAAAAATTTGCCTACTTACTACTTTCCTTGGTTTATGTAACTAGATGATTGTTTGTATTGACTATGTAGATGTTCGCTCCTTTTGGCTTATTTTTCCTAGTGTCGCTGCTAGATTTGCCGCTTATATGTACATATATGTCGGTTGGCTGATGGTTTGTTTGGGTGATGCTGCTACTGCTGCTGACGCTTTGTTGTTGGATCTGGCTACTTGTGCTGGAAAACTCCTTATGTAGCCTGCTTGGTTGGTTAGCTCGATTCGCTTTTTTTCCAATTTTTAATTTTCACAGTTTCTTTTTTTGCGTATTTGTATCTTTAAGTTTTGTTATTTAAATTTCAAAAAATTTATAATTTTTGTCTTTTCTTTTTTTTTTTTTTTCACTCTGTGTTAGCGATATGTACACTTGTGGTCAACACAAGGGTAAGTACGCGTATTTCGTGAATACTTTTTCGCTTGTCTATATGTATGTATATATGTAGCACTGTACGTATGCGCGCACTTTTGTTTTTTGAACACTTCGAAATCCTTGTCTTTTGTGTTTAGTTAATATTTTTTATAAAAGTTTTTTACGGACGTACGGTTTTTTCGAGTTTTTTTATTAATTTTAAGTTTTAATTTTTATTTTTTTAATTTTTTTTTTGGAGCTAGGCCAGGGTTGGCTGCGAAGGACCATGAATAACTTTATTATCTCTTTTTATTCTGGTACTTACAAACATCGGACCAAAGTTATAATACCAATTCATGCTCATGAAAGGTATAAAAATGGGCTATTTAAAAAGGGGGCGTGGAAAAATACAAACGTACTGACTTTTACTTATCTTTGAATGTGTATATAATTCTTCTGTAGGTATATTTGTAAGTGAAATCCTAATTGGCTGGAGGGATTTTAACAAAGTTTTGTGTGTGTGTTTGAGTGGGTCTCTGGATAGTTTAATTTCACAATTTAATACGCCAGTTGGCGCTGGAGTTGAGTTATTACTAAAAATCTTTCATGATCCGTTTTTATAATAGTTTTGTTCGTCAGCTTTTCTGGATAAACTTGTAAAACTGTCAAATACACCGTGGGCGCAATTTTTGGTTTACATAGCAGTTTTTTTATTTAAATTGAACCAATTTTTTATAACTCTTCTTAAAGTGCAATATTATTACCCAAATTAGAGTCCATTTTGAAAATTAATTTTATTTTATTTAGCATGCTATATGTTAGCTTTCTTTTTTGTTAATCACACAATTATTACCTTCATTATTCATTTCCATTCTCTTTTTTGACGTACCTCTACCACTCGAAGACTTATTCCAATTCGAATCACGAGAATGCTGACTACCGAAGAAAAAAATTTTAAACTTTTTGTACAAATGTCAACTTTAGCAGCTGATATCTCAACGGGAAAACTCTTTCAGAAATAATAATAATGTGTATGCACTTTTTTACTCTGGAGGATTAGTTTAGTGAAGGGACAAGAAAAAAATCGATTTATAGATACTTTAAAATATTACTTTTGGCCAGCAAATAGTAGCTGCCAGACCATAGTGCACCGTGAGAAAAATTTATTTATGGAAAAGGAACGAGCTTGCACCCCCATTTTCTTTTTCCATAAGGCACGGGAATACTTCCCAAACATATTCTATATCGCAAAAAATCGAAAAGTGGGTAATTTTTTTAAATCGCTTATTCCCCTTGTCGTATTAAAAAAATTTTTTTCTTCGAAATTTCGGAAGTAAACTTTATCAAATTTTATTTCGCACCGAATTATATATGATATGCAACATTTTGCATTATTAATACATTCGTAAGCATATAATAAAAATGTGTTATGTAACGTGAAAACTGCTAAAACAAGAAATAATAATAGATTTATTTCGCATGTGGAAAGTTCTTTTATATATGTGAAACTACAACTAAATTGTACGGCAAACATTTATTGTTACTTATACGTTACATCGAAAGTATAGAATATCGTATTATATAATATAACTAGCTTATACCCGAGGGTTTCACCCCACGTTTTTATACAAATAGAAAATAATTTAATAATAAAATAATAATAATTTAATGATGTTATATTTTATTTCTGTGCCCATTTTGTTGTAGCTGTATATTTTTTAAGCGAGTTAAGGTATTTATGCGTTTAAAACTATGAAATTATAAAATCTCGTCTACAAGTTAGGCATACGAAAGATATTCATCCCTCTAAGTTTACCTTAAAATGGCACGGTTGCCAGCCTTTACATTTTCCAAAACCGGACAGTGGAAGAAAGGGTACATTTTCAAACTATGCTTCGCTGTATTAAGCATAGTATCCATTCATATTTAACCCTGTAAAACCATTGATGGGTGGCCGCTGTGGTGTAGTGGTAAGCAGTGCGCGCTTCCACTCCGCAGCGCCTGGGTTCAAGACCTGGCCAAAGCAACATCTCAAAAAAAAAAAATTTAGAAAGAAAGGTTTTTTCTTTACAGCGGTCGCCGCTCGGCAGGCAATGGCAAACCTCCGAGTGTATTTCTGCCATGAAAAACGGCTTCTCATAAAAATATAATCGCCGTTCGGAGTCGGCGTAAAACTGTAGGTACCTCCGCTTTCTGTGACAACATTAAGGCGCACACCACAAATTGGAGGAGAAGCTCGGCCAAACACTAACATATGTGTAAGCGCCAATCTATTGTTATTATATTAAAACCATTGATATTTTTTACACGTTATACCCACTTTAGTCGTCTCGACTATCAAGCAGTATGACTAAAAGTACTAAAAGTGGTTGATTATAAAACTGTTATGTTTTACCGCAAGAAAATAGCTGATCAAAAACAACGGGTAGAAAATTACGCAAATCGCAAAATTCAACGTTATATTTTTTTTTATGGTTTCGAAAATTATAAAATAAGACTAATCAAACTTGTAAGAAGTAAGTAATTACTCGTTTAGTCAATAATTTGTTAGGATAACACTGGTTGATCAGATTTATTACGTTTTCAATTTTACACTTTTGAATGTAAACAAAAATTCCATCAGCTCTTCGTCTACCTTGCAAGTTTCTGCAAATTTTCTGTTCGTTTACTATTCTCGATATTTTTATCTTGTGGGAGAACAGATGCACCTAAGTAACTAATTTGGCTGTCATGATTTGCGAAGAGAGAATGGTCAACGTAAAAAAAAAGCAGCGATACAAAAAGGGAACAATGGTGGTCGAAACGACTAACATTGGGTAGGCAGGGTTAAAACAAAAACGCTAAGCTATTATTTTATGCAAATCACTCATTTTAGCATAGGCACATACAATGTTAACATTACGACAAACAGCAGCTTGTTCGATGATCAAAAATTCAAAGGTACTAAATGTATGTATGAAAAATTACAGCATAGCTTTAATATGAAAGTAAGATAAGTAGTTTTGAAAGGCAATTTTATGAAATATACTTTAGGCTTAATAATTTTCGTAAACTGAAATATTAATCATTTTATTACCTGGACTCTCAAAAACCGGACATTTTGATGTTCGAGTGTGCCGTCAAAACGGGCTCGGACAAAGCTCTAATAAACCAGACTGTCCGGGTGAAAACCGGACGGTTGGCAACTCTGGTTTGGTAAAACAATATTTCTTAGTCCTGTAGCTAAATGCATCCAGAGGTGTGCATCATACGAAGTTTAGATTAAATGGCAGATACCGACTTTTCCTTTTCCAGTAACTGAAAATTTTTCTGTCAGTACGGTACTGATAAAATACATTTCCATAACAAATTTAAAATGCATCCAGAGATGTTCTATTCTTACAGAGGTATGTATTATGAATGTTTTATAGGAGGCCTTATTTTCTAATAATTTACATTTGCACATTCCACGTGCAATGGATAAAATTTTATATACATAACTCCATAACAAGTTCCAGTATTCTTTAACAAACACTTCCTGGGATATGTGGTAAGAAGCAGTCAATTTGTACGGGAAGTGCCACGCCCCCTTTTCTTATAAACCTAATTTTCTTCCCTGAGTATACCATGAGTATGGAATTGATTTTATATGTATATCCCAATATCAAGTCCCAGTACTCTACCATAAACACCTCTAGAGGTATGCAGTATAAAAAAGGTAAATTTGTACGGGAGGTACCACGCCCCCACTTTTTCTCCATGGGCATAAAATTAATTTTGTATGCACATCTCAGTGCCAAGTTCTAGTCCTCTGCATTAAACACCTCCAGAGGTATGCAGCATAAAAAAATCACTTACATGGGAGTTGTCACGCCCCCTTGTCCAATAACTGCCACTTTTCTCCATGAGTACTGGATTGATTTCACATACATACATATCTCCATACCACGCTTGAGTAGTCCACCCCAAATATTTGAAGAGATGTGCCATATGAAAGTTTCAGTTAGTATGGGAGGTTGCACGCCCATTTTCCAGAAACGCTCTTTTTTCTCCGTGAGTATGAATTTGATTTCACATACATATCTCCACACTAAGCTCCAGTGCTCTCTCATAAATACTTCCAGAGATATTTATGCATTATGAAAATTCCAATTTATATGCCACGCCCTCTTGATTTATCGGAATTATTTACGAGAATCCGTAGCAATTGTGCCAAACTTGGTTCTGATCGAGAAAGCGGTTAAGAAAGTAGCCCATTTTACAATCCAGGTCACAAACCATCTGTTTGCATAATTGAATTTTTAAACAGGTGGCAACCCTCTTCAGAAATATCTTCGAAATTAAGCCCTCTCGAAACATATTTCCGTTTGACACCCGTTCAGTCGTTTCCGCGTGATTATTAAATTAATTAAACTATCTTAGCAGGTGGCAACTTTTAAAAAAATTAGGCTATCAATCAATTCTATCTATTCTATTTCAATCTAGGTCATACACTTTCTGTGTGAAAAATTTCGTGCAAATCGTTTCAGTCGTTTCCACGTGATTAATGCATTGATTAAACTTTTTAACTGGTGGCAACTCTTATAAAAGTAGCCTATTTTTAAATCTAGGCCATAAACTATCTGTGTGCGAAATTTCATGCAAATCTGTTCAGCCGTTTCCGGTATATTTAATTAAATTAAACTTTTTCAACAGGTGGCAACTATGGCATCCAATATTCGCTAACTGCTCAGAGTAATTTTTTGCATAATCAGATGCATTTTTTTAACCTAAACCTTCCTTATGATTAAAACAAAACTATTTTACATGAAAGAAACCCGCATGGACTACACTGTACGGCGAAATCAACTTTTTTCTGGGTATGGGACCAAACCAATTTTTTTAAGAGCTTGAGTCATAGGTAAAACAGTGATTTCTCCGTTTTTTGAAGTTGGCCTCCGAAATCGAGATATGGGCCTTCGAAGTTCGAAATAGGACCTTTGGTAAAAAATTATATTTAATTATTGCATGTAAAGAACTAAAAACCTACAACTATAGACGTAGTACTCCTTTTGCTCTTATTAAAACGGTATATAACTTTTTTTGTGCAAACTTATATTGCAGGTGCTATAAGGGGTCAAAGTTCAGGTCTTCGAAAAATTAAATTCCTTATATTGCAAAGAATTTTGAACT
>NW_023458569.1:3083228-3094403 GCF_013731165.1 Rhagoletis pomonella | reverse complement strand
GGTATTGAAAATGGGCAAAATCGGACAATAACCACGCCTACCTCCCATATAACGGTAATTTTCAGAAATACAAAAACTGCGATATTTTAGTAACTACTGAAGATAATTCACTCAAAATTGATATTTACAATAAATTTTAGACGACAAATTAGAATATTAACATTTTTTTGAAAATGGGCGTAGCCACGCCCACTTATGGTTACATGTGTATATCTTGGTAACCGCTGCATCAATTTCTTCCAAACTTGGCACAGTTGTTGGCCCTGGTACAGCATACCAAATGGCCGAAAATTTTTAAAATCAGACAATAACCACGCCCACATCCCATATAACGGTAATTTCGAGAAATACGAAATCCTCGATAAATCAGTAAATATTAAAGCTAATTTATTCAAAATGATGGTTGCAACAATTCTTTGCCAGGAAATACGTTTATGATAAAATTTTGGAAAATGGGCGTGGCACCGCCCAATTATGATCACGTATATGTATCTCGCTAACCGTTCTAGCAATTTGTACCAAACTCGGTATGGTTATTGTGCTTGCCACATAAAAGCAAAACGATGAAAATTATTGGAATCGGACTAAAATTACGGCCGCTTTTCATATAACGGTAAATTTCAGAAATGCTTGAAATTTCAATATTTTTAAATTTAAGGACGCTAGTTTACTTAAAATTTATACACACCGGCTTATCATGTAGCGGTAGCTTTCGGAAAGGTGGAAAACATATATTTAATACTTGCGCCGGATATTTAATGTTCGGCTCCGCCCGTACTTAGACTTTCTTGCTTGTTTTTTTTTTTAATTTTTTTTTAATATTGCACGCAATTTTCAATTGGATTTATATAGTTTTTGTTAAAGAATGAACTAAATTTTTATAAAAAAATAAGGATTAATTACGAAAAAAATTTATTGTTAAAACTTGTCAATATGTGGTGGGTTTTTATTTTGAAACGAGGTGTATTATTAATTTAATGTATTAAAATTTTAGTTTAGTACTGCATACGAGTTGTTTTTTCGGCCCGCCGGCTTTTCAACGACGCCGAGTTGGTCGGCGAGTCGATACGAAGCACGGTTGGGTACGCTGCACTAAATTTTTAATGCACTGAGCATTTCATTACCACTATTCATGCTGTGGTAGTGAAATTTGAAATGCATTAGCACTAAGTGCATAGTGGCAGAGGAAAGAATTGGTTTCACTACCACTATGCACTTAGTGGAAATGCATTTCACTACCACTATATGGTTAGTGGCTATACATTTTTGTACAAACCTGTTGTAATGCTATTTCACTATCACTATGTAGTGCTCACTAACCATATAGTGGTAGTGAAATTTGAAATGCACTACCACCAACCATAGAGTGGTAGGGAAATTTTAAATGCACTACCACTAAAGCCCTAGTGGTAGTGAAAATTTCGATTTAGTACAGCGTGCCCAACCCTGATACGAAGTCATTTGGCAAATTGGGTGATGACAATTTCACTACTTTTAAAGCTAAATATTAAAACTATTTCTTACTTATATATGTATGTATGTACATTTATTAATTGCAATTTGCGAATTTATTAAAGCAACTTAGTTGGGCATGATTCCATGAAAGTACTTATTTATCAAACGCTCGCTCAAAATTTTAAAACGCACTTAAAATGAAATGGTTAAAAATTATTAAAAAAATATCTTCGATGTTTTTCGAAACATCGATGTTTTGACTTAACAAAATAATAATAATAAAAACATCGACCAACATCGATGTTTGAAGCCACGACCATCGATGTTGCCGATACATCGATGTTTGTACAAGCTTTTATTTAACTAGGTCATCCCGCGGAAATTTCCAATCTATTTTAAACTAACTTCTCGTCGTTTTCAATGTGCCCGTAGCTCGTCGTTTTCAATGTGTTCAGAACTTGAGTAGGCAAAAGTTGGCGTTCAACGCATACCAGTCTCTGCTCGGAACCCACTGGTGGTAGCATAACTGAGCCTTTAGTGGGAAAATGGCAAAGCGATTTGCGGATGCTTCCACAAAATAGTTTCTATTATTAATATGATTATACGAACTTTTGTGGCAGCGACAGAAACACTACTCGTATTGCAAGTTGACTATAAACAAAACTGACAGAAAGTGGCTTGACACGAATAAAGCAATGCAAAGTGACAGCAATGCAGCTGGGGAATGCACTGTTGCTCATTGTTGTTGAATCTAATGTAACCTGTGTTGCCAGAGGAAAATTTCATTTGGAGCTAAAAACAATACAAAAAAGAGCTAGAAAGAGCTAAATTTAAAAAAAAAAATCGCTAATAGCTAAATTTATTTGGACTTTTTAAGCTACATTTTTACATTTATTTCACATTTAGCTTTTACAGCGTTATAAGCGTTTAATAAATTCATAGGTAATATTCATTCAACAAACAAAAATAAAGTAACTTTGGATTTTTACAACATTACAATAGACGTATTTTTTTACACGTACTATATGTATATGTACATCTACGCTTAACGTTAAAAAAACACAAGCATCGACAATTTTCATTTAAAGATAAACAATTTTAATTTTATCGGCAACTATCCATAAGCGCACATAAAGTTTGTCGCTTACAGCTCCATAAAAATTATAAGCTTAGATACGTACGCGTGTAAAAATACACACTTGATATCAAAATAACTTTACATCTCGAAATCCGTGATTTCATCCTCACAAGATGAATTGCTATTATTATTGTTACATTCATAAATACCTCTTTATTCATTAATTTTAAGAGATCATTGTTTATTTCAAAGTTATGACAGCATTTGTTCAGTCTTTTAAGACCACTTCTTATTGTCAGAAGCGAGTTTAACATAATTAAAATCATTTTGTTTCTGTGTTTGTTTTTAATGAACCTCATGTTTGAAAATGTTCTTTCAATTTCAGCATTACTGAACGGCAATACAAGAAGTGTAAAAACAAAATCCGTAAGCTCTTTGAATGGATTTTCGTGCAGAGAATTCTTAAACTGTTTCACCTCAACCCAAAAACTTAACGTGGTTGTTACATCACTCCAATTGTACAGACAAATATTTTTCCACTGCATTTCTAACCTCGTTATTTCATCAGTGCTAAACTTAGTTTTTAGCTTGTGAAATAAGTAAATAATTCAGGCTTTAGAGTTCTTAATGTGCCTTCAACTGAAAATAAATAAATTTTTTTTCGTGTTTCTATATTTTGTGGCAAACGTTGCCGTAATTGTTCAATCAGTTTAATAATAAAATCGCGACATATATTACGTATCTTTTTTTGCGTGTATTCGTTTATACCCTTTTCTTTTTTTTTTTGTTCGTATATATTCTTCAAAGGTATAATGGAAATAAGGTATAGGAGTCAGAAACTTATTAACGTCTTAAGTTAAGGGATCAAAACTTTCAGAAGGTGACACTTTGCTGTTGCACAAGCTCCAAACCAAATGTACAACCTCGGAAAATAATTTCGTAGGATCTGCTATATTGCTCTCAAACAGCTTGTTTACTCATATAAAATTGTGTACCTCATATAAAATTGGTTTTAAAAATTTGAAAAAATGCTAAATTTTCATCATTGTACACATTCGAAAGAATTTTAGCCTTGTGACACGATTCAGTTAATGACGCTATCCCGAAATGGGTTTTAAGTTCTATCCACTGCTCAACTATTCGCTTAATAACTGGCTCTACTGAGAGCCATCGTGTATCACATGCTCTGGTAATTTTTAGTGGTTGAAGCCCGTCGTTAATTACAGAGAATAATGACTCGTAATGCTTTTGTCGAGACGCAGATTTCGAAAACCAGTTATACGTTTCGCTAACAATAAACTCAATTTCGTTTGGCATAGTTCTTGATGCCGCAGATACAGCTAACTGTATTGAGTGACATATGTATGGAATAAGCTTTATGTCAGGATTGTATTCTTTAAGCTGAGCTATAACGCACCTATTAACACCTACCATAACACTGGCATTATCGATTCCAATACCAACCATGTCTTTAAAACTTAAATTGTATTCTTTTAGCGTATTACAATCTCCAAAAACAACAATACCATTTGCAGTGCAGTCGTCTAACTCCGTGAGTTTCAAAAATGTATTTACTATAGCTCTACTTTTTGGTACTACACTAACTACAATTTCTACGTATTTTTTTATGGAAATGTCAGTAGCCTCATCAACGATTAGGCTAAACTTGTTGCCGTCGATATCAGCCAGGAGTAACTTTTTAAAGTAGGGTAACAAAACATTTTAATAACAGCACTTCATTTTGATCGTCGCAATTGCAAGTTTTGAGCAATATGGCTATCGGGAAAAATATGGTTTTGTAAATTGGTTAAAAGATCCACTACTCTTATTGAAGTATGAGTGGCTATATACAAAGCATTAGACAATTCCGCGATGTGAGTCTCTCAATTTTTAGCTGAATGTAAATTAATTATTGTCTATGTACCACTAGTAAACGGACCTGCCGCAGTTAAGTGCTTATTTGTTTTCGCGTGTCTAATAAGTCCGTCCAACTTCGGCTTCAGACTGCAATGACAGTATTTGCATGTCACAGAATCACCAGTTTTCTGAATCCAATTGTTTAAGCGTTTATCGTTTAGCCAAACTTCTCGCGATTTTTGTTTGTATATTCTGCGGAAGCAGATTTTGTAACAAATAAATTATTTTACAGGAACAAGTGAATAATATAAGCCCCCTTGGAAAAAAGTATGTGCAATAGCAAAAAACCCTTTTGCTGGTGCGCCTACAATAAGAAAAGGTGGATCATGTTGACATTTTTTTAAATTTCAAAAGCTGCTGATAAAATGTTTATTTTTATCGGAATTTATTTTAAAATTTCGCCTTTTGAAATTCTAAAGAATTTCAACTTCAACACCCCTTATATTGAAATATCAGCACAAAAACACTATACTGGCATTTTCAGTTCTTAATTACATGAGGGGCCCGTATTCTGCACTTAGGGCATTTCACATAATAACTTTTCTATGAACTTTACCTCATTCGTTTAGCGGAGCACTTTTCATCATCAGCATTGTCACTTTCAGAGTCCAGCACATAGCTATCGTCGCTTTCTTCTGCTTTGTCAAATATCTGTAAAAAATTGTGATTAAAAATCTTATTATAATATAATCTTACCTTTCCATTTTAATAATATAATCTTACCTTTCCATTTTAGGTTAATTTGCGCGCCAAACATGTTCGAATTAGGAATGTTACTTGAAAATTAATCGATTTAAGTAAGAGCTAGGAGCTAAAACCGAAATTTTGGGGCTAAATGACAAAAATAAGAGCTAAATCTAGCTCCAAAAGCACCCAAATGGCAACACTGAATGTAACAACAAAATGCAGCTGGTATTCGGCGCTAGCGCTTTAATGTACCACATTCATTCGTTTTGCCGCAGTGCCCAAGAATTTTTCAAATTATTTCGCCTTCTCACTATCCTCAGTCAACTCTGCTTTTGCTGCTGCATGTTGCTTGCCGCATCTTATTGGTTTAATTCAATTTGTGTTGCTGCCGTCAACGAGCACTACACTTGTGCATTTGCGCTCTTTATTTGTGCTTTGATATTTCGCACTAAAGCCTTCCCGCAGTCTTTCCCCAAAGCTGCTTACCCTAACTCATTTTGTTCAATTTGCTGTTGACGATTTTGTTCTTTGCTGTCAACTCAATGGTGAAATTAGTTAGAAAAAAAATTTGCAAATTCAGCGCTACTAATTTGTTTTTGTAAATAATAATAATAATATTCTGGTGCTTACACTTTCGCTAAGCATTTGACAGAGCTTTTCCTCCAATTTGAGGTACGCCTTAATGTAATTACACAAATGGAGGTACACACAGTTTTAAGCCCCTCCGAATGGCAAATGGATTTTATAAGGAGCTTTTGAGGGAGGAAATAGCACAAACGGCAATAACGCAAAATATGCTTTATTTCACTTTTAAATGGGAAATAATACCGAAATCTAAGTTTTGCTTTATTCCCAACAAAGGTTGGAAGTAAAACAAATTTTGCCTTATTTCGCATTGCTTATTCATACTATTTGTAACATTTTACTGACGGAAGGAAAATGAACTTTGTTTATTCCAAAAATACAGTTAAACAAAAAATTGTAAATAATTCATATGACGAAAGTAATACATATTTACAAAATATTTTTACTTATGAAAAGTCCAACAAAAGCTCGTAAAACTGGACATATCACTTTTGTATGAATTTTATCTGTATGCACCTTAATATGTTGAAAACATTGCTGGCAAACCTTGTTTGGCCGAGCTTCTCCTCCGATTTGTGGCGTGCGCCTTGATGTTGTCACACCAAGAGGAGGGACCTACAGTTTTACGCCGACTCCGAACGGCGATTGTATTTTTATGAGAGGCTGTTTTTCATGGCAGAAATGCACTCGGAGGTTTGCCATTGCCTGCCGAGGGGCGACCAATGTAATGAAAACCTTTTTTCTATGTGTTTTTGCGATGTTTCTTTGAGTAGGGCTTAAACCCAGGCCCTGCGGAGTGATAGCGCGCACTGCTAACCACTACACCACAGCGACCGTCCAATTACTTGGACATTAAAAATCAGTTTCCGAAGTGAACTAGTGTCATATTATTATTATTCTTTTTTCTTAACGGTTATAATACCACCAGCGCATAATTTTGAGAGGAATGGAGGGGGCGGGGGACGCGAAGGGCCGCGACGCTGGGTACTTTCATTATTGTATACTTTTAGTTAAAGTGTTTCTCATTTAAATGTACGTTAAACAAGAAGTGTTTTCATAATACAATAGCAATTGAATAATAACAAAAGTTTAATTTAAAAGGAAATAAAGTTGGCAGTGCTCATATCGGCAAAGTTGCGTCATCTCGTTGTCATAAATATGTAATTACAAAAGGGACCTTTGGCATTTAAATTTCCGTTTTGGGTATTTAACTAAAAAGCACCTTTATCTTTAAAAGGGCTTTATGAAATCGATCAGCAAAATAAAGCATCCTTTAAATTTTAAGTATTCCTTAATTTTATTATGAAACTGGTAGTATAGTTTTAGGCACTGGTATCATATATTCTATTGTGAATTCTTAGGTAAGATAAAATACCGGAAATTAGTTTCAATGAAGCAGCTGTTGACATTGTGTTATTTCTGCACGAATTTTTGTAGAGTACGTACCGGGTGTGGTTTGTACTTGAGCTGAATGCTTAAATTAAATAAGACACCGATTTCATTCTCACTATGCTCCTAATTTGTGACACTGACTTAAGGCGGAGTCATCGTTTGTGTCCGGACACTTTTTGTTAGTAATTTTATGCGTTCCTTTCCCACTCTGTCTCACTGAGAACGCGACAAAAATGTGCTGCACACTCTTTGTTCGAATCAAATTGATTTTGATTTTCTGTCCGAACGACTTGATGATTCGGGTTGCCGCGTTCTCCTTTGTATGCGTTTGCAGCGAATTGCATGTACTATTCAAGGGGAATTTATACAAGGTGGAGTTAAGCTGAAATTAGTCAAGAACGCAGAACGTATACTTAAACGCAGTCTGTATACGCAGAATTTTGTCGATTACTGGAGCCCTAAGTGTTGCTTACTACAGTGGTGCCATTCATCAATGCCTTTTCATAAACTTACCTTTTCAACAATTTTTCGTGCTTTAATGGATTGTAGCTAAATATAAACTACTTAGTTTTCAACAAAAAACCTTATTCAATAGTAAATTTCAAATATTTTAAACGTATTTTTAATAGGGACTTATAACTCTTTTACCATCTGCAAAACTGACGAAGTGGCAACCATCTATAGAAGGGAGAAATCAGCTGACACGGAAAAATCCAAATTCCGAAGATTTCTGTGCTACGGGCTACAACTACAGAAAAATTCTGCGGTGTTGAGTTTTCATTAACATGGCGCTATGGTAAGACAGATCGTGTCAGCTGACTCGGGTTTACGTACCGGTAGGTTTACGTTCTTGACTAATTTCAGCTTTACTGGCGAATTGAGATTTTCGCCGCGGTACTTCTTAATGTCAAAATGACCTCAGTACTATTTATGTGCCCTCAAAATCGTATGTAGGCAACAATAACATCAGCTGTTTGCTTCAGGACAAAACCAAATGTGCCGAACTGAACGGTGAACCGTGCTTCAGTACCCTCTCCGGCAAAAATGTTTTGAGAGCAAATAAAAAGTTGTCCGGACACGAACGGTGAACACGCCTTTACATAGCTATTGTCTAACCGTTGACTGTTTGTCCTAGAAACCCACAGTTGAGTAGTTCCCCTCAGTTTAACAGTTGGCAACTTTCCGCCACATTTTCCATCGTACAATTATTTCGACGTGTTTTGCTCAGCGTAAACAGATGATCGAAAAGATTTACGCCACTTATATTAAATGTACTATGTTCATAAATGAAGAGTGAGCCCTAAATAAAAATATTATATCCGGGTTATATAAAATAGAACTAAAAAGTTCAAAATAAAATAATTTTTATTATTTTTTATTATTTATTAATAGGCAATGTATTACACATCTAATACTAACGGGTGATTTTTTTGAGGTTAGGATTTTCATGCATTAGTATTTGACAGATCACGTGGGATTTCAGACATGGTGTCAAAGAGAAAGATGCTCAGTATGCTTTGACATTTCATCATGAATAGACTTACTAACGAGCAACGCTTGCAAATCATTGAATTTTATTACCAAAATCAGTGTTCGGTTCGAACACAACAAATTCGACAAATTTTGTTCAGCGATGAGGCTCATTTCTGGTTGAATGGCTTCGTAAATAAGCAAAATTGCCGCATTTGGAGTGAAGAGCAACCAGAAGCCGTTCAAGAACTGCCCATGCATCCCGAAAAATGCACTGTTTGGTGTGGTTTGTACGCTGGTGGAATCATTGGACCGTATTTTTTCAAAGATGCTGTTGGACGCAACGTTACGGTGAATGGCGATCGCTATCGTTCGATGCTAACAAACTTTTTGTTGCCAAAAATGGAAGAACTGAACTTGGTTGACATGTGGTTTCAACAAGATGGCGCTACATGCCACACAGCTCGCGATTCTATGGCCATTTTGAGGGAAAACTTCGGAGAACAATTCATCTCAAGAAATGGACCGGTAAGTTGGCCACCAAGATCATGCGATTTGACGCCTTTAGACTATTTTTTGTGGGGCTACGTCAAGTCTAAAGTCTACAGAAATAAGCCAGCAACTATTCCAGCTTTGGAAGACAACATTTCCGAAGAAATTCGGGCTATTCCGGCCGAAATGCTCGAAAAAGTTGCCCAAAATTGGACTTTCCGAATGGACCACCTAAGACGCAGCCGCGGTCAACATTTAAATGAAATTATCTTCAAAAAGTAAATGTCATGGACCAATCTAACGTTTCAAATAAAGAACCGATGAGATTTTGCAAATTTTATGCGTTTTTTTTAAAAAAAAAGGTATCAAGCTCTTAAAAAATCACCCGATATATTCACGTTGACAAATTAAATCGAGTTTAATGATTTGAGTTTATGAACAACTGTCAAGTGTTCTCATTGGGGTGTTAAAGAAACTCACGAGTTTAATTTGACATTTGTTTTTTTTTACTTTTTCTTATTTACATTTAGCTTGTTCCCGTACTTCAGGGTTTAAACATAAATAGTCCGATGTAGCCGAGGTGTGGTACAGGGTTGTTGCAAATATTATTACGAAATAAAAGTCCTTGCCGGATAACAAACAAACCGTTTATCCAAATTAAACAAGTTTGGTTCCAAATGAAAGAGGATCTAAATATCTTTAAAACTGGAATGTCTAAACGAGGAAAGCCACATATTGAAAAATATTTCAATAAAAAATTACCATAGAACAAAACTCGTGTAAGGTATATGCATTTCTTTAATATTAAATTATAAAAAATATAAATAAATAGAGGTCGCTCGTTATTTCTGTTTAAAAGCTATTTCAGTCCTCTTTCATATGATACCAATTTTTTTTATTTTGGACAGGCGGTTTGTTTATTATCCGGAAAGGACTTCTATTTCGGAATAATATTCGCAACAACCCTGGTGTGGAATACCAACCGTTTAGCAAAGAAAAGAAAAAATGTGACTCTATAGAACTTTTCATGATGATTTCAACCAGACCTAGATTATTTGGCACAAAAAAAATCAAAGCCAATAAAAGAGGTTAAAGTTAAACTTTTATATTTTTTTATATTTATAATATATCCGAAACTATTTGACCGATCACAAAAGTATTGATGCTAATTTAAAGATAATTTAAATATCTTTTACCCGACGTATAACCCTTTTTAAAACAAATTTTAAATAAACGCCATTTAAAAAAAAATATATATTTATATATTTTTTGTTTATTAGGTATAGGGTGGCCAGATATTATAGTGACATAATCAGTACTATTGGGATCAAAAATCAGTACAAAGCCATAAAAATCAGCTCATTTTTAAGCGTATTTTATACCCGAGCGCACTTGTGCACAAGGGTATATTAATTTTGATCACATAACGGTTGTTTGTAACAGCCAAAACGAATCAAGATAGATATAGGCAAATGTATACATAAATGCTCAGAATGAATAGAGAAATCGATTAAGCCATGTCTGTCTGTCCGTCCGTCTGTCCGCCCGTCCGTGTACACGATAACTCGAGCAAAAATTGAGATATATCAACGAAATTTTGTATGTACGTTTCTGTTAATCCAAGGTAGGTTGGTATTGAAAATGGGCGGAATCGGACTGTAACCACGCCCACTTCCCATATAACGGTAATTTCCAGAAATACGAAAACTGCGATATTTTAATAACTACTGAAGGTAAATCACTCAAAATTGATATTTATAATAACTTTCAGACGAAAAATAATAATATTATAAATTTTTGGAAAATGGGCGTAGCCACGCCCACTTATGGGTACATGTGTATATCTTGGTAACCGCTGCGCCAATTTCTTCCAAACCTGGCACAGTTGTTGGCCTTTGTACAGCATACAAAATGGCGGAAAATTTAAAAACGCCGACAATAACCACGCACACATCCCATATAACGGTAATTTAGAGAAATACAAAATCTTCGATAAATCAGTAAATACTAAAGCTAATTTATTCAAAATTGATGCTTGCAACAATTCTTTACCAAGAAATACGTTTATGGTAAAATTTTGGAAAACGGGCGTGGCACCG
>NW_023458569.1:3077494-3083128 GCF_013731165.1 Rhagoletis pomonella | reverse complement strand
TTTGGGTAAGATTAAAATATATTTTACTATTCAATATTGGAGTTGGTATGAAACAAAAATTAATAATTTATTGTTATGTATGCAAATGAGAACTACAATTCTGAGCTTATTGAGCATCTCTTAGTCAAACACAAAGGCAATTTTGCTTGATCAAGTTTCGAATCTAAGAAGAAAATGTTTTTAACAAACAAAAGGTTAATAATAAAATTTGAAGGATTTAAAATATTGCGTATGGTAGCATGAAACGTCACAATCTTCTTAATTGTCAAGCTGTTGATATGGCTACGAAAAAGTGACTATGGAAACACATAGCTGAAGATTTCATACTTACTGTGGGATAAACTTCAAACCTCTAATATAAATTAGTTAAATTTAGTTATTATTTTTTTTATCAATTTTAAGTTTTCGTTTGGAATAATTTTCATGAACTTATCTATTAGGAGATCTCTTTGGAAAATTACCGTACATCCGATATCTATTGAAATTTTGACATCCTCACTTTTTGGAAAAAGAAGTTCAAGATACAAGTTTATGTGCAAAAAATAAATTAAACAATAAAAGTCTCCTTATATTTATGGAACTTATAATAGAAAAATTTTTATTTCATTACCCAGACTTTATGAATAGCCTACTCTATAAGTAATAGTAGAAATTCCGAATTAGTAAGTTCAGTCAAGACGTCATTCAAAAGTTTTGAAGAAAATCACTTTTCTCTTTGTGAAAATTTGGGACTATCTTATGCGAGTATTGTCGACAAAATGTTAGTCTATGAATGACTAAAAATTAACGAATAAATGGTTAATCGCGATTAATGATTAAAATTAATTAAGCGATCGCTGTGGTGTAGTGGTTAGAAGTGCGCACTACCATTCCGCAGGGTGAGCGTCCGAGCCCAGTTCCGGCCAACAAAAAAAAGAAAATGTTTTTTGTAATAGTGGTCGGCCCCCGGCAGGAGTCGGCGTAAAACTGTAGGTCCCTCCCCTTTGTGCGACAACGCCAAGGCGCATGCCACAATCGGAGGAGTAGCCCTAACATATGTCGCTGGTCCTCTGCAATAACGGCACAATTCAAAATTTCAGGTTTAGAAAAATACATAATTTGAAAGCTTACAGTATGACTGCATATAATCCGGAATAATTACGTTCCAAGACATATTATTGCTAAATTACGAAACAAAAAATCTTTAATTGGCTCTACTGAAATATATGAAATTTTGAGTTGTGTCGATATGTAAGCGCCTTTCTATTATTATTAGTAATCATCAATACAATTTCAAATTACATAAACCCAGTCACAGCCTTTTTTTGTATTCGACGCTTCCAGAAATCACATAATACATAAAATAAATAAAAGCTGTTTTGATTAATATTACATAAACTGGAAACTGTTAAAAATAAGTGCGCTTGTGTACAGAGATTTTAGAACCTATTTAGTTCCTAAAATGTCTGTTTGCAACACATAACAATAAAAATGCACATCAAATTGCTAAGAATGATGAAGGAAATCGATTCAGACATGCCTGTTTAACTGGCCGTGCGTGCTCAAACAAACACATGTTAATTAAGGAGCTATTCAAGTATTATGTAACCACCAGTGGAAAGCGGGGGTCTTGGTTTCCTTATTTTTAATAACAACGGGCAACATTTCTTCAAATAAGTAAAACATTAATAACACACGCACAAATTTTGCCTGCAATTTCACAATTGAACACTGCACTTCACTCTCGTTTCGAATTTTTGAAAGCGTTTTTTAAGCTATTTAGTGGTTTAACACTTCTTGTGGGCACTTGATATTGTAAAAAAAATATGCGCAATTCGATCCCTAACTACATTTTTTTGTAAAGAACGCCCGTTTGCTTTAAATTTGTAAAAATATAATTATTTTTTTATTTTGTTTACGTCTGTCATTTGTTACAAATGAAGAAAAGTCCAAGAGTTGCCAAGTATAAATATCTTTATATCTATTTATTAAAATAATAATTTACAATAATAATTTATTTAATTATTACTTTATTAAAATACAAATTTGAAGTGCAAATACATTTGTAAAACTGTTTATCACAAAATGTTATTAATTGTTTGCAAGCATACTATAGTTTGCATGCATTTTGAGAATAAATAATCTAATATGTGTACATATATATCGTCGTTTAAAGTACAAAACCGCCTATCGTCATTCTTCAAAACCGTGTGACTGACATTGGCTGCCAAAAATTGGATTTGCTCACAAAAACTCTTGGCTCAATTCTTATCCATTCGTCCTGAAATATACTAGCCAGAATACGTTTGCTTTATAAAAAAGATAACCATTTTGAAATATGGGTGACTTTACTCTCTAGAAAATAATTTATGCAATTACGCGGTTTTGCATTTTCTTGATACGCGGTTTTGTACTTTAAACGACGATATGTATAGCATGTACTTACGGCGGCCGCCGTAGCAGAGTGATTACATGTGCGTACTTCCACTCCATAGGACCATGGTTAAATACCTGGTCAGATCATAGCCCAAAATAGCAGTCGTCCTTCGGCACGCAATGGCAAACCTTCGAGTATATTTCTGCCTTGAAAACTCTTCTTATAAAATCAGAACTCATGCCTCAAGTTTGAGCAGAAGTTCGGCCAAACACTTAGAAAAATATTTTAGCACCAAATATTTATTTGTTTACTTATTTTAAGGGAGATGGCAATCTTCTGGTTTCACACTTTGAGTACAAAAATTTCAACCCTGATACAACAAATAGTATTAGTACTGAATGATAATGACAGATTGCATTCCCATAAACGTCCAATCATACATGATCGAGTTTTTTTTTTGCATTCACATTCTCTATGTGAATGGGTGTCAACCATTCCATAACACACTACATATTTTGTGTTTACAATTTGTAACCAATCTCAAGAGTGGTTGTTAAATTTTTTAAATCAAACAATCACATTTTTGAAACGAAAAAAATGAGAATGCACACTCAATTGATTCAATCATTACACAGCTCTGGTATATGTAACTAAAAGTCGTATTTATGCTCGAATTTATTTCATTATCGAAATAAATGAAGTCACATATCGATGGTCCTCTGCAATGACACAACTCAAAATTCAAAAAAAAAAATTCCTTATTACTGTTAAGAGGCTCATGTTTCTAATCCTTGGCTAACCCATGTCTAATGCTAACTAAAGTAAGTAATAAGGATTATACATGAATAAGACAACGATTAAAGACATGAGCCACTTAACAATAGTACGAGTTTTTATTTTGAATTTTGTCGTTATTATAGAGGGCCATCGATATATTTATGACAGGAAATGATACATATATATACTTTTGCAAAAAAACTTAAATTCAGTCAGAAACCGCCGTTTACGAACAGCTGTTCCTTATTTATTCTATCTTAATATATGTATATAAAAATCCCGTGTCACTGTGTTCGTTTACGCTAATCTCCGAAATCGCTTAACCGATTTCAATGAAATTTTTAGCGTGTGTATTGTTTATTCCAACTTAAAAGATAGGATAGTTTTGAACCCGAGAAAAAATATATTGTTTTTTTTCATTAAAATTTTGTATATGCCTCTCACATCGTGCTTATCTCTATATACATAAGAATGGTGTAAAAAATTTATAGTAATTCATTAATTGTAAACGGTTGGACCGATTTGGCAAAATTTTTTTTAGATGTTCGTAATTTCCGGAAGGTTTTTACGAAAGAAAATTTTGCGTAACGCTCCAGGAAAGTCCGAAAATTGGAAAAATCGAAAATGGATTTATTTTTGTATAGAATTTTGTGTGCGATTCCTTCGGAATGGCTTTCGAAAGGAAAAAGGAAAATTCTTAAGTGGAAAACTCGGCAAAATTCGGAAGAACACGAAAAATTTAAATTTTGTTCGAAGAAATTTTGTATTTTATCGCATGATTTGATGATCTTGGACGAAGTAATGGTGGAAAATTCGTTGTTAAGCTTGGAAAATTTCGGATAATTGTGAAATTCATTGTGAGCATGAATCAATTGGGAACAATTTTCTCCTATGTTTCATAACCGATTCGAATGGTTGCTGCTTTTTTTGAAGGGTGTTGAGAAGGAGGTGTGCAAAATGTTTTATTTTTTTCGATAGGTGGCGCAAGGGACGAGCTACGCTAAAAAAATGCATTTGGTACGTAGGTAGCCTTGATTAGCATATAGGATCCATTTTTTTTTCGTTGAGGGGGCCAGGGACCGATCTATTCCAAAAAGTCTTATTTATGGTTCGATTTGCTTGAAATTTGGCACGTAGGTAGCTTATTGCCTGTATTAACATATAGGATACTTTTTTTCTGATAGGTGGACCAGGGACCAATGTATTCCCAAAAATATTAGTTAGTTATCCGATTTGCTTCAAATTAGGTACGTAGGTAGCCTTCTGGCTAGATTAGCATACAGGTTCCATTTTTTCCGTTATGTGGGCCAGGGCCCGATCTATTCGAAAAAGTCTTATTTATAGTCGGATTTGCTTGAAATTTGGCATGTAGGTAGCTTATTGCCAGGATTAACATATAGGATATTTTTTCTGATAGGTGGACCATATACCGATCTATTGGAAAAAATCGTATTTATGGCGCGACTTCCTTGAAATTTGTCATGTAGGTAGATTATTGCCAGGATTAACATACATATACGATACTTTTTCCTAATAGGTGGACCAGGGACCGATCTATTCCAAAAAATCCTATTTATGGTCCGATTTAGTTGAAATTCGATACCCGTATTATAGATATGCGTAGAATAAAATTGAGTCATTGTTTTACAGTTCGAAAGGTTTTTGAAAGCGCGCAAACATGCGGGTATTGGCTAATTAACAATACTTATTACACCGGCAAAAAAAATGGATAAAAATTTTATGCAGCAAAGTTGACAATGTTTTTGAGAATTTTTTTTGTGCTGATTACGAGTCCGTAAGCATAAAGTTTCCATCATCCAGATTTAAAAAAAAAACGAGGTCAAAGCGCCTAAAAATCGCGTTTTTGCAATATATGAGAAGCTCTAGCAAAGAAAAAAAGGGTGGTAGAACCTTCCACTTCGGCTTAGATTAAAGCTAAAAATCTCGACTACTATCCTTGCAAATTCCTGAACTTTTGCTTGATGGTCACTTACAGTTATTTGATGATCAGGAAAAACTGATTTTGGGAAGTTTGAGTACCTACCGCAATTAAGCAAAAGGTGATAGAACATTCCACTTAGGCTTAAATTAAGGCTTGGACTTCTGACTTCAATCCCTGAAAATACCATTCCTGCAACTTGACCCAAGGTCACCAATAGTCGTTTATTGAACAGCTAACACTGATTTTTACACACTTTTTTCAATTGCATAATTTTCCAGTATTTTTTTTATTGTTGGACGATAAAATGTAATTAGTATAGGTGACCATCAGGGCAAGGTGCAGGAATAGCATTTTCAGGGGTAATAGTCTGTAGTTCTAGCTTTGATTTAAGCCTAAGTGGAAGGTTCTATCACCTTTTGTTTCCTTGCTCGAGTTTCTCAAATATTGCAAAAAACGCGACTTTTTGACACTTTCTCCACGTTTTTCTCAATATATGGAGCTGATGGAAACTTTGTTGCGGTCACACTGGTTTATAACAAATTTGGCCGGCGCGAATGCG
>NW_023458569.1:3063667-3077484 GCF_013731165.1 Rhagoletis pomonella | reverse complement strand
GTGTAGTGAGTAAGCGATTGTGTGAATAAATTGAAAATGGATTGTTAATTGAATCGTCGTGTGAAAATTGATTCCAGATGTGGGTGTGTGGACGGACGGACATTGGACGATGGGCGGGGTAGAATGAAGGCGTAGGCGACACGCGGCTTATAGTTCGGGGTCGACAACGATTCTGGCCACTGTCGACCATGGTAGGGAGGGAAGATGATCGCCGGCCAAATAACACCAGTGGCAGCAAGAGCCTTTGAATGGGGTCAAGGTAGGGGAGGGGGAATAATTAAGGGTGGGCATGTGGTGTCCCTATCAAACAGAAAAGGGGTACGAGTTTTTGTATGGTGCGGTTCCATGCAGCGGTGGTCACAGCAACCCACAGTCCGACGAGCTAGCTCGTGCTACAAGCAAGCGTACCCCGTGGCGAACCGAGCATGTGAGTGGATGCAAGCGCAGAGTGAGGCGGTCTTCGCGTTGCAAGCAAGGTAGAAGCGTGGCATCTGGCAACACGTACGTAACAACTTAATACTTACGGATTCGTAATCAGCACAAAATATTCTATCAAAAACAGATTTAACATTTGCCGCATCAAAATCGGTGTTGCCCTGTGTTACCTACACTAATTATATAAAGAGAAGCTCCTTCTTTTTATCAGAGGTGATCTCGCGAACGGCTGTACCGATTTTTTTGAATATTTGGTCACCTACTGCAGACTTTCGTTATATTAAGGAAGCGTGGAATCAGCCACACATATCGAATTTTTCATACCGTATATCTCTGAAAGTATTTGTGGTAGTGTCCTCGAAATTGGTATAGAGATTTTGGGGCTACTGGAAAGGGACGCGTTACCTATTTGTGAATATATACACCCAGAATACAGAGTTTTTTTCTTTTTCATAATACTTTTTTTTGGTGATTTTTATAGAAATATAGTTTATTTTGCATCAAATGGTACCTAATTTTGAGTATGCACTTTTATAGTTCACTCAATTTCAGTATCATAAAGTGCAAGTTTTAAATGGCTATAAGTTAGCGTTGATTTTTGAGAACTTTTTCGCTGATGATGTTGCGCATTTTCTCCGTATAACGAATGCTAGGTAGTTTTTTTTTTTAAATGGAAAAAATGCTGAAGAGTGTCAGTATGTAATAGACCTATTCTGGTGGGTGAACTTTGTATTTGTTTGAATAGGTCCCTGTACAGTTTAAGTCCACAACTGAAAACGCCAGGTGCCGCTGGAGTCGATTTATTACTCAAAATCGTATTGCTGATCCTATTTGACTTATCTATATATATAAAACAAAGTCGTGTTAGTTACACCATTTATAACTCAAGAACGGCTGGACCGATTTTAATGATATTTGGTTTTTGAATTTGTCTACCTTCCGAATAGCAGAATAACTATTAAACCAACCGCTAGGTGGCGCTGGAGTTGAGTTATTTGTAAAGCCCGTATATGAGATATGTATTGACAATAGGAAAAACAATACCATTGCAAAAAAAAGAGCCGCCAGGTGGCGCTGGAGTCGAGTTATTAGTAAAACCCGTATTTGTGGCCCGATTGGCCTCATATTCGAGATATGTATTTACAATAGAAAAAATAATACCATTGCAAAAAAACCGCCAGGTGGCATTGGAGTCGAGTTATTACTAAAAATCGTGTTTATGGTCCGATTATGCTCAGATTAAAAATATGTATTGTTAACAGGAAAAAGAATTCTTTCGAAAAAATTTGCCGCCAGGTGGCGCTGAAATTAAGTTACATATGTATATGTAATTAAAAATCGTTAGTAAGAAAGTGAGCGTGAAATTTAAATGTTTGAAGAGGAAAGTTTGTGAAATTTTTTATTAATTGTCAAATAAGTAGGCAGTTATTCAGTTGCCATGACATACCATTGAGATAGATGCCAACATTTTTTTCCGAGTTTTCACCAATTTTAATTCAGTGTTCGACGGTTATTGCGTTTGATTTCGATTCTATTAATTCGTTTCAAACAATTTTTTCAGAAATTATTCAGCGAAAAATGATTTCAAAGGTGTCATTGTTCGCGCAATCAATCCGATCGATAATTTTGGTGTGTTTAATTTTCCAGGATTTCTGTGCGAATATATTTTCGATTGCGATTTTTAAACGGTAAGTTGCCTCCAAATGCGTTCACTTTTTGAGGTTATTACATTTGTTTTTGTGCGCTCATAGATAATTTCTTAATTAAGTAATTGTGAATAATGTGATTAGTTTTCAAGTGCTATTTACATTGCCGCGACGCAGAAGATCTAATCTTTCACAACGAAGTCATAATGCAATTAGACTTCGGAATAAAACCAATCAAACCACTGCAGATGAACGAGAAACCGCACGAGAATAGCGCCGCGTTAGTATGATCCGACTTCGTGCTTCACTAACACAAGAACGAAGAGAGGAAGTACGTCAAACTGCTAATTTAGCAATAAGAAATCGTCGAGCTTATAATACAGATAAACAACGTGATTATATTCGACGCGCACGAAGAAGTTATTCAAGTATTGATTTGAATCGAGTGGCGTTTCAATACGATTGCACAATTGACTACAGCTCGCATCCTTCTGTTAAACTTGACTTGGGTGAACACCCAACAGAACTTAGTGTACAATACCTTAATGAAGGCGATTGATGATGGAAACGGTGGTTTATTTTTCCTCGATGCGCCCGGGGGAACTGGGAAAACATTCCTCATGTCATTGTTTTTGGCCACTGTTCGTGCGAGATCGGAAATTGCAGTAGCAGTTGCTTCTTCTGGGATAGCAGCCACGTTGTTATAAGGATGCCGAACGGCTCATTGAAGTTACCTTTGAACCTTCAAACGACTGAAAATCCGACATGCAACATTGCGAAAGACTCAGCAATGGCCAAAGTTTTGGTAGCAAGTAAAATCATCATCTGGGATGAATGCACAATGGCGCACAAACGCGCATTGGAAGCACTTAATCGCACTTTGAAAGATCTGCGCAATGACTCAATATGTTTTGGTGGCGCAATGATTCTACTGTCTGGTCACTTTCGCCAAACATTACCAGTCATTCCAAGATCGACGGCTGCCGATGAAATAAACGCTTGCCTGAAATCATCTACTCTGTGGCGCTTTGTTAAGGAACTTCAGCTGACCACAAATATGCGAGTTGCATTGCTAAATGATCCATCCGCCGAAACTTTCTCTAAACAATTGCTGACTATCGGTAATGGCCGTGTTCCTGTCGACAATCGAACGGATTGATTTCCTTTCCACCGAATTTTTGCAATTTCGTTTCAGCAACGGACGAGCTCATCAACAAAGTGTTCCCGAATATAATTGCTAACCACAAATATCACAATTGGTTGAGTGAACGAGCAATTCTTGCGGCAAAGAACAACGATGTAGACCACTTAAATATCACAATCCAAAAGCAAATCATTGGTCCACTTCATTCCTTCAAATCGATAGACGGTGTGACAAATGAAGACGAAGCAACCAACTATCCAACTGACTTCTTAAACTCATTGGATCTGCCTGGCTTACCACCGCACTATTTACAACTGAAGGTTGGCTCCGTAATTATCATGCTTCGAAATCTTAACCAACCAAGACTATGTAACGGAACGCGTTTGTTGGTAAGAAAACTCATAGACAATGTCATTCATGCGACGATACGTAAAGGAAAGTTCGAAGGTGAGGAAGTTCTCATTCCGAGAATTCCGATGATCCCAACCGATACACCATTCGACTTTAAACGAATTCAATTTCCGATTCGGCTTGCATTCGCCATGATGATCAACAAATCACAAGGTCAATCTTTGAGTGTTTGTGGCCTGAATCTTGAAAATGAATGTCTCTCTCACGGTCAACTTTACGTGGCATATTCATGTGTCGGAAAACCATCCGCTTTGTTCGTTTTCGCACCTGACAACAAAACGAAAAATGTCGTGTATAATAATGTGCTTAAATAAATCGACTAGAGTGCAACCAACCTATCCACCAATTCTGGTTTTTTGTACATTTATTAAACTTAATTCATTGTGAGTTCTTTTTAATTTTACCGTTAAAAAAACTGTTTATTCACCTAATAAGTTACGATAACATTTATTGATTCTGAGGCGGTACGAGGTTCGCCGGGTCAGCTAGTTATTTAAATAAACTAAGAAATCTTCACAAACGCAAGGAATTCTGTACAAAAACTTTAACGGGGGGCCTCTCCCCAGAAATAAAACGACACTGGGCATAACAGGAGATGTAAAACTGAATGTGTAGAGTCCAAGCTGATGGTAAAACTCCTAACAGACGGCGTGGTACATTTCCAAATGTGATTAAATGTAAATTACAAGTTTTAGGGATGTTTAAACTTTGGTAGAACATATATGTACCATCTGGGTCGAAAGGGTTAAGTTTGAAATACTGACAGCCGATTTCTCAGTGGATGTTTAATTATAATCAAAAGATAATCTCTTATTGTCATCTTCTCAGTGTACTTAATAAATGATTAACTCACCACCACCTTTCATAATATTTATTAATGGCGAAACCAGCCTGTAAAACCTGCAAATCGTGATTGCAAATCGGGTTGGGTTGAATCCAAACAGTTTGTTATTTTGCGTAATCCTAGGAAACGAGACAATTGCTAGTTGACACCTTTTTAATAATGGTTCAAGTTTAATTAATGCTTTCAATCTGCTCGCACGTATGAGTTGTCAAAAACCACTGTTTTGAACATGTAAACCTCAAGTAAATGTCAATACACCAATTTACAAAAGTATTTATTAAATCTAAAAATCAGTACAAATTCGAAAAAGCAGTACATTTTGCGTACTGATTTCGGGCTCTTAAAAATCAGTACAATAGAAAAAAATCAGCACATGGAATGATTAAATCAGCGCATCTGGCCACCCTAATTAGGTATTACTGACTTAAAAATATAAAAAAGGGAGAAAATGATGTATGTACCAAGTGAAAGACCCCCTAATTATCTTTACTTTGACGTTATTAGTTTTTTAATAGGTTATGTCGTTCGAATGATATTAATATTTAAAAAAATTTACTTTAACCATTGATATCTTTTTTATTTTTATTTTTTTAGCTATTTTTTCAATGTTTGTGCTGGTGGGGAGTGTGTGGTCTATGTGTTTTGACAGCCGTTGTCGATAAAAATTAGAGAAGACAACGATTTATTCTTGATTCGATTGTTGATTGATCTGAATCACCTACGAATTAAGTGATTCGCTCTCAAAATTTTGTATGGCGAATTACGTGATTCGGTTCTTAATTGGGGCGCCAATCACGAATGAGAGAGCGAATTACGAATGGGAGAGCGAATCACTTGCAGTGGAAACATCGTTTAACTGTCGGCAAGTTGCTGCAGGTTTGGATTATCAAAGACACAAACTAAATTCGGAAAAAAGGGTTACATTCGCTTTAACTCCAAATAGTGTTATACTACGTTCTCATTGAGCCGTTAACTCGAGTTTAACATTTTGAGTTTATGAACTACTGTCAAGCGTTCACATTGAGGTGTTTAAGAAACTCAGAATTTAATTTGACATTTTTTTTTTACTTTTTTCTTATTCTCATTTAGTATGTTCCCGTACTACAGGATTTCACACACACACACATAAGTCTAGAATACCAACCGTTTAGCTATAAAAAAAAACAAGAAATGAGGATCGATTGAACTTTTTACGCTAGTTTCAATCAAATAAACAAATAAAAACCAAAGCCAATAAAATAGGTTAAATTCCAACTTATCTATTTTTTATGTGTTTAATATCTCGGAAACTACTTAACGGATTAAAGAATTATTGTTGCTAATTTCGACATAATTTAAATGCCTTTTATGCGACGTATATACTATAAAACTAATTTTATATAAACGCCATTTAAAAAAAAAATATATTTTTATTTCATTTGGGTTTTTTTTTGTATTTCCGGACTAAAAATACAAAAAATAGCGTATAAATTATGTACATATGTACATGAAAGACAAACTAATTACCTTTATTTGGACGTCATTAGTTTTTTAATCGGTTATATTGTTCAGAAGATATTAATATTTAAAAAAAAAATTAGAAAATTTAACTTTAACCATTGATATCTTCTTTATATTATACTTTCGTCAGATAATTTTGGTTGGGTTGAAATCAGCAAAAAAAGTTCTATCGAGCCACATTAGTGGTTTTTGCTTCGCTAGATTGTGGATATTCTAGACTTATGTGCACAGAACGACCTCGGACTAACCCTGGGATTCAATAATTCACCCTGGCATTAAGTAAGCGGTCTCTAGTCACTAATAGTGACGTTTGGTGGTGAAC
This sequence comes from Rhagoletis pomonella, assembly GCF_013731165.1. NCBI lineage: Eukaryota > Metazoa > Arthropoda > Insecta > Diptera > Tephritidae > Rhagoletis > Rhagoletis pomonella. The sequence goes on along the minus strand of NW_023458569.1, from coordinate 3,071,182 downwards.
TTGGATTTTGAGACTATTTGGTATTCAGTACGCTGTCTCACGTCTCTATTCTCAAAAATAAGTCACTAATTTGTCAGCTGGCTAAGAGCAGGTCACAAAAATAGAAGCATGGAGGAAAAGCTTATTTCCTTCCATTTTATTAAAACAAAACGCGAAAATGAAGCGAGGAAATTTGTTCAACAAGAATTTCATTATGAAATAAACCAAAATGCATTACTATCATACAAATGTTTTAAAATAAAAAATTATTTTTTTGTTTCTTAAACCTTAAAATCTAAAGATTATAAAAAAAAAATAAAAGTAATAAAAAAAATACTAAATAAAAAAAAAACTAAAAATCCTTTACGGCCGAGGAGGACTTGAACCCGGGCCCTCTCGGCTGCCTGCCTAATGCTTTGACCACTCGGCCATTGCGACTCTTTGAGCGGCGCGGGCAAAAGGCATACATAAACACTATCAGTTGATTGTCTGTGTTTGCTATCATCACACATTTTTGGTGAAATTTTTGTGACTCTCTCCTTCTGAATACCCAAATCGTCTCAAGTCACAAAGTTAGTCACTAATTGATAATCTCAAATTTAGTGACTTTAGATGATACTGAATTACTGAATCCCAGGGTTAGACGCATTAAACTTAGACCTGGTAAAGAGGCAGTACGGGAAGTTGGTTGCAGGTTTCGACGTGGGAGAGAAAAAAAGAAATGTTAATAGAAAGAAATCAGAGAGAGGTAGAGACTTAAAACATATTGCAACCAATTCCATGGCATTACAAATTATTATAGTAATTTTAACAACAAAAAAAAAATTCAAAACCAATAACTTACTTGCTAATAAATTTTTATTATAGCTTAAAATTATTGTGACCAATAGAGGTAAATATGTTGTACAAAAACACATAAATAGAAGTTCACAAAAGTTGATATAAAACTATTCGTCGATTTAAATACTTAACTTGTGACTGCGCATGTTTATTTTAGGAGGAGGAAGCATTGAAAGCCTAACCCCGTCAGTGTGAGACTTTAACCTAAAATAAACTTCCTACCGTCATCTACCGTTCCCCTCCCTGTACCCCCGTCAAGCATTTCGTCGGGATTATAACACTGTGTGACTGATAAGGTTATAGATCTATTATCTTCTTCTTCTTATTTGGCGCTGTAACCGCCAAAGCGATTTTGGCCGACTTTAGCAAAGCACCCCAGTCGTTTCTCTTCTGTGCCAACTGACGCCAATTGGAAATGCCAAGTGAAGAATACTTTCAGAGCTGGAGCGTCGGTGTCCATTCGAACCACATGGTCAAGCCAGTAGAGCCGCTGTATTTTAATTTGCTGCACTATGTCCATGTCGTTGTAAAGCTCATACAGCTCATCGTTCCATCGTCTACGGTACTCGCCGTCGCTAACGCGTAAAGGCCCGTAAATCTTCCGCAAAATCTTTCTCTCGAATACTCCAAGAGCCACCCCATAGTATCTTGTCATTGTCTAAGCTTCTGCGCCATATACCAGCAAGGGCATTATGAGTGACTTACAGAGTGTGGTTTTCGTCGAGAAAGGACTATACTCCTGAGTTGCCTAGTCAGTCCAAAGTTGTACTTGTTGGCAAGAGTGATTCTGCGTTGGATTTCCATGCTGACATTATTATCGGTGTTAATTCTGGTTCCCAAGTAAACGAAATTCTCTACATTTCCGAAATTATAACTGTCAACAGTGACATGGGTGCCAAGGCGCAAATGTGCTGATTGTTTGTTTGATGACAGGTTATGCTTCGTCTTGTCCTCGTTTACCCCCAGACCCATTTGCTTTGCTTCCTTGTCCAACTTGGAAAAGGCATAACAAACTTCGCGGTTTTTCTTACCAATGATGTCAGTGTCGTCGGCATAAACCAGAAATTGTACGCTCTTGTAGTAAATTGTTCCTGAGCGGTTCAGTTCTGCAGCTCTTATTATATTGTACAACATCAGATTAAAGAAGTCACATGGAAGGAAGTCGCCCTGTCTGAAACCCCGCTGGTGGTATTGCTCAACGTCATTTTACACAGCCGTTTGAGCTTTGAGGGGATGCCAAATTCAGACATAGCGGCGTATAGGCAACTCCTTTTAGGGCCATTGAAAGCGGCTTAAAAGTCGATAAATAGGTTGTGAGTGTCGATCCCTTCTCGCGGGTCTTTTCCAAGATTTGGCGTATTGTGAATACCTGGTCTATGGTGGATTTTCCTGGTCTAAGCCCACACTGATAAGGCCCAATCAGTTCTTTGACGGTGGTATTCAGTCTTTCACACAGTATATTCGATAAAACCTTGCAACCTAAGCTTAGAAGGCTGATCCCGCGGTAGTTGGCACGCATGGCGCGGTCGCCTTTCTTGTGGATTGGGCAGAGCGCAGTTTAATTCCAGTCGTCGGGCATTCACGTTATTAGGTCCTTGCCATCGTTATTGAATAGCTCAGTTGACAGGCCGTCAGCTCAAGCAGCTTTGTTTTGTTTTGCTGCACCGGGGCGGGGTCCTATATAGGCTGCATCAATATAGTGGTGCGAGTCGATGTTTGGCCCTCGGAGTGTACGTATGTACACCTTGAACACTGGAAGCATGCCTTCCGTCTATCACAATATGCTCTTGAAGCTTGATGGATCTTTTTATGCTAGAACCCAGTGCTACATACTGCCAAGTTTCGGGACCCGGCGAAGTCGATCAGTCTCAGCCCGCCTTACACACACACGCTTTACACACATATTGCGATACAAATTTAAATTGTGTATGTAAATTGTTTAATTATATCAAAATATAATTGAATTTAATTTCTAAAATATACGGCAACCCTCTTAAATAAATTTCAGAAGAAAATATTTGTAACCCATGTCAATTCATACCCATACTTTAATAATTCATTTGACGTATTAAATAATTTGAGTTTAACTTTTTATACAGGTGGAAACCCTATTTAATGTTACAAATGCTCAAACTAAATATTTCTTAATACTCCTTTGTTCTACGCCCATATTTCATTATTTCATATAATTTAATTTAATTCGACTTTTCAAACAGATGGCAATCCAGTTAAAATTATTTTTAAACAAAAACCTCAGCCCGCCGTTTCTATGTGGAGGCTGAATTTCTCCTTTAAATACTTGGCAACTGTATTAGACGTCGCAAAGCTCTACGCTTACCTTCCTCGCCCCGTCCATCGCATTTAATGGATGGCGGTGACGTTAACGTTTATTTTCCCTAGGACATCAACCAGCCGGATAGAGCCACCTTCCCGATTAAGGGTTCGGATATTCCAGGTGCATACCCTCAAATCATAGTCCTTCCTATGTTTGCCGTGATCGTCAACAAAAGGGGGTATCATCCGAGGCATGTGTTTTTTTTTCATTGCGCAGGGTTTTAATGTGGCGGGACCCAAACCCAGCGCACGCGGGGTGTTACGCCCTCCCACTTTAGCTCGCTCCCAAACTAGTGTTCGGTCGCTACCCAGAGGACTCATGGATTTGGAAATGTACAAAACATAGTGGTCAAAAGCGAATATCTCAACTAAACCCTGATGTATTTTTCAAATTCTTAGCTCTACATACCTGTGTAGTAAACCAAATAGCCGGACCAGACGTTATTGAATATGAAAAATATAAGAAAATAAAGTCTTCCGTATACTCTGTAATATTCCTCCGCAATTATGTATGTATAAATATGAGGACGTATTGAACATTTTGAGTATGCAGAATTTTTATACTGGTATATTCATTTATGCTATGTTTATGTTTTGTCGCACCGTGTTATAAATAAAAAATTCATTAAGGGCCGTTAACTTATCTATTTTAAAGTACAGTTAAATCATTAGTTAAACTTAAATCCAGAAAACTCTGTGTAATTTTTTTGTAATAAAGTTTAACTAATGATTTACATATAATTTAAAATAGATATATTAGCAGCCTCTAACATGCTATTTTTATTATAGAAACTTAAGTTCGCCATGTGTTTTCTGTCATCTGCTGTATTTACTTAAGTAGTAAACGTCTTGGCTGTTCACCAAACCGGTCTATAGTTTTATCAATAATCTCAGTTTGGTTCTGTGATACAAAACTTTCGATGTACGCTTAGAAGACACAAACCTAAAAACAAAGTAATAAACAATTGAACTATAAATTTATGTATAGTTTACCGTTCGATCCATTTTCGCTCATTGTCGACTGCATCCAGATTTTTACCCTTTTTACATGGAAGTGCCTTGAAGTTAGAGAGAATAACTTGATACAGAACCGGATGATCCACATATCCACATTTTAAATCAATTGACTAATTATTTTGTTAGCATTGAGTGTATAATTTATTATATAGTATATATAGGAAAAAACTTGAAAGTCAGGGGAGGTACTATTTTTGAATATATAGGAAAGCCAGAAACTGTAGACCCTCCTCTTTGTGTGACAGCATCAAGGCGCACACCAAAAATCGGAGGAGAAGCTCGGTCAAACACTAACATATGTGTAAGCGCCAATCTATTATTATTAGTATTTAGCTTATGCTTACTTTAATTAAATTATAATTTGGCAACATATGGCAACCCTGTTCAAAATGTTTCAAAACCAAAACCGTGTTAAACCTTTTTCGCCTTACACACATATTGCGACACAAATTTAAATTGTGTATATAAATTGTTTAATTATATAATGAATATAATTGAATTTAATTTCTAAAATATACGGCAACCCTCTTAAATATATTTCAGAAGAAAATATTTGTATCCCATGTCAATTGATACCTATACTTAAATAAGTCATTTGACATATTAAATAATTTGAGTTTAACTTTTTATACAGGTGGAAACCCTATTTAATGTTATAAATGCTCAAACTAAATATTTCTTAGTACTCCTTTGTTCTACGCTCATATTTCAATATTTCATATAATTTAATTTAATTCGGCTTTTCAAAGAGATGGCAATCCCGTTAAAATTATTTTTAAACAAAAACCTCGTTAAACCTTTTTCGTTTGACAATTGTATTGTGTTATATATTTAAATTATCTAAAACTCTTAATTAAAATTGAATTTAATTATAAAATCAGGTGGCAACCATCCTACATGCAGTTTAGAAATAAATTTTCTTCAAGGCAATTTTGATTTATATTCATAATGAAGTAATATATTGAACCTATTGCTTATATTGAATCTAACTTTGTAACAAGGTGGCAACGCTCTGCAAAATATTTTCAAATCACAACCTCTTTCGTCCGACATCCACATCAGGATATACATTTCAATTTTCTGCCTTTATTTAAGTCGAACTTGCTTTTTGAAACAGGTTACAACCCTCCTAAATATAAATAAGAAATAAAGCCTTTTAAAAATCATTTCGATCGATACTCACAGTGTAATATTTGATTTATCTTAAAAATAATTTGAATTTAATTTTTTTTATGAGGTGGTTATACGCACAGGAGACCAAAACCTTAGCTACACCATCAGAAACTTCTGAAATTAAAAACTCTGTTTCAGAGTTAACCGACTCCGCCAAAGACTTCACTTTTAGGTTGGACCGACAGTACACCGCGACCCCTCCCCCTCTTTTAAATTTTCTATCATTCCTTACCTAATTATAATTAGCTATTTCATAGAAGTCCGAAGCATCAGTACTGAAGCAAGTCTCAGTAAATTAAATTACATCAACAGCAGCCTCATCAAATATACTCCTAACATAATCAAGTTGATCTGCATTCAAACTACGCGCATTAAAATGAACCACATTGAGGCCCTCAGTTTTCTTGCACAGAATATCTATAAGTACTTTATGGTTTCCATTACCGCTGGAGTCCATATCAATATAGTGGTTCAAATCCACCATACTGAACCATAAAAAGAGATATTACCACTCAGCAGCAAAATATAAAAATTAATAGATGAGCTTTTGCTATACGATACGGTAGTGGTTGAGTTAAAAGTGTAGAAAAAACGGCGTGAGTACTAGCCAAGAATGATAGAATACAAGATTGCGCCCATGAGAGAGAATTTTTGAGCGTAATTTATGTGTGACGTCATCTTGGTGCAATTGGCAATGGTCTAATTTTGCAGGAATTAATAAATATACGAAGTTTTATTAAATAGGAACACGTAGCAATAATTTTCGGCATGTAGCCCTTTAGGTAAGTACGATTTTCAGCACATGCCGGACGTTGGAAAAATGCATGAAGTTATATGTATTTAGATATGTATATAAAAAAATTTACTTATATCGCACGCTTGCCTTTTGTTTTCACTTTTACAATTTGCCACTGCAGACTTCATTTTGCCTTGTAATGTTTCAATAATTGTGTAAACCTACGCGGAAATATTAACGCGAAATGTTTAGTTATTTGCCCACGGTTTTTGGGTTAGTGGGCGGAGCGGGAGGGGGGTGGGTCTTGATATCTAACCCACCAGATCGAGCACAGTTCATACTTGGTAAAAAGTCACACCTGATTTCTCGAAAGCTTCCACGTACCCCCGGGGAAGCATTGGAAAATGGTCTAAAATTAGCATTTTGACAATGGAAATGCAAACTCTATAAACAGTATTTTTGTGCAGAATACCTTTCTATTATCAAAGGTATTCAACATTTCGTTTGCATATACCTCCGAATACGCCATCTAGAGTATATTTGCATATAACTACGGCGACCATATTAGCCAACGTAAAATAAAGGACATTTTTTTTCAAAATGATAAAAGTATCGTAATTTAAATCAAACATTTACTAGTACATTATATTATCTAATTGTACAAGTTTCCCTTTTTTTAAGGACGCTTGGATTATTATTTTGTTATGAAAGCTTATAAACCTAGTAAAAGACCAGTTGAGCACGAATTTTGAAAGTGCAGAAAAAGTAGCAATTTTGAAGAATATCGATTCTCCTGTTCCAGTTAACAAATGTTACATAATAAAACCTAATTGCAAGCGATTGTAGGTTTCCTCCGAAATGAAGAATAATTTCACAAGAAAAATTTGAAATGTTATAAAAAAATTCACCAAAATTAAAATAAAAATTTGAGTTTTAGAAAAATTTTGGGTATGCAGTTTTATAGATTATTAAATTGTAGTATAATAAATGCAAGTTGCAAGTAGCTAAGAGATTGTGTTGATTTTTAATCTTTTTTTTCGATAACACTTCGAAATGGGAAATAAATGCGTTTGTTTTATTTTTAAAAATCAACGGGAACTCTTAGCCACTTGCACCTTGCTCTTTATTATTATAAAATTTAATCATCTATTAAACTGCATATACCAATTTTTAATAAAAACAAAAAAAAATATTTTGGTGAAAATTTTTTAGAACATTTCAAATTTTTGGGTGTTTTTTTTTCATTTTGGAAGAACCAAACAATTGCTTTCAACTGGTTTTTATTATGTAACATTTATTAACTGAAAAGTAGAATACATTTTCTTCAAAATTGCTACTTTTTCTGCACTTTGCACTAAAAAATTTAAAATAAAAAATTCACAAATAAGACTCCACTGAACACTTGCAAATTTTATAAGCTTTCATTCAAAAAAAAA
>NW_023458569.1:3055676-3063567 GCF_013731165.1 Rhagoletis pomonella | reverse complement strand
TATATTTTATAAGGGGCATTTTTATTATTTTATATTCTCTGTTCAAACATTTACCTCTGAAAAATCCAGAACTGATTTAAAGGACAGATTAAGAAATAAAGGACAAAATGCGTCCTTTATTTTGAAAAAAATTATAAAGAACAGAGAGCTAAAATAAAGGACTGCCCTTTGAAATAAAGGACGGATGGTCACCGTACATAAAAATCACTCCGAAATTCACAAAAAAGTGAATTTTTCAAGACGAATTTATTAATAAACTAGCTTATACCCGCGGGTTTCACCCCGCGCTTTTATACAAATATGAAAAATAATTTAACGATGTTAGATTTTATTTCTGTGCCCATTTCGTTATAGCTCGTTATTTTTTAAGCGAGTTAAGGCAATTAGGCCGTTTAAAACTATGAAATTATAAAATCTCGTCTGCGCGCTAGGCATACGAAAGATATAAATCCCTCTAAGTTTACCTTAAAATGGTTCCAGGTATACGACGCGTGAACGTGTAACCTTCTTGGAGGTGCCACGGCGGGTTCTAATATTTCCAACTCAAATTTAGTAACCTGGCCTTGATAAAATACCACTTCTCATTACTGTAGCAAATGCCTCAAGAGAGCCTTAGATTAAAAGGCCGAATCCGGCTCTCCCTTTTCCATTTAATGGAATTTATTCTGTCAGTGCGGCACTTATAAAATAAATCTCCATAACAAATTTAAAATACTTCGAGAGATTTTCTATCCTTCCAGAGATATGTATTAAGAAGTTTTAAGTATGTATGGGAGGCGACATGCCTCCTTTTTTAATAACTCACATTTTTTCCATGAGCAATTGATACATTTTGTATACACAACTCCATACCAAGTTCCAGTATTCTTCCACAAACACGTCCAGGGATATGTGTCAAGAAAAAGTAAATTTGTACTGGAAGTACCACGCCCCTTTTTCTTATAACCCTAATCTTTTTCAATGAATTTAGAATTGATTTTACATACCCCAGTACCAAGTCCCAGTACTCTACCATGAACACCTCTAGAGATAAGCAATATAAAACAGTAAATTTGTACGGGAGGAACCATGTCCCCTTTTCGAATAACGCACATTTTTCTCCTTGAGTATGGAATTAATTTTGTATACACATCTCGGTGCCAAGTTCCAGTCCTCTGCAATAAACACCTCCAGAGATATGCAGCATAGAACCAAGCTTGAGTGCTTTACCCCAAACATTTGAAGAGATATGCAATATGAAACTTTCAGTCAGTATGGGAGGTGCTACGCCTCTTTTCCAAAAACGTCCATTTTTCTCCCTAAATATGAACATGATTTCACACAGTGCTGGCAAACTGTTAATCTGAATAACGATTAAAATGTTAATCGCGTTTGACGATTAAAATTAATTAGTCGTAATCAACTGTACAATTAATGATAACATTTTTTTTAATCGTTAATCGCTGGCTGCGATTACGTTTAATTAATTTAAAACATTAATCGTTAATCCAATTAAAAATAAAATCTGATTAATTTGTCTAGTTTGTCCGAGTTTGAAACCAAACACCAGTTATAATAATTATTTCGTGTTTTACGCTTATACAAAGCACATAATATAAAAAAATTATAATTATTGTTATTAGTAATACATAAACTGGGAACTTTTATAAACCCAGTTTGTAAAACGTTTGTTGGTATATATCTTAATGAAAATGCACATCAAATTGAGGAAGCCCGACTTAGCCATACCGGATTAACTTGCTTTGTGTGCACAGGGAAATTCCAGCACAAGTTAATTAATCGCCAAACCTATTTGATCAAATTAAGAGTTAATGATTAAAAATTTGTTTATCGCGGTTACGATTAACTGTTTAGTCAGATTAAAATTAATCATGATTAACTGTAATCAGATTGAATTTAATCGAATTTATTAACTGATTAAAACATCAATCGATTAATGCCATCATTGATTTCACATACATATCACTATACCAAGTTTCAGTTCTCTCACACAAATACTTCCAGAGATATGTATGTAATATGAAAATTCCAATTTGTATGGGAGGGCCCTTGAGTTATCGGACTTACTTTCAGTCTAAGACCATCCTTCCGAAATCCGTAGTAAGTGTAATAAATTTCGTTCTGATCGGAAAACCGGTTAAGGAAGTAGCCTATTTTTCAATCCTGGTCATAAACCATCTGTGAGCAAAATTTCATCTTCAAACAGGTGGAAATTCTTAAAAAAGTAGCCTATTTTCCAATCTCGGTCTTAAGCTATCTGTGTGCAAACTTTCATGCAAATCAGTTCAGTCATTTCCGCGTATTAATTTAATTAAACTGTTCTAATAGGTGGCAACTCCTAAAATAGTAGCCTATTTTCCAACATAGGTCGTAAGCTCTCTCTGTGCGAAATTTCATGCAAAGCTGTTAGTCGTTCCCGCGTATTAATTTAATTAAACTTTTTTAGCAGGTGGCAACGCTTCCAAAAAGTTAGCCTATTTTCCACTGTAGGTCATAACTATCTTCTTGCAAAATTTCATGCAAATCCGTTCAAACTTTTAGCAGGTGGTAACTCTTAAAAAAAGTAGCCTATTTTGCAACCTAGCTCATAAGCTATCTGTGTGAAAACTTCCATGGAAATCAGTTCACTCATTTCCGTGTATTAATTTAATTAAATATTTCTAACAGGTGGGAACACTTAAAAAAGTAGCCTACTTTCTAACCTAGGTCATAAGCTATCTGTGTGCAAAATTTCATGCAAATCCGTTTAGTCGTTTCCGCGTATTAATTTACTAAAACTTTTTTAACAGGTGGCAACTCTTCCAAAAATTAGCCTATTTTCCACTGTAGTAATACATAAACTGGGAACTTTTACAAACCCAGTTTGTAAAACGTTTGTTGCTATATATCTTAATGAAAATGCACACCAAATTGAGGAAGCCCGAATTAGCCATACCGGATTAACTTGCTTTGTGTGCACAGGGAAATTCCAGCATAAGTTAATTAATCACCAACCCTACTTGATCAAATTAAGAGTTAAAGATTAAAAATTATTATTTTTTTTATCGCGGTTACGATTAACTGTTTAGTCAGATTAAAACTAATCATGATTAACTGTAATCAGATTGAATTTAATCGAATTAACTAACTGATTAAAACATCAATCGATTAATGTCATCATTGATTTCACATACATATCACTATACCAAGTTTCAGTTCTCTCCCACAAATACTTCCAGAGATATGTATGTAATATGAAAATTCCAATTTGTATGGGAGGGGCCTTGAGTTATCGGACTTACTTTCAGTCTAAGACCGTCCTCCCGAAATCCGTAGTAAGTGTAATAAATTTCGTTCTGATCGGAAAACCGGTTAAGTAAGTAGCCTATTTTTCAATCCAGGTCATAAACCATCTGCGAGCAAAATTTCATTTTCAGACAGGTGGAAATTCTTAAAAAAGTAGCCTATTTTCCAATCTAGGTCATAAGCTATCTGTGTGCAAGCTTTCATGCAAATCAGTTCAGTCATTTCCGCGTATTAATTTAATTAAACTGTTCTAATAGGTGGCAACTCTTAAAATAGTAGCCTATTTTCCAACATAGATCGTAAGCTCTCTCTGTGCGAAATTTCATGCAAAGCTGTTAGTCGTTTCCGCGTATTAATTTAATTAAACTTTTTTGGCAGGTTTGAACTCTTCCAAAAAGTTAGCCTATTTTCCACTGTAGGTCATAACTATCTTCTTGCAAAATTTCATGCAAATCCGTTCAGACTTTTAGCAGGTGGTAACTCTTAAAAAAAGTAGCCTATTTTGCAACCTAGCTCATTAGCTATCTGTGTGAAAACTTCCATACAAATCAGTTCACTCATTTCCGTGTATTAATTTAATTAAATATTTCTAACAGGTGGGAACACTTAAAAAAAGTAGCCTACTGTCTAACCTAGGTCATAAGCTATCTGTGTGCAAAATTTCATGCAAATCCGTTTAGTCGTTTCCGCGTATTAATTTAATTCAACTTTTTTAACAGGTGGCAACTCTTCCAAAAATTTACCTATTTTCCACTGTAGGTCATAAGCTATCTGCTTGCTAAATTTCATGCAAATCAATTCAGTCGTTTCCGCGTATTAATTTAATAAAACTTTTTAACAGGTGGCAGCTCTGAAGAAAAGTAGCCTATTTTCCAATCTAGGTCACAAGCTATCTGTGCGCAAATTTTCATGCAAATCCATTCAGTCGTTGCCGCATATTCAATAAATTAAACTTTTTTAACAGGTGGCAACTCTTAAAAGAATTGCCTATTAACCAATCTGGCCCATAAGCTATCCGCGTACCAAACTTCATGCAAATCCGTTCAGTCGTTTTCGCGTGATGATTTCCCAAACATCCAAACATACAAACTTTCACATTTATAATATTAATGAGATATTAGTAAGATTAGTGACCGCAAATTACAAAATTAGGGTTTACAATAAAGTGTAGACCCTTGACTACAAGTGTGTGCAAAATCACCCATTCGGACACAATAGCCCGAAATCATTGGGCAAATAACTAACACCCCTATTCTGTCACTCTTTCATATTCGGTTTTTGCTACGAATCGTATAAATAGTATGCTGAAATCCGAATCGTATTTTCGAACTTTCGAAATTCGTAACAATGGCATGCATAAAAACGAACGAGAAAGAAATTTATAGCTTTGTTGCGTAATTTTGTACGAAAACAATTCTGTGTCGGAGGCGAGATAAAAGATGTAAATCGATATGTGTTTGCAAGAGATATTATTCATTTCATTTAGTTCATTTAAACAGATAAATTTGCTTTTCGTATATACGTATATTTTTATCCACTGCTTTATGTAAATGAACAAAAAAGAATCTTTGTTGCCCTTATCGAGTTATTTGTACAATGATTTTCGGTTGTTGTGTCCAAACGAATAACCCGAATCTAAAAACTTTTACATACACGTGTAATAAAGGATTTAACTTTAATTTTAAATAAATGTTTCAAATTCCCGAGCAATAGTTTAATAATAAATTCGGTTTCCACCATGCTCTTTTTTTGTAAATTTCGATGTGGGTTCTGCGCAAAAATACTGTGGATGACGTCACCGGAGTTATATGCACAATAAACGTTGTATGCCTTTGACATGCGGAAGCCCCTCTCTCCGGCAGAAAGGAGAATTATACTTAGTAAGGGTTATAATCCCTAAATGCGTCCGAAGGTAGAATCAAGCGCAACAGGTGGTGGACCTAACAAAGTGCATGTTTTCAATGGCTTGGAAGAAGCTGTTATTGCATTAACTGGATTGAGTACCAGTTCTTCAGGCATAGGAGGTTGTGGTTGAACAATTAAACCAGAAGCTGACATAGATGCGTCCATGGTTACTATGCCCGACAGCTCCGCATATCGTTATGAATTCACTTCCATAGCGCGCTGTGCTCTGCTGCTATAATTGCAAATGGAATAGAATCCATCGTTTCCTTCAAAATATGTAAAATGAAAAAAGTTTACCATAAATAAGCACTCGATGAATGTTTTTTTAATTCCTTACCACTTTGTTGTCCTTCATAAAGCTGTCTTTGAAAAACAACTGATAGCTGGCAATGCTGCACAGGTTTCCGCAAGGGTTGCAGCATGTCGATTTTTTGTTTTTCGTACCGTAGCTACGAATTACGAATTACGTAAATTCGGATTCCAGAATAGGGGTGTAAGCCGTACTCATTAAAATCGTTATTTGGTTTTCCTCAATCAACAATTGCACCAAGATGACGTCACGCACACAGCTGATTCAGTCGAATTCACAAAGAGCGGATTAGCGGTACCGCGATGGGCGCAATCTCTATTTCTCTCAATCCTGAGTACTAGGTACTCATGAAATTTGATGTGTAAACATATGCGTACCGCAAAGCATAAAAGTACGTTTACATATAAATATAATCTCAACCAAAGCTCGTTAGCTGTCAAATTGGTTGTGCTTGTTATTCTCACAACTCCAGGAAAAGTTAAGCTTCTTCTCTGTGCCACCGTGGTCACTTTTTTCTGCTACACATATTATGCTATTTAAATATACTTTAAATTAATATTTTATTAAAAATACATTTACAAACTTCTTTTCCTAGCTAGCGTCAATTTTTGTTTAATTTTACATTCGACATACCTCCTCTTCTTTGCAAGTAAAATCGATAAAACTGGGTTGGACACCAAAATGTTATTGGTTTGATCTGAGATTATTTTATAATTATAATTTTGTATGGCTAATCTCTCTTTCCTAGGGAGATAGGCTCGAAAATGAGGCTAATCTTTTTATATGTAAACCCATTATTAGGCGATTCAGTTACATATGTACATACACATGTAGGTTAGGTTAGAAACTAAACATTAATTTCACTTAATTTTATTCGTTTTTGGTGATTACATTTTATTCTAGTCATTTTAATTTTTAATTCTTTTAATACATGAAATTATCGGTATGATTGTATATACTTGTGACGCAAGCGCGTTAAAATAATTACTGTTTTTCAGCTTGTGGTTTGAGTATTTCTATTTGTATATATTCCTTAATTTAGTTTTTCTTTTCGGAATATAATCTGTGGTTCCGCTTCATCTATCGCTGGGTTTACGTTAAGGTCATGAATACGTTTAACTAATGTGACCAACCGTACTTCTTTCGGAAGTACAGTACTTCTTTTTTCGCTCTTGTACTTCGTACTTCGAAGTACAGTCAAATGTACTTCTTTGGAATATTTTGTACTTCAGGAGGGAGATTTTGTAACAAATTAGCGACAGTTTTCGGATAGCTATCGCATATTTTGACGCATGATATAAATGTTTTTGCGCCAAAAAGTGCGATGGCGATTCGGAAATTGTCGCTAACTGCTTTCAGAATCTCCCCCCCCAGGTCCTGCACTTTTCCGCTCTTCTGGACGATGGTCACGTGGCCTGGCGATAAATTCGTTCAAACCATTAAAGTCATCGGGACCGATGGCATCATACCTGCGCAGCTGCAAAGGTGTCGTGCAATTAGTTGGATTATATTTATGCGAACTGCGTGATAACCGGCTACATCCCCAAGGTTTGGAAGATAGTCAGTGTTTCGTTCATCCCGAAGGCCGCACATGTTTCCCCTAGGTATTTTAGGGCAATCAGTCTCTCTTCGTTATAGATAAAAATGCTAGAGAGACTGATAGTCCTACACACAAGAAACGCAATTCCTCGTGACTGTCTTTCAAGAGCTTTTTGCAAGCAAATATCGGTGAATACCTCTCTGCACACATTGGTAAAGTGGTCAGAGGAACCCTTCACGTATAAGAGGGGGCCTTCAACAATATCACTCCAGAGGCAATAGTTAAGTATATTCATAATCTGGAGGTTGAAACCATCCGAATAAAGCTTATCTACAGCTTACTTCGTGACAGAACAGTCGCCGCGGAGTAGGACAGCGGCTGCACTCAGTGCAGAGTCATTAAGAGCACTCCACAAGGTGCTGTTCTATCTCCCCTACTCTGGATTGCGGTTGTCAAGGTCCTTCTAGAGAAACTGGAAAAAGTGGGCTGTCGGGTGATCGCCTATGTAGATGATGAGAAACTTTTGGTTAAGGGACGATTTCTATACACCATTTTTGATCTGGCTCAAGGTTACCTGAACCAGATACCTAGGTGGGCGATCAACGGCGGCTGTCGTGGAAGCCTAATATTGTGGAAAGGGTAAGAAAGTTTTCCTTTGCCTTGTTCTGCTGTAGGGTGGGAGAGGTCTCTCGCCCAAATTAATTCATTAGCTCTAGGAAACCAGATTTAAGCCTATATTATTTCAAGGAGCCCTTATCTGGTGGAACTCACTCGAGAAGGCTACACTTATAAAATAGGAATTAGCTGAGCATTAGGAGACACACCTACACTGGCGCTTAACATACATATGT
>NW_023458569.1:3053845-3055666 GCF_013731165.1 Rhagoletis pomonella | reverse complement strand
CAAGGGCTAGTGATGTGGGTTCTGACAGGCCATTGTGTGATTGGTATTCATGCGGTGAGACGAGGAATTTCTACTGTCCTTATTTATCAGCTGTCAAGAGGAAGATGAAGTCGAATCATTTCCACAATTTCTTTTAGACTGTCCAACACTCGCGAGGCTAAGATTTGGCTCGCACTTCTGAACAAACACTGAGCTCTCAGGGATCGAAATTAGCTGCATTCGAAGTATTTCAAAATTTCAATTTTGTGGGATAACGCAATCAATTCATACAGTTGATATACAAAAAGACAGATGGAAAGACACATATCTTTGGCATATTTGGGAGCATTGGTTATCTGTTATACTGAACATATTCTTCTTATCAGCTTAATAGTTGCATAATGAGATCTCCAAAAACGTAAATTTTGAGTTAAATCTCTATATTATTAAACGTGCGATATATTCAATGTGTTGCGTACTATTTGTTTGTAGAGTAAATACTTACGCTCACACTTTCGGCAAATTTGTTACTAAAACTCGTAAGTAGAACTGGTTTTGAATTATTTTCTTAATAAATCTTTACAAGCTTTGTTTTTTGCTATCCTTTGGACACAGATGACTTAAATATGATGCAAACGAAGCGTACGAGCATTTTTTTGATTCTTGGACTAAGGATCCCGCGTTCAAAGGCCGGTTGTGTAATCACTAGAGGTTACGAGGCTTATTGCAATGTTTGCAATTGAACATTAAAAGCCAAATCAGGAAGAGCTGATTTATTGCAACACTTGCACATTATTGCCCTGAAATTTAATGGGCTATCAAACTGCATACTCAAAAACATTCTAAAAGATCTGAATAAAAAGTCGAAAATCTAGCTGAAACTTGGATTTATATTTTGTTTGTTATATAATGAGCTATGCCTTTATGGAAAATAATAAACATTAAATAAACAAAGGTTAACAGCCACAATCGATCAAAATATTGATGGCTTAATCAGCTGATCACAAGTATGTATAAAATGATTTTTATATTAACAATCTCAAACCAGTTTACAATAGTGGTATTCACTAAATAGAGCAATTCTAATGAATTCCGATCTAATGAATTTTAAATGTGCTCTATCGAAATGCCATTTTAATATACCTTACGTTCATACGTATGTTCCTTTGTATGCAATAAAAGTTTAATAAGAACAATTATGTGTGCATACATTTGGAAAAGACATTTTTGGGTAGGAAATGACGTTTTTTCAGACAAAGAGGGACGTTTTCTCATGCCGAAGACCTGGCAACACTGGTTGCAAGAATGATAGAATACAAGATTGCGCCAATCGAGCGAGGCGTCAAAATATACCTGAATGAGAGAGCAAGACGAACTCGAAAAGAAAAAGAAGAAGCATCGAACAAAAGGCAGTATTGCCAAGTTTTGGATTTGAAAACCCACCAAATTTTTATTGGTGTATTTCATGGACTTTATATGAATACATAATTTTATTGTAAGGATGCCGATTCAAATTAATAAAAATCAATGTTTCTTGCACAACGGTCGATTTCTTCTGGCACGATTGAAGGTGCTGCACATATTTCGTTGTCGATTATGATTGTCACTGTGCCATGATTTTGTTTAAATTTTTGTAAAATTGCTTAGCACACTTACGATTGCTATTAATTTTTCTTCCATTTTTTTAAGATTTTCTAATTCGAAGTCTTCAAACTAAAAAAAAAGCACCAAAAACGCACCAATCAAAAATCTCAAAAATGGTTGCGTTTTGAATACCCACTAAATTTGGTGCGAAAAGCATCAAGTTGGCAACAGTGAATGTAAACAAAAGTATATTATGAC
>NW_023458569.1:3043815-3053745 GCF_013731165.1 Rhagoletis pomonella | reverse complement strand
CTGAGTCAGTGGGATCGTCGGTTCGAATCCTACTGAAAGAAGTCTGATGAGGAAATGTGGTGATTTCCGAAATAGCTATCACTTCTACCATTTTTTCAAATTATTGTTGCTTTTCCACAATAAATTTTCGTTTAAAAACGGCCTCGAGCTCAATATAAATTGTTGAATATAATTGTTATAAAAGGCCAAAAAAAGAAAAAAATAATAATTTTTAAAATGAAGTTTTGCAGCCCATTAAATTTTAGTTGATTTTTGGTATTGTTTTTACTGAGAGTTTCTTCCATACAAACTATGTTTGATAATTCTTTTTATATGGAAGACACTGTCAGCAAAAAATATAAATGCTAAAAATCAACGAAATTTTCTGGCAACTTCGGACTTGCGCTTTATTAATTGGCTCAAAAGCTACATTTTCAAAATTTTTCTAAAAGATCTGATTAGAAATTGTGATCTGATGAAAGAGCCTCTGAGCCAATAATTTTGTACGGCACTGTACTTATAAGTACTCTAGGTTTCATGAAAGAAAAGAATTTAAGTACAAGATAACATTAAAATATCAGTCATATTTTTCGTTGCTGTGAACTTGTTTCAGAACTTCTGTCTTTTCCTTAATATAATTGTATAACTCTGTGCACGTCATTTTGAACGTACTTAGGTTCATATATTAATCATCAACTTTTGCTTGTGCAAAGTTCAACTATCTCGAAATGTAACTATTTCACAAATTAAACCGGTGCACTGAGAGAAAGACCCTCTGGAAATTAGCAAATTGTGACAAGCATCCTCGCGCACTCAGCTACAGCCAGACATGTAAATGTGCATTTAAATGTTGAGTTTGAATCAACACCACGCGTGCGTGTTATGAAAGTATTATTTTTAAATACGAACATTTCTAAACGATAATCAAATAGAAAATATTCATGTTTACTCTGCCTTATTTCCCTCAATGAATTCATAACATTTTTCTGAATATTACAACGCGTTTTTTCTCTTAGTGTAGTGATTTTTGAACTTTTATTCAAATATGTGCAATGAAATCAAAAACCGGGACACTAAAACGAAACCCGGGACATTTTAAGGTTGGACCGGGACAAATAGTCTAAAACCCGGACATGTCCGGGAAAACCGGGACGTCTGGCAGCCCTATGTTTAGGTGAATACGAAATAAAATTTGTCCCCCAATTGCGATATGGGAAATGTCCGCCATCTTGGATTTTGTGTTTTTTACGATTTGCGCGCTAATTTTGCATTTCTCGCGAAAGAAGGTGGAGAACAAATTTGTAGAGAATGCGATTATCTACAATTTTCATGTGCCTATCATTTTTTGATACGATTATTTATTGCTAATAATATGCAAAAAATGCCCAAAATTGGGCAAGTGGCGCGGACTTTTCGAATTTTGAGCAATTTCTATTTGAAATAAGTGGCACATTTAAATGTCAAAGTTGTAAAAGACAAAATTTAACGCAATATTTTTATGTTCGCGTACGACGTGTAGATCTCGACCAACAACGCGCTCAATGCAGGGGAAAGCTACTCAAAACTTTTTTCACAGTATCTCGGAGGTCGTATTTTTTGGCGCGTATTTTCAACTGTGGGTTCACCAATAGGCCAAGCCTATAAATAAATATTTTCAGTCAGTTGAAACTGTAATTAGCAAATAGTTTTTGTCCCCTTATCAACACGACTTTTCTCTGATTCTAAAGAGTTTTATTGTGGCGAAAATAACTATGTGTGGATTAGGACTACTGATTAGGTTAGGTTAGGTTAGGTTAGGTTACGGTGGTTGTCACTCCGCACGGAACGGCAGAGAGACACACTTAGGCCATTTTGACCCATTGTGATGCCACTATGAACGAATCTTGTTCCTTTCCCCTAGTTTCCCAAATAATAGAACCATCGTGTGACCTTAACGTATCGTTGAAGGTCGCGGACGTCCACAGAGTCGAGATCGGCTAAACACCGAAAAGTATGTTGACTAAAAATATCAAGTCAGCAAAATAGCTTGCCAGGGTGGGGCAGTGGCAGAGATAGTGTTCTACACTCTCCACCTCCTCCTCGTCCCTGCAGGCACGACAGAAATCGTTCGCCAAGCATGCGCTCCCATTAAGCAGTGTCCTGTAATTATACCTACAACTGTGCTCATAATGGGGCGGTCGATTTGTATGAGAGTTTTAGATCGCTTTTCGTTTATAATTGGCCAGCTCTGTTTTGTAACAGAATATGTTGGTTCTTTCGCCCAACGTTCGTTGGCCAATTTAAAAAAAATAGATTTCAGTTGGTGCTTACTCGAGGACAGGGGAACGCCTGCATCGGGCGCAGAGTTTGTTGAGCGTAGTTCAGTTCCCCCCTCGCCAGCTCATCTGCCGCGCAGTTTCCCGGTATTCCACTATGCCCGGGTACCCATACCACGTTAATGGTGGCTTTCGCGGCAAGCTCGTTTAGGGTACTTCTACATTCGGCAGCCACCTTTGAGGAAGTGATACTGCACTGCAAAGATTTAATCCCTGCTTGGCTGTCAGAGCATATAGTGACGGATTGTGGACAATTTGTGCCACTTTTAAGCCAAAGGGCTGCCTCCCTTATGGCTGTTAATTCCGCCTGAAAAACGCTGCAGTGGTCAGAGAGCCGCCTGCTTAGGTTTAGCGAGAGTTCTTTGGAGTAGATTCCGCTTCCAACTTTATTGTCGAGCTTTGACCCGTCCGTAAATATAGCGGTAGATCCTGGATCTAAGTCCGAGCGATTTACCCATTTGCTTCTGTCTGGAATTCTGGTAGAAAACCTATTTTCGAGGCAGAGATGTGGACTAATGTAATCCAGCTTACGTAAGGTTGCTGGAATGGTGCTCAGAATGTTTGAGTGACCGAATCTATGGTCTCTCCATGTATGAGCTGCATTCAGTCTAGTTGCATTGCAGCTGGCCTGATATCTACCGTAGAGATCGGTAGGGAGAAGATTCAAAACAGTCTCCAGAGCCCTACTGGTAGTAGAGGGCAGGGCACCCGTGATTATCATGGTTGCCGCCCTTTGTACTCGGTCCAATATGCCTCTGTAAGTGGATTTTTCTAGAGCCGGCTAGACCTACTGGTGAAACCACATAAAAATAAAACGGCCCAATAACTTTACCTCTTAGGTGGCGTGGAAAAAAGTTTTGAGTAGCTTCTCCCTTTCCGCTGCATTGAGCGCGTTATTGGTCGAGATCTACACGTCGTACGTAAACATATAAATAATGCGTTTATTGGAAATTTTGTCCTCTACAACTTTGCCATTTAAATGTACCACTTATTTCAAATAAAAATTGCTCAAAATTCGAAAAAACCGCGCCACTTGCCTAATTTTTGGCATTTTTTGCAATGGCCACTGGTCTGAAGTGATCGGGCTATAGATCTAAAGCAGTGGGCGGCAAAAGTTAAACTGTGACTGTTTTGGTGAGATCAAGAGAACTGCTCGGCATGGGCAACCCTGTAGGAAATTACGAGAAGTGAAAAAATTTGTAACTTATCGGTCTTCAATAAAAACATATAAATACATATATTAACACATACATATGTACATATATGTGCATCGCTCATTTACTATAAAAGTATCAAATCGCAAAAAAGCAAAAATCGGGTTAAGTTTGCAAGAATGAACATTACCTCTTTCTTATAATGTGTAAAAATTTCATAGCTGTAACGATTACCAGTAGCTCACTAGAACAAGATCAGCCTTATCCTGAGTTTCGCCAGAAAAAGAATTCACCCGAAAAATTTTCATCCGCGCATAGTAAACTCACGGAAACAAATGATAAAGCTGAATATGTAGTAATTTTTCCTTTGGAGTATGTGTAAATTCAAAACTTTAAAACTGGTTTTCTCGAGTTTTTAGATTTTTGAGTTAAGAAATATTGAAGTAAAACTCAAAAAAAAATGTCAAAATTCATTCGGACATTTATTTACACATCAAATATTTAAAATTTAAATAAAAAAAATTCGTGTTCATCAGAATTTTCCATATCATTATGAACTGATTAAACTGATGAACTGATTAACTTTTTTTCATTAAAAAGTCGTTGTATTTCTTCTTCATCAAAATGTTTCCTTATGAAAAGAATCAAAATGTGGTTGAATAGCATATTCATTATTTATTAAAACACTTATAACACAAAAGGCATTGCATGTCACAAGAAACAAAGCGCAACAGCCAAACACGATGTTGATTCGTTGCTCTCTAGCCAACACAGTTTATACAGTAATAAACCTTTTCGCAGTTTTTCACCATTTGGTCCCCGAGGAGTACTTTTGGGTTGTGTGCAGCGTTTTCGTTTTGCGCGCACGGCAACACTTACTGTGGGGAATTTCCCCTCATGATTAGAAAAGTTCTTTTCGAGGATGAAATATACATAATTATGTGTTATTTATGAACAAAATGTAGGTTAAGTATAATATTCATTTTTAATGTATGCTTAATG
Organism: Rhagoletis pomonella; assembly: GCF_013731165.1. Lineage (NCBI taxonomy): Eukaryota > Metazoa > Arthropoda > Insecta > Diptera > Tephritidae > Rhagoletis > Rhagoletis pomonella. The sequence goes on along the minus strand of NW_023458569.1, from coordinate 3,049,295 downwards.
AAGAATAATATCAATAATTAAGTTCATAATTAAAGCTTGTGTTTTATAATCTGGAAAACTCAAATAGTAATTATGGCACTGAATGGAGTTTTCTTAAATGTAAGTTTAAAATTAAGAAAAAAGTCCATTATAAGATTATATTTTTATGAAAAACGTAAATTTTGTGAATTTATCAAGCAAAATTCTAAATTTCCGAATATATGTAAGTTTATTAAAAAAAACAAGGTTTGTATAGTTATAAAGACCCCAATGCCTGCCAGCGCATCCGCTCAGACAGTTCATTAAGCACACCCAAGTTTCATTGATCTACAAGTTATAAGCGTTTTCAGCATTTAACAGTTCATTATCATGTACGGTGTAATATAACAAGTTATACACTGAACTATAATAATCTGAACTGGCATCTACAAAATAGACAATAATTTGCAATGGTTTTACACTTTTGCAATTAATTTCGGTCATTATTACACAGTCATGACTTGTGCCACCCTGCCATAGTACGGTTGTTGCTCCCGTTCATAGCACTGTAATTTTGTATACAACTCTGAATGAACAAAATGCATGCTCCTTCTCATTATCAACCCTGATCAGATTTTATCCCCGAGGGGTACTCAAAGAGGTTTATTGCTGTATATACTGTGCTAGCCAACGACTAAACGATAGAGCGTAAGAATACGTGTGAGTTGATCTTCCACAAGTGTGGTATGAAGCCCCGACCACTGGAATGAGACATGAACGAAAGACACAAGATCACGCCTCCCGAAATAAAGAAAAAAGTTGTTTTCTAGCTGTTGAAATCTCGACGCCATCTTTGTTGTAAGAAGTAAACAACGAAGAGAACAAAAAAAAAACCGCGTAATTGTTGAACGCATGAATAATCATTTTTATTATGCAAATTCTTCTATAAATCATGTCGTGTTAAATTATTCTTTACCTTATGTGTGCACACGTTGTCACAAGCGACAATTAAGAAAATTGCAGTAAAAAGCCACCACCAAATTGTAAACAACGAACAAATGTAAACAAACGGCTAATGTCAAAGTCGCCCAACTTTTTTCCTAAACGCGATTATAACGGGCTACTAAGAAGAAGGCGTGATCTTGTATTTTTGGTTCATGGGAATGAGATAACAAGTATATGTGAGTACTCACGAATGTGAGACCCCAACTTTCGTAAAAGCACCAAAACTTGGGACAAATCAAAACATCATACATACTTATGTGTATAAAAAGATTTTCGTATCCAGAATGCACTATATAAGCACTGAACATGGCGGGAACGGTATTCTAATAGTATTATATAGTTGTCGAATATTTTTAGGTATCTTCGGCTCAGCTAACATAAAAAAAGCTGCATGCATATCTATATATTTTTGATGATTTGAAGATTTTAATTTTTAACGATGCAAAGTGAAGTGTATGTACTATATACATTTTGATTAAATCAAAGGTGTATATTTAATTTGACAGCACTTGTTCAAATGCCTTATGTTTTTTTTAATTGCAGGTATGGACATAAAAGTGCAAATAAGTTTTGCATTGACTACATTTTACAAACTCCAACGAGCTCAACAGTCACGAAAACGAAGACGACATTCTTATGACCAATTTTTATACTTTATTTAATGCCACAAAATCCCAACACTGGTTATAAAACCATATAACGAAGTTCCAATTTTGTTTTTGTTAAAAACCTGATGGTTTTTTATAAACATATGATCTCTAATTTTATCAAATAAAGTTTAACTGCTAAAGTAAACTTTTTTTTAAGAGTTTACAGAATTTAAATGATTTAGCAGGATTCTAGCGATTTTTGTTTAATTATCTGGCGGGACGGCAACACTGGTGGTGAGTACCGACTTGCTTGCGCGCATATTAGCTGTTTTGTAATTCACTTTTGCATTGTCAGCGTTCAGTTGGTCGCAAATTTTCAAGGGAGGGGTTGTTCTTGCGCAGATAATTTTTCGTTAGAAATTTGCTTGGAAAAAAAGGACAATTATGCGCAAAACAACCTTTTTATATGACGGTTTTCTACCGCCTGAGCCACGATCCAGAAAACAAAGGTCGCGCCATTCGCGGACCGCTAACCCCCCTTCGTCGGTTTGACAACATGTACCCAATCGCTGACGTCATACAAGACTTTTGTTTACATTCACTGTTGCCAACTTAATGCTTTTCGCACCAAATTTAGTGGGTATTTAGAACGCGAAAATTTTTGAGTTTGATGCTTGGTGCGTTTTTGCTGCTTTTGTTTTAGGTTTTGAAGACACCAAATTTGAAAATCTTAAAAAAATGGAAGCAAAATTTATAGCAATCGTAAGTGTGGTAAGCAACTTTACAAAAATTTAAACAAAATCATGGCACAGTGGCAATCATAAGCGTCAAAAAATATGTGGCAGCACCTTCAATCATGCCCCAAGAAATCGACCGTCGTGCAAGAAACATTGATTTGTATTAATTTGAATCGGCATCTTTACAATAAAATTATGTATGCATATAAAGTCCATAAAATACACCAATAAAAATTTGGTGCTTTTTCAAATTCAAAACTTGGCAATACCGCCTTTTGTTCGATGCTTCCTCTTTTTCTTGTCAAGTTCATATTGCTCTCTCATTCTGGTATTTGTTGACGTCACGGCCAGTTGCTCTCAGCTCGATTGGCGCAATCGTGTATCCTATCATTCTTGCGACAGAGCCTACCCTGTGGGGAAAATCTCTAGTTCTGAACTGGTGCGCTTCTAGTACATTTAGACCCAGTACTGGTTCGCGATAAATCTCTTTTGCATGCAAGCAACTGGCAAATTTTACATGGCGATGTCCTAGGAAGTGTCAATTGCCCCCCGCTGCATCCCTTTTTCGATAGTTCCGAACTAGTCCTAAATTCTATAGTTCCGAACCAGTTCTAAAATCGACAGCTGAAAGTAAAAAGTACCAATCTTTTTGGTTCTTCCGTGTGTGCGATTTTAAGTTATTTTGGAAGAAATGTGAATTTGGAAGAAATCAAATTGAAATTGAATTTGTTTGAATGATTGTAAGAACCAGTGTTGCCGTTTTAGACCTTTGGTGGCTAGATTTAGCTACCACATACTTTTTTTGGCCACATAAATTTAAAATTGCCCCTAGCCCTTTTTTTTAGCCCTTTTTAGAATTCATACATCCTTGGCATGAAAAAGTTGTATATGCTTAATTTTTTTTTTGCATTTATGTAAGAGATGAATTTTTAAACTAAGAAAGACAGATATATATACATATATGTATTGTATGTTCCTTACGCTTTTATAAATACATACTGTAAAAGTATTGGGGCTGTTAACTTATCTGTTAACGATTTAACTATAGTTTAAAATAGATAAGTTCACGGCCCTTAATATGCTAAATTTGTTAAATGACCGATCAAGTCGATTGACCGTGTATGTTCTTGTGGTGTGATTGTACCAGCATGCTGGTGTCGTTAGTGGTGAAATTAGCTCAATTTTCTGAGTAAAAATTATTTTGGCGGAAATTGCTTGCACTATATGAGTCAAAGCCGTGTTTGTGGAAGATTAAGTTCACGATATTGCAGTTGTGAATTACAAAAACAAACAATGTTTAACAAAATGCTAGAAAAATTATGAAATTTCGGTCTTTTCGACAAATAAGATCTAGTTTGTTCTGCATCCCTTTTTCTATAGTTCCGAACCATTTCTAAATTCGTCACTTTAGATATAGATTTCTAGTGAAAAAACCGAAAAAAATTAGTTTTTTAAAAGTACCACTTTTCGCCGATTTTGGACTGGTGGGATCTAGTTTCTATCGGATAGTTCCTTTTTGGCGATAAAGACCTAGTACGAACACATATGTATGTAAAGTAAACAAGCCCCCCCTGCATCCCTTATTCGATAGTTCCGAAATAGTTCTAAATTTGACAAATAGGATCTAGTTCGTTCTGTATCCCCTTTTCTGTAGTACCGAACCATTTCTAAATTCGTCACTTTAGATATAGATTTCTAGTGAAAAAAACTGAAAAAAATAGTTTCTTAAAGTGCCACTTTTCGCCGTATTTGGACTGGTGCGGATCTAGTTCCTATCGGACTAGTTCCTTTTTGGCGGTAAAGACCTAGTACGGATCTAGAAATCTGATTCACTAGTCCGCGGTTTCCCTGCAGGGTAGTAGCAGCGCTCGGCTCTCTTATTTACGAACACATGCGCAAGCAAGATCGTTACCACGTTATTGTTCGCCAGTATGAATTAGCACATACTATTTTTTACGTTTTTATAATCAATTTAAACTTTATTGATTTATTAATAAAAAAAATTTAACTGGTCGGCATTTCATGATGTTGAAATATAATAAATAAATAGACTATAAATATAGTTCGAAATTGTTCCTCTATAAACAAAGAGGTGAATATAATAGCCCTTGGCAATATACATTGCATAAAATGGGTTAATACACGTACACGGCTATTGCTTACCCTTTCGGTTTAAAATTTTTACCCCGCATCAAGCACCTGCTTGCCCGCGCTGCTGCGCGCGAGCTGTTCTTCCGCCCATCCCTACTCTACGCTATACATATATAAGTATATAAGTCCACCAGAATACATTTTTTTAATCCCTTTTCAATAAAACATGGACCGATTTGAAGGATATAACTTCGTCAAATCTAGAAATGTTATCTCCGATAAATAGGGGCCGTGGAACATTTCGCATACGCTACGCTATACCTATAAATATTTATACGTTAGAGTCTAACGCATACTCTACGCTATACATATGTATATAAGTATATAAGTCCACCAGAATAAATTTTTTTAATCCCCTTTCAATAAACCATGGACCGATTTGAAGGATATAACTTCGTCGCATCTAGAAATGTTATCTCCGATAAATAGGGGCCGTAGAACATTTCGCATATGCTACGCTACACCTATAAACATATATACATACGTTAGAGTCTAACGCATACTCTACGCTATACATCTATAAGTATATAGCCCGCCAGTCAAATCTAGAAATGTTATCTCCGATAATAAGGGGCCGTGGAACATTTCGCATACGCTTCGCTATACCTATAAATATATATACGTTAGAGTCTAGCGCATACTCTACGCTATACATATATATGTATATAAGTCCGCCAGAATAAACTTTTTAAATCCCTTTTCAATAAAACATAGACCGATTTGAAGGATATAACTTTGTTAAATGCCGAAATTTTATCTCCGATAAATAAGGGCCGTGGAACATTTCGCATATGCTTCGCTATACCTATAAATATATGTATATACGTTAGAGTCTAACGCATACTCTACGCTATACATCTAAATGTATATAAGTCCGCCAGAATACATTTTTTAAATCCCTTATCAATAAAACATAGACCGATTTGAAGGATATAACTTCGTCAAATCCAGAAATTTTATCTCCGGTAAATAGGGCCCATGGAACATTTCGCATACGCTTCGCTATACCTATAAATATATATACGTTAGAGTCTAACGC
>NW_023458569.1:3038026-3043715 GCF_013731165.1 Rhagoletis pomonella | reverse complement strand
ATGAAGATGAAGATGAAGATGAAGATGAAGATGAAGATGAATATGAACATGAACATGAACATGAACATGAACATGAAAATGAACATGAAAATGAACATGAACATGAACTTGAACATGAACATGAACATGAACATGAACATGAATATGAAGGTGTAGATAAACATAAACATAAACATAAACATAAACATAAACATAAACATTAAAAGCGATAGAGACAAAGATAGAGAGGAAGAAAGTGATAGGGATAAATAGGAAATACAACTGAAGAATGTGCGATGTTATATTGTGATGTGTTATGCTACATATGTTATGTTATTGAATCTAATGCTATTCTATGTTATGTTATGCTAAGTACTAAGCTAAACTCCCCTCCGCTTAACCCATTCCAACAAATTTTATTTCACCTCAACTCAACTCACATAAACTATCCTTAATTTTAGGGGTTGAATTTCAACCGCTGGGCGAACACTAGTTAAAATAATTTAACGATATTAATAGAAAGGTGCACACACATGCATTTACATATGTATGTACATACAAACGGGCACCAATTAATTTTATTTAAAGAAATGGCGTGTCGTCTATTTCCGGTGTAGCAAACGTAGTACATAGGGCGACATCTAGATGTCATCTACCTCGCCCTATTCACTATGCTTTTTTATAGGAGCTTTTCAAAGCTTTGCTTTATGGTGTCGGACACACAACATTGAAAGTTTCTGGAACACAACATTGAAAGTTTCTGGAACACAACATTGCAAGTTGATAAAAGCGTTGTAAAATTAGTCAAGCATTTCACTTTCTTTGAGATCGTAAGTCACATTTTGGTTTAAAGACCATGTATGTATTTTTATATCATGACAAAAACTTTGAGAAGGTTTTATATAATCTTTTGCTTTTATTAGGAATCGAGGGTTTTTAATTGTAATCTGTTTCTACATTTAGCTTTTATCAGATTCTGAACAGAAAAGTCACGTTCAATTTTTGCGGAGGAATGTGGAATAGACAATAAAGGTATTTTAAAAATGTTTGCAAGCATCGGGTCGTTCAGTCCGTTTTGAATTTATTTAATTCGTTCCCATAACTTGCATATATTTAAATTTTGTTAAGTTTCCGTGCTCCGGTAGAAAAGGTGTGAGGTAGAAAAAGACAAAACCATTTCTATAAGTACTCAGAATTGCCAACCTTGTAATGTAGTACAAATTTTGTCGAAGTTTGTATGGAGTAAAGAAGGAAGAAAGTATTTGTATAAATAGTAGAAGTTTTTAACCAGCGTAAATATAAAACCAATAGAAATACACACAGCGCTGCATTTCCAAAATGTACCAAAAAGGTCCATGTGGTGTCAATGTACTTTTTGGTTTCAAATTGTACCAAAAAAGCACAATTGTGGCAACTTTATCATCACTGCTATATCTTCCTTCTAAAAGCTCAGTTAGTCTAGACTTAATTTCCGTAACTTAACATAACTCAATATTTTGGCCAACCTGTTATATGAGAAACTGTGTTGGCGGTTAGTTAAAACTAAACTTACCGTAAGAAACTTAAGGACCTGTAGGTTTTAGATTATTAAGTTATCGCCTTACGGAAATTGAGAGCGGTGAGAGAATCAGGCTTGCCAGATTTTCGTTTTTGTAATTCTCAAAAATAAATGACCGCAAACATATTTGTTTGCATGAATTTTTTTGATGTGGCACTTTAGGCGGCAAACTGCCAAAGAGCTGAAAAAGAAAATACAAAAACAAAATATTCCCGCTTCTGGCTTAAGGTGACGTCTTGAATAACCATTGATGATTTCTTACGGTAAGTTAAATCAAATAAAACACCTCTTTGAGGTAAAATTTTCGAGTGACGAAAGCTGAACTAGAAACACAAAATTTTTGATATCAATTTCGTGGCGAAAATTATACGCATTTTTTTAACTGCCCTGGAAACTGACGCAAATTAGTATTATTTATTCGGAACGTTGCGACAGCAAATTTAAAATCAACGAAAATCTAACCTAAAACCTAAATGTTGTTTTCCCCAAAAAATTGCTAAAAATCCTATCTAAATCTAAATGATTTATTCAAATATTTAACATTGAATTCAATTCCATTGAATCATATAAGTTTCTTTAAAAAGAAAGAGAATGTACGTCGTCCATTCTCAGTACATCCGACCCAAAAATGTACCATCTGAGTATGGCGAAGGCCGGATAGCGGCAGAGAAAATGTTCTGTACTATCCTCGTCCTCCAAACACGATGTACACAGTGGATCGTCGATGATGCCTATGGTGACCATATGTCGCCCCATGGATTGTGCCCCGTAATCAATCTTTGTCTGAGAAGAAATTTTGCTACCATCCTGTCAGGCCTTTTCAGGAAACACTTGGTTGTTTTTCAGGTGACATTAGCGCACCAACGGCTCTCATGAGTTTTGCTTATGAGATCCTTGATGCACTGGATCGTTCCCGCTATGCTTGGCCCTACAATTGGCTCCGGTCCAATTGGGCGCTCCAGAGAACCGCAGTTCGCCAATTCATCAGCCAGTTCGTCACCTTGAACACCATAGTGTCCTGGCACCCACACATGCTCAAGCTCATTCCATCTTGTAACGGACTTCAGCCTCCACTTATATTCATGGACTAACTTTGAAGAGGTTCGACCGGTTTCCAGGGCCTTTATAGCAGCTTGATTGTCACTGCAGATCCTGATTTTATGTCCGCGCCACCTTTCGCCAGTTATCCAGTCTGCCACTTTCAGTATTGTCATTGCCCCCAAAGCGGTATCCCAGGTAGGTTAAGTGCGGGTATAGTTGCATACTGTGTACATTCAAATATCCCGCCCACGATATCATTGCATTCATACTGAATGCGTACATACATATATACTTGTATATGTACAAGAAAACAAAGAAACCCAAAAAAAAAATAAAAAAAGATTTCTTATTTATTTAATTATGTATCGCGTGCAGGGAAGTCAAATTCGAGGGATATTCCCCGATTTGCAGAGAATTTCAGTTTATAACTTAAAGTAACTAAATTAGACGATTATGTTAACTTTTAACCATTTTTCACTATTTTGAGCAACATTTTTTCAATTTGAATCGTAATATCTCCACACCAAGAGTTTTCCCAGATATAAGCTATGTACCAAATGAAAGCTAAGGTTTTGCGCTAGACTTGCGCAAACTTAGAATAAAATCGACTGACCAGTTTTTGCGAAAATTCTCGAAATATATATTTTCAGCAGCCCGATTTTTAGTTAGATAGCTTGTTTTAAGGCCCTTCTACTGCTATCCACATGAATGCTATGGAATGAGTGGTAGTTTAAAAAACTGAATTTTTTCGAATTTCAGGCACCAGCCACGCCCACAAAGGCATACGAATCGAAACGTCCTGGAACAAAACCTTCCTAGTTTTTTTGGTACTTTAATTCCTGAAAGTTTGAAAAAAAAATTAAATGAAAGTACGTACAGACGCCACATACATACCATATCTTTGCTTATAATATAAGGTATCGTTGGAAAGGTATTGACCTGTAGAATAACACTAAATATGTTGGGTGTACCCTCATACCCCCTTAAACCGGCAAAAGTAAAAAAGCGGTTTTTGTTTCGCAACACTTTATTACGTTAAGTCTAGACTAACTGAGCCTTAACTCATGTAACATTTTCAGTTTCAAAAATGTCACTCTCCATTTTTTCGATACCGCCGGCTAAGAAGTTTCACTTCAGAAATTAACTAAAATATGTAACTGTTAATACAACTACGTAAAATATGCATAGCACTGAAATATTTTACAGGTCATCACAAAAAGAGGATAAAGTGCAAACGTTACCTGTAGTCAAATGTACTAGTTGTAAACTACCTCACAACTAGTATGACTCGCATGCCCAACTAGTCAGCCAACTATCTTTTTTCCATGCAATCAACTGGTATTTTTAACGTGGGGATGTCCTACGAGATGGCAATTGTCAGACTTCGGTCAGAATTATACCAGTCTCATACTAGTTGACAGTAGACAGAAAAATACTAGTCCAATTATGGACCAAAACCATTACTTTGAAAGTCAAAAAATAAAATGAATTCATACAATGAATAAACAATAAAAAACTTTTGATTAAGTACACTTCAATACATTACACATTTTTATCTAGCAGCCTTAGATTTGCCAATAAAAAGTGTTAAATCTTTTGAGTATTAATTAAAAGGAAAAATAAATACATAATTATTTCAAACTTTCGAACATAAATTTAAATGCATTTTCGGTTAAATGATATTAAAAGTGAAAGCTTTCAGGTACAATAAATATTATATTTTTATCTTTCTTAATAATATTGAATATGGAAAAGAAAACATTTTAGTTAAAAATAAAACGAATACCTTAGTTAATTTTTGATTGAACTAAATAAAAATAAAAGTTTTCATTAAAATAAATTAAATTCATTGACTTTCACATTTCAGTCCTTTCTTTTTAAAGTTTTTTAAAAGTAATAATTAGTGTTTAAAATTTGAGATTTGGATAAGAATAAAATAAATAAATATTTCAAGCAGTTATTAAATATTCTTAATTTTTGTATATAGATCGGCTTGTTGGTTGATAATATAAATTTATCAAATAATTATATTAATCGTGTAATTTAAAAAAAGTCAAAAATAATTGAAAATTTTAAAAAAATTATCAAATAATGATGTAAATAAAATTAATGATTGAATTAAAATTTTTTTAAGTAATTAACTATTAATCATTAAAAAGGTGGTAATAGCGGTGTTTAATCATTAAACGGTTATCCAAAGAACATGCTTTAATCAATAATCATTATAAATATTAATCATTATTTAACAGGACTGGTATAATTGAATAGGTTATTATATTTTGTGTAATTTGTAGTATTAAATTGTCGAAGTCAAATAAAACAGGACATGAATAAATCGTTTTGTAATTGCTACAAGTCTGGTCATTTTCAAACTAGTTCGGTTTCTGTCGGGGAATTCTAGTTATAAACTAGTACTTTTCCTGACTAGTTTGGGATTTCACTGCAGGGTAAAAACATGCGATCACATTTCAGGGCGCCCAATTAGATCTATAGTTACGGTGACCATCCGTCCTTTATTTTAAAGGACAGTCCTTTATTTTAACCCCCTGTCCTTTATAACTTTTTTCAAAATAAAGAACGTCTTTTGTCCTTTCTTTCATGAACTGTCCTTTAAATCAGCTCTGCATTTTTGAGAGGTAAATTTTTAAACACAGAATATGAAAAATAAAAATGTCCCTTATAAAATATAATGAAAACCTTCGTCAGCTTGTTTCGCATCCCACTTACGGGCTTTTATTTAATCGGTAATCTTTGTACAATCTATAAAGCACAGGGAAAGTTGTGCTCAGGAACGTGTTGCCCGCTGAGTTTCCAGTTCCACTGAAGGAGAACAATAAACCCCCTATCGCTCAGTGGCTCAAAACTGGCATTTAGTGTTCGTAATTCACTGGAGTCTTCATTTTTTGTCACTTAATTTGATCATTTTTTTTATGAAAGCTTATAATATTTGCAAGAGACCAGTTGAGCCTGATTTGTGAATTTTTATTTGGTTATATTAAATTTTTTAGTGAAAAATGCAGAAAAAGTGGCAATTTTAAAGAAAATGTATTCTCCTGTTCCAGTTAATAAATATTGCATAACAAAGACTAGTTGAAAACAATTGTATGGTTC
>NW_023458569.1:2997979-3037926 GCF_013731165.1 Rhagoletis pomonella | reverse complement strand
CCACCATTGTTATCAGGTTAGGTAGTTAAATTTTCCTTCCTCTTTTTCTTTACATTGTTTCTTTAGTGATATCATGTCATGTGTTGAAATTGGGTGTGATGAGTTGCAGTATGGTGGAATTGGGTGTGGGAGTTACGGTGTTATGAATTCAGGTGTGGTGGTCTTAAGAGGTGTGGTGAATTTAGTTGTGGTGAGTTGAGGTGTGGTGAATTAAGGTGTGGTGAGTTAAGGTGTGGTGAGAAAGTTGAGGTGTGGTAAATTAAGGTGTGGTGAGTTAAGATGTGGTGAGAAAGTTGGGGTGTGGTGAGTTAAGGTGTGGTGAATTAAAGTGTGGTGGATTTAGGTGTGGTGAATTAAGGTGTGGTGAATTTAGGTGTGGGGAGTGAAGTAGTGGTGGATTTAGGTGTGTGGTGGATGAGTTGTGGTGAGGTAAGTTAAGTTAAGGTTTTAAGTTAAGATAAGTTATCTTTATCCTTATCTTCATATTCATCTTCATCTTCTTCCTCGTCTTTTTCTTCATCTTCTTCTTCATCTTTATCCTTTCCTTTATCCTGATCTAAATATGTCCATTCTTTTCTTCATTAACATATTCACCTCCACCATTGTTATTAGGTTAGGTATTTAAATTTTCCTTCCTCTTTGTCTTTATATTTAGGTTTCTTTACTTTTATTTTAATTTCTGTATTTATCCCTTTCTTCTTCTCCATACTCAAAATTATCTCATCCTTGTTTGAGGCTAATCTATTCATGAACATACATACATACATCTTATTCCTAAACTGCTGCTTAGCACGTTTCTTTAAGTCACTATCAATATTAAAGCATACATTTAGGAGGCATTTCCGCCACAACCTTGTACATGTATGGCATTGGTATTGGTGTGACTTTTGAATTGATTTTTTCGCTCTATTTTAAACTAATTTGAAATTTTAAAAATTGCCTGCACATCAGCATCAAAATACCTTTCTAATGGTATATAATTGTTTATACCTCAGAAGTACAGTTTAGCCGTAAAAGGGGTGTGAAGGAAACATGATTGCCTGTTTATATAATTGATATCTATTGCAAACTTTTATTCAGACAGGACTAAAAAGTAGAAAATAAATAATATAAAAAACGCTTTTATAAATGGACTAAAAAGTAGAAAATAATACTTCTCAGTCCCATAGAATTTGTTTTGATAACTTTTGATTTTGAAATTTTAGCAAAAGTCATTATAAACAATCTATGAAATTGAAAATGAAAAGCGTGGGGCGCATGAACAACTAGAATTGCTCCAAATCATATCAAAATAAGTTTCATGAAAATAGCCATCCACAATTCGCAGAGTTTTGCGATTTTGTAAGAAAAGAAATAATCTACTTCCATTTTTTGTCATGTAACGACGCTCTCTTTAAATGCTTGTATTTCAGGATCAAGCAGTTCGATTGTTTTCATTTTTCGGTTAAATATAGAGCTAATAATATGCTATATAATGGCCCAAAAAAGTTAAAGAAAACAAATGGTATTCCTTGTTTGTATCACATTGAAACGTACGACTGTCACGTATGCGACGTATGAAAATACACATATATGTATATTTTTACAAGATGTTTGTTTAAAAGGCGTTAAATAAATGTATATTTCTTTTAAGCATTTATTGTTTTTGTGAAAGCGTTTACAATTTTTTGTTGGTAAATTTTTATTAGATTTGGTAATTTTTTTTCTGACGTTTGGTACAATTTCGAAAACTTCATTTATCATCCCTGAGATATATATACTATACGAGAAGGGGAAAAAAGAAAGAAAGCGACGGGACGGCTATACAAAGCGATAAGACAAATATCTTCAACGCGCATGCATACGAATACCTACCCAGCAAGAACAGTGACGGTCACTTTCCTAGTGACGTGACCGTCACCAGAGATCTTAGATAGATAGAGAAGGTCCAAATTTTTGAACGTAAAATTGGAAGGTTCGATTTGGCGAATAATTTGTGAAAGTAAAGGTTCCTTAAATAGTTCGCTGGCTCCATAATTTTTCATTAAAGGGAAGTCTTTCAGAATGACTTAATAGTTTAGCAAAATGTGGATCTGCTAATAATATTAGTAAAGAGGAGGCAAATGGATTGTTAGTTTGTCATAAATTATTCAGTACATGCACTAAGAAAAAAGGAACATGATTTTATCAAACAGAGCTTTGTTCCATTTTTCTATGTTAGCGAAACGATTTTTTTTAACAGAAAAGATTGAATTTGAAAACGAGTTCGGGTTCAATCAATAAATCTAACCTAAAGTTTGTTAAAGCAAACGAAATGAAATTTGAAGTTACCCAGTAGCGAAATTGGTCACTAGTGACATCGTCACTGAGGATTTGGTGACATCATCGCGCTTGCTGTGAATCCTAAGCGACATATAGCTGACAATGACACTGGTGACAATGTCATGCAGGTGTACTCCTATTAAAGACTTATAACAGACAATGTCTTTCAGCGGTCACTTATAAAAAGTTCATTGCAGGACATTGTCGCTTGAATATCATCAATGATCATCAAAGACTAAATTACCATTTGAATGAAAAAGTCATGAACGACTTCCATATAAAAGGAGCCCAAAGTCATTGAAGACTTGATATGGCCGTACAAGACACTTAAGTGACTAATTCATGACATTCGCTACGGGGAAGCTTTTTATTATTTGAATGTAAAAACGAACGTACATACAAATCACGATCCAGACAATAAAGGTCGCGCCATTCGCGGACCGCTAACCCTCTCTTCGTCGATTTGACAGCATCCACCCAATCGCTGACGTCATAAAATACTTTTGTTTACATTCACTGCCAACTTCATGCTCTTCGCTCCAAATTTAGTGGGTATTCAAAACGCGAAAATTATTGAGTTTGGTGCTTGGTGCGTTTTTAGTGCTTTTGGTTTTAGTCTGAGGACACCAAATTAGAAAATTCTAAAAAAACTTTAAGCAAAATTTATAGCAATCGTAAGTGTGGTAAGCAACTTTACAAAAATTTAAACAAAATCATGGCACAGTGACAATCATAAGCGACAACAAAATATGTGGCAGCACCTTCAATCATGCTAGAACAAATCGACCGTCTTGCAAGAAACATTGATGTTTATTAATTTGAATTGGCATCCTTCCAATAAAATCATGTATGCATATAAAGTCCATAAAAAACACCAATAAAAAGCTGGTGCTTTTTCAAATTCATAACTTGGCAATACTGGCTTTTGTTCGATGCTTCCTCTTTTTCTTGTCGAGTTCGTCTTGCTCTCTCATTCTGGTATTTTTTGACGTCACGGCCAGTTGCTCTCAGCTCGATTGGCGCAATCTTGTATTCTATCATTCTTGCATACAAATGTATGTACATACACACATGTACATATATACATAGGTAACGAATAGACTGAGTTCAGCCACGCAAACTTTGGTCGCGCCAACTCGTTACTTGTGGAAGAGGGAGCGACGAGGAAAGGGGAAGGGCACCGAGTTGATCGTGCTCGGGCAACACGCTTCGTGCTCTCGTTCGTCTGAGTAATTCAAGTCGGCGGTTCACAGCTGACAACAACAATTGCGTACAAAAGAGTTGCTCTGTTTGAATGCGACGGGCAACCACGGTTGCCACTTGTTAAAAAAAATAACCAACCAAAATCTGAAAAAAAACCAAATTAATTTTTCACGTATCTATTCCAAGCAGCAAAACTTTTTACAAAAAACAAAAATTATTGAAATACTTGTGCTTTCAATCACATACATATTTACTTTTATATGTATTTTATATGCACATGTTACATTAAAAATAGGCATTCAGTATAATACTTTGTGTAAAGCAAAAATTTGCTAATTTCTAATTAAAAAAAGAAACAATAACTACCAACAAACCACCAAATTCGTGAAAATATAAGAAAAGCAACCAAGTTTGGTTAGAAACAACCAACAGTAGAATGTCATCCAAGACGAAATGGTGTAACTTTAGGATGTCAATCAAACGAAATGAGGGAAATTATCTCCTATTTTCTTTCGTTTTGACATCCTTAAGTACCAAACGCAACAACAAAATACACGGGATTTTTACTTAAACTGGCTACACACGACGAACATCTGAGCGCACATGTGCTCATGTGTATTTAATTCATCTAATGTCACACAAATTATTTTCATTGCAGATAAAACCTACTATATCTCACTTTTGAGTGGCATCACTGGTATTTTGATGACTTTAACACCAGTGTTAACGATTTGTTACGAACGTAGGAACTCCGACTACCCCACTACCGTCCACTTTAGTTTTTCTGGTTTGCTGTGATTTAAATTATAGAAGCTAATGCCATGAACCAATTATGAGGATCTGACCGGTTAACAAGCAGCCATTTGCAATTTCATTTAAGAAAAAAGTATGTGACGTTCGTAATTTTGAAGTTTGCTGTGCCTGTTTTGTTGTGTACATGTCTTTGTTTATATATTTTGTGGGCAGTTTATATCAATATCGAAAGTGATTTGTGAGCGATTTTAAATAAATTGGTTATTGAAATATAATTAAAATGAAGTGCGCGGTAAACGGTTGCAAAAATAGGTACGAAAATAAATCGGTTAGCACAAACATGCGCCCAAAAATTACTTATTTTTCTCTTTATGCTTCATCTTGCTTGGTTGGATCATGAGCCTATAAAAAGTTTTCGACAAAAATGAAGGAACATGCTTTCATGTTAGAAAAAAAAAATTACGCGCCTTGTATTTGCATGTTCAATTGTCACTTTTTACATAGGGATATGCAAACACACCGTGCTTCTATACAATGAAAATTCTACTACTATTTTGTCCTACTACTTTTTATCTATGCTTTTACTACACTTTTGCTTTTGCTAAATGCCAACCCTGCCATACATACATGCTTACAATGTATCCGCACACTAGACTCTGCAGTTTGTCTGAAACAGGGGTCGAATCGTGACAGACGTGAACGAGTCGGCAATCGTACGAACACAAATTACGTGATCCTTTAATCGAATGAACAATATCGGATGATAACAATCGAAGACGAACGAATCGTTATTGTTTATATTGTTATCGATTATTTTTCTCTTCTTCTTCCTGTTTTAAGTCACAATGGACATTGAAGTGTCAAAATAAGTGAACTTACTTAAAGAAAAGCGGCAAAACTAAAATGGATCCCAGCCTTTTATTTTATTTAAGCTCTAGCGAAAGCGAAAATGACGAAAGAGTTGTGCGTAAGCAACTTCGGGGCAGAAGCAATCCATTGGTATTATCCGACAACGCGTAAGTAATTATACATAGGAAATAAATTACCTTCTCTACTCCTATACTTGCAGATTCATCAAAAGATTTCGGTTAAGCAAGAAGGCATTTCAGTATGTTTTATCGAAAACAAACATAAACTGCGATGACACAAAAGCCGTTCCTGCTGCTTTGCAATTGGCTGCAAGCCTCTCGCTCCTTGCAAGTGGTAGCTATAAGCAAACAGTTGGTAGCGATTACCTGATAGGTATGTGCCAGAGCACGGTATCAAAATTGACGTCCAACGTCTTAAAAGAAATAGAACGCAAATTGTGTCCGGAATTTATAAAGTTCCAGCCCAACGAATCTTCAAGATGTAAGGAGCGGTTTGCGGAAAAATATAAAATACCTGGAGGTAGGAAGAGGCGTTCTAATGAAATGCGTAGTGAATCCAATGTTTTTCCTTTTAGTGGTTGGATGCGTAGACGGAACACACATTGGATTACAAAAGCCAATTAGAGACGAGCACATGTACTTCAACAGGAAAGGTTACCATAGTCTTAACGTTATGCTAGTAAGTTTCTCTTCTTTCATTTTAACATTTCATTGCTAATATTCCGTTTGCCAGATTTGTGACCACACTTGCAATATTCTTGCCATAAATTGTCAATATAGAGGTGCAGCACATGACTTCTGAAAAGGTCCACCACATGTAATTGTTTGGTGAGGTTTTCCCACAAACGGTTGGCCGTTGCTTTTCCCTGCGAGCAGTTTGGGAGTAAATTCTTTGCCAAGTCAGGGTGTTCGGCCATCAACTCCGCCATGAGTTCCTTCTGCGTAGAGTTTAATTTATTGTAGTTGTTCTAAAATAAGAAAAATAGCTATAAACTTGCATATGTTTGCACAAATTTTATAATTACATTTTTCAAAAAATTTTATCAAATTTTGCGCGCGTACATTCGTCAAATATTAATCGAATGACAGTTCGAACGAACGAGTACGTTCACTCGCTCGTTCACGCCTGTCATAATACCGAATTACGATATGAGAAGTTCGTTCACGTACGTCACAATCCGATTTTGTCATTTTTACGTGACGAGTTGCTCGTTCACGACAGTTACGATTCGAGCCTAGGTTTCAGTTTGGTAAATAAATATATTAATATAGTGAAAAAATTGCGTCTCGAGTATAAAAAATATGAAAAGTGCGGCTGTCGGTGGCCGATATCGGTGAATAGTGAAGGCAAGACAAGGCAGATTTTTTGTTTTCAACATATGGGTACATGATTTGTAAAAAATTAAATTTTGTAAAATTTTAAATGCTGAAGTGGTTATTATTGTTATAGTGACATCAAACTGTCGAGTTCGTGCAAAAGCAAAAGGGGCATTCCAAAGTGGCATGTGGCTCCTTTTGGCTCAAATTGTTAGCATTATATAATTTATACAGGAAACATTTTCATCATCTTCGTACCCGTCACTCTTAGAAAAGTTCACTTTTCTGTGTTAATTATATAAGTAAATTTAATACATTATTAGTTTCATACTGAAGTGAAATTTGGCTTCAAATGTCAAGAGTTTGAAACTTGTAAAATTTATATTTAAAGAGATATTACTTTAAAGTTTGAACAAAAACGAGTTAAATTGTCCCACGCGTCACTTTGGAAAGCCCCTTTTTGTTCTCGCTTTTTATTAAGAGCGAAGCTTCGCCTGCTACTTACAACACAATTTTTTATGTTCGCCAGCGTAAACTCGAGCGCAATAGCAAACATGCAGATGTACTGCTATTTTTGTTGTCGCTTCCACTGAACAGCGGAGCTATACACAAGCATGCTGCGATCAAATTCTTTTCCGATATTCAACAGTTATGAGCTCGCGCAAAAGCAAAAATGCAAAAGTGGTGTGGTTTTCGCTTCGACTGAACAGCGAAGCTGTACACGCATGCTGCGACAAGATTACCCTGCAAAAATCGCGACTACTCCATGTATGCATGTAAAGAGTACTCCCGAAGGACCAAGGAGTACTCCAAAATTAACCACAATTCATATAAAAAATATGGTCCAATTAACATTGCGATGTCCTAGGGCAGGACCATATACTCCATCTCTGCATTACATCAGAGTAGCACAAAACTACTCCAACATATTAACAATGGCATTGTTGTTATATTTTTTTGTTTGTACACGCTTTTGTTCTTCACTTCTCAAATGCTTTTTCGAAAGTAATAAAAACCAAGACAAAAATTAAAAAATACATGTTGCCTCTGACGGCATTCGAACCCGAGCATGCTGGGAGCTAAGAACTAACAGCGAGCATCTCTACACGTTCAGCTACAGCCAGACATGCAATTGTGCTTTCAAATGCTGAACTTCAATCACGTTTCGTTAAAACACGAGCAGTGATCGGATAACAAACAATAAGCTGGTCCGCTACAGCATGACAGAGGAACACTTTTGTAAGTACTCCAATTTACCACAAATAGACTACATGGTCCAACGATTTTTGCAGGGTATTTTCTGATATTCAACCGTTATGAGCTCGCGCAAAAAAAGGATAATTGTAATTTTTGATTTGGTTTTCGCTGAACAGTTTAGGCTAAAAACATTAGGGGTATTCTCGATCCGGTGCTAACTGTCTAGCATGGTGCATAGATAGCATAAATAGCATCATTGGCTAATTTTATTGTTGTTTGAACACATGAAACAATAACAAAATTATCCAATCATGCTATTTATACTATATATGCACCATGTTAAACAGTATGCACCTGATCGAGAATAGCCCTATTTTGGAGCGGAGAGCATAGCACCAAGCAAATCGTCTTTTATAAGCGTGAATGTACATATGTTTCAATAGGAGCTAGCATAGTGAAGACCAAAGCGGAGATATTTGCACCACCATTTAAAACATACACGTTTATAATCGACATTTTGCTTGAAGCTGTGCTCTTCGCTCCACAATGTTTTTAGCCTAAACTGTTCAGCGAAAACCAAATCAAAAATTACAATTATGCTTTTTTTGCGCGAGCTAATAACGGTTGAATATCAGAAAATAATCTTGTCGCAGCATGCGTGTACAGCTTCGCTGTACAGTGGAAGCGAAAACCACACTACTTTTGCATTTTTGCTTTTGCGCGAGCTCATAACTGTTGAATATCGGAAAAGAATTTGGTCGCAGCGTGCGTATTTTTTAGAATACCAAATTATGACCCATAATAGATTCAAGACATACTGGATTTGAAAAAAAAATTTGGGCCTTTCTATATCAAGGTAACGATATGTTCAGTGACGATCACGTAAATAGCACACATTTACTTTTAAAAATATTCCCATTGATTTACGTGATTAATTTTTTTCGTTATTGTTCTTTTTGATAATAGATTCTATTATATAAACCATAAAAGTAAAAGTTTCAGAATTTTTTGAGAAAAAAAATAAGTTTTGTTCAAGCGTTTTATGGAAGAAAATGCGTTACACCCTCGACAAAAAAAAAAATTCTCAAAAAAAGTCTGAAACTTTGACTTATATGGTTTATGTTACAGAATCTTTAACACGTAAAACATTGTGAAAATTTAAAAAGTAAATGTGTGCTATTTACGTAAGCGTTCAGTGAATACATACAGTACAATATTAAAAAAAATCAACAAACTCGTAAAAATTTCGATCTTTTTTATTAAATTTCCTGGAAAGGTTCTGTGTATACAGTTTGTGATATATACAATATATATGTACCATGATGTATACAATTTGTGAATATTATATTAGAAGGTGTATGCTAACTTTTGACGCTGATTGTATTTATTTTTATAAGGCTTTTCACAGTGACGGCCCTCACAGCAGCTTTTTATTGAATCCATATGAAAAGGAAAATAAATTGCCTACGGAGAACCCTTTCAGGTAAGCAAAACGCTTAATCGCTGTGAAAAAGGAAGAGCCATATTAAGCTTCAACAGCAACAATAATTATATACTAGAAATTCATCGCCAGGACGTGATTCTAATAATCTTAGAAGAAGTATTTAGTCCACAACTAGACTTACACTGCGCCGACTTTAAAAAAATTTCGAAGCAAATATCGTCTATCTTTCAAAATGAACCCGAGGTAATTTTTTTTTTAACTTTCCTGAGTTTAAATTATATTATACATATATAAATTATATTCCTTATTCCGTCATTTTTAAGGAGTATTACTACATTCCCCGAGGCCCACGTCGAAATCCTGGAGGTAAACTTTACGACAAGTATCATAACATAAAAAATAGAAAACACAAAACCAAAAAAATTAATATGCAACCAGCGAACAATGAAGATTTCGAAGACGAATTTGACGAAACACACCTTCAAAATCTGAAGGAAAAGTTGATCCAAAGTCCTGCTGAGGATTTTTGCTATTCTTCAAACCCACCTAAAGAATCTGAAATTTGGCGTCAAACTATAATTTTGCGCAAGAGAGATTTGCGAAACGTGAAAAACAATTCCTGTTTTTTAGAAGATTGGATCTCTTTTAAGCAAGCGTTTGGCTATAAATTGGTAAGTCATAATCTTGCTTTTTAAATGCATTACGCACACATTTTTATAACATTTGCACAATTTACAAATTTAAAGATTGAGTATGATTTTGAGGTCCTACGACCAGAAAAGGGAGACAAGTTAGCCTCAAAATGGAATAATTTTAAGAACAATATCAGCAACTTCTACGAACAGTTTGTGAAGGACAGAAAGTCCAGAGAGGAATACGTGTCGGCAGAACGAATAACAAATGAAGGTAGTTGTCTTCAAAATATTTTTGTACGCTGGCGGATTTGTAAATAGGGAACACACGTTTTAGCGACTTTGACAATTTTTATTTTTGTTGCTTAATTAATATTTACAAAAGGGCATACCCAGAATATTTCTAAAATTTTGCTAAAATGTTTTCTCCCTTTTTATATTTTCAGCATTGTAGGAGCTTAATTAAAAACTCAGAATTATTTTTTTTTTTTGTTTTCACTGTTAATACAGTTTCGGTTTTACAGTTACTAATCATCAATCAAATCAAATACTCCGAAGGATTGCCTATCGATTATGAGCTGAAGACCTTTACTGATCTAAATTTGCGTTCTTTACCTTGCTATGATTCAATTGTTGACTCAGATGCACCACAAGGAAATTTCAGAGAAACGAATGCAGTCAAATATAGGGGAAAGTTATAAAAAAATTCTCACTATTTATGCTCTTCTGTAAAGTTATTCAAGACTATATCTTTTCTTATAAACTCAGACCAAATTTATGTGTTGTGTTATTTTATTGAAATACAATTATTTGATAAACCCTTTCAAGCCTTTGAGATTGGTAAAAAACGTAGCAATGAAATTTATTTAAGGAATATATAATTTTTTACAAGACCACCACTTCACATATATACGATTAACAACGGAAAATCATATGTTAGAAATAAGTTTGTTTAATTACATACTTATTTGGTAAAAAATACAGTATTGGTCATATCAACAGCAGCCCCATTTCAAAGTGATATTGTTTGCCAGATATGTTTATGTATTTATTTATTTTCCAAAATTTTCAATTGAAATAGAGTTCATTCTCTAGCAAAACGCATATTAACCTCAGTTTGAAACTTTGTAAAAAATTACAAAAAAAAAACTACATTTTAATCCAAATTTCAAACTTTTTTCTCTGAAGTGTTAGAATTGATGAATGATGAAAGTTGTTGGTCTTTTTTTTTTAGTTTTCTACATGAGCTCTAGAAATTTGAAATTCTAAAAAATAAATAAATAAACATACCTGGCAAACAATATCAATTCGAAAAGGGAGTGAATTTTAAGTGCCCGATACTGTATGTTAATTATAGCTTAAATATGAGTTTAGAGTTATTTATCTTTAAATATAAATTAAATCTATACTAAAACTTAAAATAAATAAATCATAATTCAGCTTGAATAAAACCGTGTTTAATTTAACTATTACCATATTGAAATTTTTTAAACAAATCCAGGTAAAATCAAACCCAAATTGGTTGAGTATAATAAACAACTCATTGTTCAAATTAAATAAAATCATATTCGATTTAACCATTGCCCTGTTCAATTAAAAAAAATGCAGGTTAAAGCAAACCCAACTTGGTTGAGTATAATAAACAACTCATTATTCAATTTGAATAAAATCGTATTCAATTTAACTATTTACCTGTTTAAATTTTTTGAACAAATTCTGGTTAAATCAAACCCAACTTGGTTGAGTATAATAAACAACCCATTATTCAATTAGAATAAGATCGTATTTAATTGAACTACTTCTCTGTTTAAAATTTTTGAACAAATCCACGTAAACTCAAACACGACATCGTCATCATAAATAGGATTCATTTCAAATATTTTAAATATATCTTATTACATTAAACGAGCAATTCTTGTATATATATATATATCCATAGGTTTCTCGGAAACGGCTCTAACGATTTCTAGGAAATTTTGTACACAGATAATGTTTTGAATTTGAAGGTTACCTGAATACGCACTATCTCCGAGAATACTCGTATAAGGTTGTCACCTGTTCGAAATTAGTTGCAAATTAATTAAAACATCATAATATGGGTATCAAATGGAAGGTATTTTAAAGATCCCTAATTAAAAAATATTTTAACAGTGTTCCCACCTATTTTGAATCGCATACGTATTAAATTTTTTTAGAAAAAAAGGTAAAATATTACTTTACTATTCATGGGTACCAAGAGAAGGTTCTTAAACAACCATCAAATGTTAATTTCCGAATAGGGTTGCCACCTAAATTTTTTTCAAAATATTTTTTTAAAGCTATCCAAATCCACTCCGGGCAAAGTTCGGTCAACCTGGTACTTATTATTAATTTCAAAAATATTCATGGTAATATTAAGCATATTCGTATTTAAAATTTTCAAACAAACATTTGTTAAAAGTAAACAAAATACCGTTTGGCGCAAAATCATATGTGCTTTTATTTGAAACAAATATGATATGGTTTATTTTTTCTCAGTGTGAGTTAAAATTGCTCGAGGATTTTTATAAAAAGAACACAAATGACACGCTTTATTTCAGAATAATTTGATTCTAGCTATATAAATATATAAGAAATTTTAATGCTGGTTTATACCCAAAAATAATGGATAATATTTATGTATGATGTAATCTATTTTTTTAGAATTATATACCTTTTTATGTCAAATCACATTTTTTATGAAATTAATAGAACCTAAAGATTGAAAGATTTTATACCAATAAAATGGTACCCAAGTATTAAACAAAAGAATTATAACAGTCAAAATTTTTTACATTTCTACAAGCATACAATTTTTTATATGTAAAATTTCCTCTAAACTAATAGTTATTACCTACTAAAAATTTCTAACATCCATTACATCACTATACGTATAAGCAAAAGAGGCCAAAAATCCATGCGCGAAAAATATCCACTATTACTACATTTATAAAATGTGGCAGCACCCAGCCAGCAAAGAAACGTAAATTTTGCCAACAGTGCAGTTTAGTTCAATTTTCCGTATCCGAAAACGCATACAAAAAACTCCTACAGTTATCATCAATTTTCGTATCCGGAAACAGTGCAGTTTAGTTCAATTTTCCGTATCCGAAAACGTATACAATAAACTCCTACAGTTATCATCAATTTTCGTATCCGGAAAACGTTCGAAAAAGAAGTAAACATTTTGTCGTATTTCATACAAAGTGGCAGCCAAATTGTGGACAAATGACGCTTACGACAAAATTTTACTAAAGAAAATCCTTCATAAACTCAAAACTAATTAGCAATGAACATTAAAAATTAAATAATTTAAAATTTTTTGAGCTAGTAACATTTTCAGAGACTTTGGAGAAAATCTATCTTCGCGTTTTTGAGAAATTGCATTCTAAACTTCTATCGCGATTTCCCGCAACCTGCCGAAATTAACATACGACAATCTTTTACCCAGGCGACGATTCGTAGATGGTTTTAGGCATATGTTTAGTAGTCGATTGATAAATAAATAAACTTTTTAATATACGGTTTTATAAATGGACTAAAAACTAGGAAAAAATAAATCCAGTCCCATAGAATTTGTTTTGATAACTTTTGATTTTGAAATTTTAGCAAAAGTCATTATAAACAATTTATGAGATTGAAAACGAAAAGCGTGGAGCGCATGCAATACAAAGCATTAGATTTAATTGACAATAGTCAAACTACAAAGACCTAAAATTTCTACAGAGAAAGCACAAATCTGAGATCGATTTTAAGCGGTCGTTATTCATATACCCACATACATACATATATTACTCTTCATATCAATTCAGGTCTATTGCGTGCGCCCCACGCTTTTCATTTTCAATCTCATAAATTGTTTATAATGACTTTAGATAATTTTCAAAATCAAAAGTTTTCAAAACAAATTCTATGGAACTGAGATATATTATTTTCTCGTTTTTAATTCAATTATAAAAACGTGGTATATTAAAAAGTTTTTTTTCTTTATTTTCTGCTTTTTAGTCTTGTCTGTGGTATATTAAAAAGTTTTTTTTTGTTTTCTATTTTTTAGTCTTGTCTGTATAAAATTTTGCACTAGATATTAAAATAATTCAACTTGCAGTGAAAAGAGAACAGAAGATTATGCAAGCAAAATGTTGTATGCTCACGTTTAGTATATGCATACATATGTACATACTAGGAATGTTAATCCCGGGATCCCGGACTTTTTAAGGTCTCGAAAATCTTCTTGGCAAGTAATCCCGGGATTTCCGGGATTTGTAATTGGCACTGATGGCATTAATAGAAACCCCTTTTCTTGACCAGTATTGGCTATACATACTTCTTTTTTTATTTAATAATTAATATTTTTTTTTATAAATGTCTAGCTCATTATACATATAACACCGAGCGATAGTAAATTTTAAACCGAAAATATCAATATATTCGCAAAACCATGGGCCAAATATAGTAAAATTGCGATTTTAGTTTTTCACTCTGACGTCAGTAATTCAAAAATGATTTAAAAAATTCAGAGAAATGCGCTTAGAGAAGTAGTATGGTTATAAAATTAATGAGGTAATCCTGTAGAATTTAAACAGATTCAACTTTAAAGTGCAGAAAGGCTGGAAAATATTGAAAATGTCATTTTAAAATCTTTTCCTTGAAATTTCGCAATATTTGTTTTTTGAAAAAATTATGTGTTAAGAGCTTATATAAACTCGACAACATCCTCGAATTTCGTTCTTCTAACTTTGTCCGCTTAAAAATGACCTATTCGGCCTTGTGAATCCAAAAAATAAATTTTTTTTAATTCTAAAGAAATTTCCTATTGCATTTGTTACCCATATTTTTATTCTACATTGCATTGAATTTTTTAATAATTTTTGGAATTAATCATATCTTTGAAGTTACAAAGTCCTTCAAAATAAATCCTGCGGTCAGAGAGAAAAAATAAAAACGCCACTTTAAATAAAAAAGTGGGTTTCAAACCCATTTATTTATTATTTACTTCATGTTAGGAGAGCTTCTCAAACATTATACAGTGAAACCTGCTTAAGTACTTAACCCGCTTAAGTAACCAACAGTTTTGGCACTTGAATTTTTTAATGTAATCTGAAGAAAACCCCTCTTAAGTAACTCCCCGCTTATTTACCCAACCCGCCCAAGTACCTAAATTTTTCGTACCCTATTTACCATTTTACCTATAAGTGCTCTTTTAAAATTTCTCAATTTTTTTGTCTGGTTTCTTTTCGAGCCTGAGGTCAAGTTTTTATTTTTGTTTTACAAGTGTCCGATATTTCGGCTCTCAACGAAAGCCATCTTCAGGGACTCTAAATACAAAAACACTTAGAATACAACAAATTTCAACAAAAAGGCAAATCGATTTACATTAAAAGAAAAAGAAAAACTTAAAAGCAAAACTAACATAAAGCACAAAAGACCAAGTGTCAAGTGGCTGGACTTCGACTAATTTTGGTTTGTATTCTTTTTGTTTTATCGATCAGGTGTCTGTAAGCATGAGCGACGTTCTCTGTGTCCGTTTTGTAATTTATTCTTAATTCTGTCGGTGTGTTAGTTATATGTAGCATTTCTATCGTCAGTCTCTTGTTGTAATTGCTCTCCATTTGCAATATGCTAACGTTCATGATTCAATAACACAAGGTTCGATAAACTGACAGTTGTCTCTCTCGCGCCACTCCCTTAGCAGTGGCACCGTGTTGCTTCTTTGCAAATTTACATGGAAAGAGTGTAGCTTTGGTGTGAAATAAAAGTATAAGCTTTTGTGCAATATGTTTATTTGTATATGCATATGAAGCATATTTAAATGATGAAAACCTAAGCATTGGATGTTTACATCAATCTCATAGTAGTCTTATTTTAATTTTGAGTCATTTTGCAGTTTTTATACGGCTAAATAGCATATAAATTACGTAATTCACGTAGATATATCAATATTACATTCAACATTTCGTTTAAAATGCCAGATTTCCTGCAAATGCATTAGAATTTACGAAAGGAATTTCACTACTAATTGCCTACTTTGCGTACTTTTCTACTACCATTTTCGAAACAAGGGATTGCATTCTTGCCCTTTCTCTGTCCTTCGTAAATGCAACCTTTTGTAAGGGAGTGTCAAACCGCAGCTGTCAATAATTATCTAACCTTGTATTATTGAATCATGGCTAACGTTATCAAAATTTGGAGAATGTGAGAGTTCTGCACAGTGGGCCGACAGTGCTGTTTGTTGTGTGTTTCCATTATTGCGCGATCTTAGGTTTGATTTGTGTCCACTAATCCTAGTTTTTAAATTATTTTTTGTCGTTCCAACGTAGATTTTTTCACATTTGTTTTGCGTATTTCCATTACATGTTATGCTATATATTACATTATTTTGGTCCATTTTGTCAAATTTGCTTTTTGTGGTGCTGTATAGTTTTTTAAGTGTATTGTCCATTCTGTATGCAATTTTATATTTTTCTTTGTCATAGAATTTAATTTTTGCCTTTCTGTCTGCCACTTTTGGCACGTAGGTCATCGACTTCCATATTTTTGGCTGTTCTTTGTTGTCCTTGTTATGATTATGTTGTCCATAGTATTTATGTAGTAGCTTTTTGATGGCCTGTTGTGGAATTCTCCAAATTTTGATAACGTTAGCATATTGCAAAAGGGGAGCAATTACAACAAGAGACTGACCAAGGCGCTACAATACAAGGTGGTGTTGATTGATCAGCTGATTAGATATTTTTGTCTCTACACTAGTACAGGAGAATGTCATCCAAGACGAAGTGGCGCAACTTTAGGATGTCAACAAAACGAAATGACGAAAATTATCTCCTATTGCCTTTCGTTTTGACATCCTCCTGTACCAAAAAGCAATAATAAAATACACGGGACTTTTACTTATATGCAATTGCCACCACCTTGTATGGATGCGCCTTGAGACTGACGATAGAAATGCTACATATAACTAACACACCGACAGAATTAAGAATAAATTACAAAACGGACACAGAGAACGTCGCTCATGCTTACAGACACCTGATCGATAAAACAAAAAGAATACAAACCAAAATCAGTCGAAGTCCAGCCACTTGACAGCATAGGATGAAATCATCTAAGCAAAAATAATTTATATTTTCTTTGGTCTTTTGTGCTTTATGTTAGTTTTGCTTTTAAGATTTTCTTTTTTCTTTTAATGTAATTCGATTTGCCTTTTTGTTGAAATTTGTTGTATTCTAAGTGTTTTTGTATTTAGAGTCCCTGAAGATGGCTTTCGTTGAGAGCCGAAATATCGGACACTTGTAAAACAAAAATAAAAACTTGACCTCAGGCTCGAAAAGAAACCAGAAAAAACATCTATAACTAAAGGTCGATTAAATAAATTCTTGCATATATTTCTCAAAGTATTTTAATATTTTGAAATTCAGTGGCAGCGCTACACAATCGACATTAATTGCCACCGTCAGTGTAACAACATTCAAGTTTCAAGTGGCTAAAAATTATAGTTGATTTTTTAGAATTTTGAAATTTTTATGAAAATTTGGTGAATTTTTAGTGTTCTACAAAATTTTAAGCTTAGGTTTATATGGTATGTGGTAGAGAATGAACTCTATTTTAGTTGAAAATCTTAAAAATTAATAAACATAAGCGGCAAACAGTATCATTTTGAATTTCCATACTGAATCCAAACTTTATGTACATATGTATAAATAAATATGTATAATCAATGACTTTTTAAATAATTGATTTATTGTAAAAATGATATAACATTGCTTTATCTAGTTTTGATGTGTATACATCTTTGGTTTCGGGAGGGGTAAAATTTGCGAAGCTGTAACGCATAGCCCAGCGGAAAATTTCGAAGGGCTTAGGCATGTGTATTTCAGCATAAAATTTTAATTTCATTAGGACCACCCTGTGTTTACTTGCTATTGTAAATGATTGCATACATTTAGGCATATGAATAGTAACAGGAAATGCGGTGCGATTGTTTATTACTTCCGATTGTGCAAACTCCACACATGCACAAGTTTGTATGTACATACATATATGTATATGTATAAACTCATTTGGTGCAACTGGTTTTGATATTCGTAGATGGTTTTAGGCATAGGTTTAGTAGTCTATTTTGATAAAAAAGCAAGGCGAAAATTTAAAAAAATACTGAAATCGTTTTAACTGGGACCGTTGATTACTGATGAACATACATGCATATATGTATGTATAATATAAATATGTATGGATGATATAATAGCTCTGATCCAATACTTTTCATTTTAAATCCTGGGAAAAGTCAAACAGCAAAATCACTCTCTGAAGTGAGAGTAAAAAGTGAGTAACAGCAACACGTACGGAACAACAAAAAGGCATCGGGTAAAATCTTGCAACTTCAATCTCTACACAACTCTCCAAAAATCGCTCTCATTTACATGAACCACAGATTACATTCCGAAAAGAAAAACTAAATTTAGGAATATAAGCAAATAGAAATGCTCAAACTATAAGCTCAAGAACAGTAATTGATGTGGTGTTTTCAAGATAGTTTAACGCCCTTGAGTCATAAGTATATATGTACAAGTATCATGTTTTATCAATCATACCAATATTTCATGTACTAAAAAATTAAAAAAATTAAAATTAAATCAGCAAAATGAATAAAATTAAGTGAAATTAATGTTTAATTTCTAACCTAACCTACATGTACATGTATGTAACTGAATCGCCTAAGAATAGCTTTACATATAAAAAGATTATCCACATTTTCGAGCTTAACTCCCTAATATGTAGTTAGATTAGATTAGAATTCAAAGTTATAATTATAAAATTATCCCAGATTAAACTGATAACTTTTTGGTGTCCAACCTAGTTTCATCGATTATACTTGCGAAGAAGAGGAGGAATAGCAAATGTAAAAGTAAAAAAAAAAATTTACGCTAGTAAGGAAAAGAGGTTTCTAAAGACATTTTTAATAAAATATTCAATTAAAATATATTTAAATGGCATAATATAGTAGAGAAGAAGTTTAACTTTTCCTCGAGTTGTGTGAATAACAGGCAAACCAATTTGACGATTTGCGATTATATTTATATGTAAACGTACTTTTATGCTTTGCCGTTCGCATATGTTTACACATCAAATTTCATGAGTACTTAGTACTCACGCCTTTTTTTGTAATAAAGTTTATGTGTTTATATGTTTAAATAATGCTACCATCTTGGTTTTAAACTACGCATACTTCATTGATGTTTTATTCAAGGATTTGTTTATGTAAGTTAACAAGAATATGTAAATTCATCAATAATTGTGTTCGCTTAAGTACCTACATAGAGGTACTTAAGCGGGTTCTTTTAAGTACACAACCCGCCTAAGCACTCCCCCGCTAGGGCAGGCACCTTACCGTTGGTGCGGGGGCTTAGTCGAATCACGACCAGACCTTATCATCGGGTGGTAGTGTAATCGGGTTCTACCTCCGGGTACTGTACGAATGCACTCCATTTCCTATGGTTCGGTCTGCTTGTGACCGGTGACCAAGAACTGCCGACCCCCTAATCCAGGGTGTTAAGTGACACCGTGCCCATTGGAAGGTTTGCAGCCAGAGGGTTTACCAGACCGGCTGTACTTTAACGGCGCCTTCCTAACACCGGGCCACCTCAGGGAGTAACGGTGGCCTTGCTGCGGCATGGGGCGCTGCCGTAGTGGACCATTTGAATTCCCCTTTTATGACCTAGACCACTGCGCCTGCTTCGTCGGGTAGGTGGTCGTACGAACAAGATGACCACAAACAAACAACAACGAAATCAAAAACAAAAACCAAACCAAAAACCCAGGTGTACGGACAAAACTTCGAGTGGTGGAGGGGATTCGGAACGATCCCCCTCTTCCGCTCCTCTTTAAACGAGGCGGAATCGACTCGTGGGCAGGGTGGGGCAGCTGCTGCTGCAGGGTACAGTAAGGGGTCGGAGCCGACCCCTTCGCGCTACGGCGAGCAGGGTGCTGCGCAGCTATCTGAGAAGCACGCACGGTCGCTCGAGTGGGCCAGGGGGGGGTGCTAAGCGATGACCAGGAGGGCTGTGGTGAGGGTGTTCCTGGGGATGCGAGTGACCCTGGCCAGCGGCAGAGATCGCAGGAGGGGGAAACCCCCCTCTCCAAGAAGCCCAGAGCGGGAGGGATGCCTAAGCTCTTTAGCGAGATCGCTAAACAGGCGGGCTCTATCACTCTGGGCGTTTCGGATCGGTGTAAGGAGGACGGGGCCATCGCCAGGGAAGACTGGAGGAAGGTGTCGTCGCTCTTATCAGGAGTTTTCATGAGGGTGGTCAGGGAAAACCCGGGGCCAGGGCGAGTTCAAGAAGGTAGTATGCGCCGACGAGCGGTCGGCCTCGCTCTACAGGGCGGCAGTAGCGTTGGTCGGGGAGGTGTGGAAGGGAGCCAGACTCGAGGTTGTGGACAAGGGGACCTTCCCTCGCGTCCGCGTGCTCGGGTCTGGCTTCCCTCGGCACCTTCCTCGCTGCAACCCCGACCAGCGCACATCTGGAAGGCAATCCGGTTTGAGAGTTCCGACATTGACTCCCGGCAAGCGCTGATGTTGCTGAATACGGAACCTCTCAAGCCTCTCGCCGAAAAACAGGGAGTCATTTACTATGGCTTCGAGAAGGTAGTCATGAAGGTCTACCAGACTGACTCCAGGGGAGATGACGAGCCTGTTCCGGTTGCGCTGGCGGGCGAAAACACGAATGCGGAGGATGCCCCCGTAGGTATGGAGGTCAAATCCGTCATGTCGGACAGTGACAGCATTGCTGGCCCTCCTTCAACTGCGGGATCGGTCATTTCTGTTCTCCCGTTGTTCGACAGGGCGGAGGAGGAAATGCTCCTTGCGTCCGATGAGGATGGCGCCTGCGGAGGGGTGCTGGAGAGGATTCGGAGGATGAATATTCTTCAGATCAATCTTCAGCACTCTAAGGCGGCGTCAGCCAACCTCTTAATCCGCCTTGAGCATTGTGGAGTTGATGTAGTCCTGATCCAGGAGCCGTGGCTGAGCAGCTGCAATAAGGTTTCTGGTATCGGGACGAGGGACTACAGACTGGTGGTGCAGCGGGACGCAGGTAGACCTCGATCCTGCTTGCTCATCAGGAAGGAACTTAATGCTTTTATTCTGCCTCTTTTTAGCGATGGTGACGGTGAGCCTGGAGGGTGCAACCGGGGAACTCTGGTTGATCTCCGCTTATATGGCGCACGAGGACGGGGTGAAGCCACCTCCGCGCTTAATAAGGAATGCGGTGGCAGAAGCTAGATGCAGCGGGGTCCGCGTTGTTATTGGGTCTGACGCGAATTACCACCATACGATTTGGGGCAGCCCAGACATCAACACTAGAGGTGAGTCACTCTTTAACTTCATTTTAAATGAAAATTTATGTACATATATGTTGTAGGGGGAGCGACCCCACTTTTGTAACGGCAAGTAGAGAAGAGGTTTTATATATCACGCTGGCCTCTTCTGATATAATTTCCCGTATATCTGGCTGGAGAGTCCCTAGTGACCACTCCTTCTCCGATCATCGGTACATACAATTTGCTTTGGACACAGCGCGTCCTAAGCACGAACCTTACAGGAATCTGAGGAGAACCAACTGGGACTCATACTGCAGGAGTCTGCAGAAAATGCTGCCGGTTGCGCCCGTGAGGTGCGGGACCTGGACTGAAAGCGAAATTGACGAATTAATTGGTGTGTTCACCACCTCATGTAAAAGGGCCATTGATATGTCATGTCCCCTGAGTTACCACAAAGGTAAGAGCAAATCGCTCTGGTGGTCGGAGGAGCTCTCCGATCTTAGGGCCTCGAGCAGAGGCCTTTTCAATAGGGCTAGGAAGCCTCCGACTGGGCACTGTATAAGATTGGGCTTGGGATATACAAGTCCGAGATTAGGAAAGCGAAGAGGGCGTCGTGGAGACTGTTCTGCGAAAGGACAGTCAGGAGTGTTCAAGTTTAGGAGAGTTCTCTCTGAGAATCCCGCTACCCTGGGATACATCAGGGATAAGGTTGCCGGATGGGCAATGAGCTGCGAGGAGTCTCTTCGGATGCTCCTTGATGCTTATTTCCCCTGCAACCCAGATCCGGGATTGATGCGGTTGGGGACGTCGATCCCCGAGACGAATGCCTCGGAAATCCTAACCATGGATCGCCTTCTATGGGCCATGTCTTCTGCGAAGAGCTCTCCGTCAACCTGAAATTTTGGTTACCTGATTACTGTAGTGTTTTCCAGGCTGAGGTGGTCGCGATAAAAGAGGCTTCGGATTGGTTGCTCTCTAGTGTAGCATCTGTCAAGAATGTAAATATTTATTCTGACAGCCAAGCACCCATCAGGGCTCCTTGCTCCCTGACGGTGCGTTCGAAAACGGTGAGGGAGTGTTTGACTTCCCTATAGACTGCGTCTGATTACTTTGCTATTAAGCTTATTTGGGTTCCAGGTCACAGCGGAATCGCTGGCAACTGCATGGCTGATGACTTGCAAGACAGGGAACTCTCGAGGAATTACTTTCGGATAGGGAGGGTCTGGCGGCTACCCTGACCTCTTGTGGTCTGCTTCTGGACAGATGGGCGTTTAGTCAGCTCAGCGAGCGCTGGGCGAAGACCTTGAAGTGCAAGGTGGCAAAGTCTTTCTGGCCACGTGTGGACCGGGGGCGGCCTGGGGAGCTCTTGAGACTAAGCAAGCTGCATCTCTCACTATTGGTGGGAGTGCTTACTGGTCACTGTGTGATTGGTAATAACCCTTACTGCACCAGCTACATGGAGGGTGATGAGGTGGAATCATCTAAACATCTGCTGCTCTGGTGCCCCGCCTTTGCGACATTAGTCGACTGAAGAGCTTCGTTGTGAGCACGGTGAGTTTCTCCGGCAAAAATACATATTTGTCGTCTTTCTCCCATAGCTTCCTCCCTCTTTCCCCTACCCTCCCTGCATCCCGTTTTTCCCTCCCCCTCTGAGGGCATCACAACGGACAGCTTAGACGAGTCCAAGTGTGCCTCCACATGCGGAGGCAGCCCGCTTACCTAACCTAACCTAAATACCTCGAAAAGCTGAAATTTTTCGTGAGGTACTTAAGCGGGTTTTACTGTTGAAGAAATTTTCTCGACTCAAGTTGTTGAAAAGTAATGAATATCTTTGATATGATACCTACGACGAGGTTGATATCTAGACTAGGTTTGCCAATAAATACCTTTGCTATATTTAGGGTATAAATGGTGGTCTGGACACACAACATTGCAAGTTGATGAAAGCGTGGGCGAAATTGAAATCATTTTAACTGGGACCGTTGATAACTTATGAATATATATACATGAATATATGTTCAATATACATATGTATGGATGATATAAAAGCCCTGATCCAATAGATACTTTTCATGAAAAATCCTGTAAAAACGTCAAACAGCAAAATCATTCTCTGAAGTGAGACTAAAAAGTAACAGCACTACACAACTCTCCAAAAATCACTCTCACTTACATGATTTTGGAGTACGAGATCTATTTTCCTGAAACTTCCTGCAAGTTCGTGTAAAAACCTGTAAGTTCATTGAGTACTGGATCATAGCTAATACAAGAATGCACAAAGAGAAGACGAAAGTAAGAGGAAATGCCGAACAAATGAATTAAGCTCCCCATTTTGCAAACAAAATATGGTATGTTATATGTATTCATGACTTTAACGTAAACCCAGCGATAGATGCAGCAGAACCCCAGATTATATTCCGAAAAGAAAAACTAAATTTAGGAATATATGTACACATATAGAAAGGCTGAAACTACAAGCTCAAAAACAATAATTGATGCGGTGTTTTCAAGATATTTTAACGCCCTTGAGTCAGATGTATAGTTAAACAAGTATCATATTTTATCAATCATACCGATAATTTCAAGTATTAAAAGGGTTTATGTAAAGGCATTCGTAACAAACAAGAATATCATTGTTTTATTTAGAGTATTCAGCATATTAGAGGTATTCTCTGAGTCTGACAAAGCCCTTGCATAGTGCACAGATTCCCCGTTTTGCAAAGCTGTCCCATACGAAAAACGGGTTTTACTGTGCAATCCATGCAATCCGTGCATCATGCAAGGGTTTTGCAAGACTCAGAGAACACCTCTAATATGCTGAATACCTCTGTTGCTACTTTGGGGAGTAGCTTAGAGTGCGCTTAATCCGCGATAATAACTATATTTAAATAAGGGAGGAGTTTCAAATTTAAATGGTATTCAGCAGCTTTATCAAGTTCATTTAAATAGATAAGAATACAATTACTTCGGAGTTATGAGAAATTTGCCCGAGTGGCTAATTAAATGCGAGGAATCAGTGATGCGGTTGCGTTGGCGGTTTAAGAGTGAGTGCCCAACGCTTGGTCTGCGAGGACGAGTCACCCCGTACCATCTCTTACAATATTTATCATCGAATACTACAGCACGAATTCGAAGATATGTAGTACAATGCAAAATGAGATGTTGCCAGATGTAAATCTAATCTAAGTTACAATAATGTTTAAGTTTTAAAAGTAATATAAAAGCTACGTGTAAAATATTTAAAACAAAAGTAAATGATGAAATTTCTGCCCATGTCTTCAACATGCTGGGCCCACAAATCTTGATGTCATGTTGGTCGGTTGTAGCTCCGATAGCGATTAAGTGTGGTCTTCAGGGGGCCTGATTCGGGCTCCTTGACAGAGGAGGAGGAAGTGAGCCCGGTGGCACAGCTGATACATCTCGATTCGCCTGTGGGAGAAGATCGAAAAATGTGTTAGTAAAATAATATGAGTGTGTAGGGATGCGATTGAGTTATGTGGGCATGTATTGCATGACCAAATGGATAATATTGGAGAATGGGTAAATAAGTTATAAGAGTGTGGGGACGGTTTGGAAGATTCTTCTTGGGTGGAAGTATGATTGGAGTTGAGCACCTGGAGAAAACCTTTGGTTCGCGTCTTGAGAATTGTATACTTTTGATATTTGATGATTATGCGGTTGGGGCTATTCGCCCACTGCCGAGTGTGCAGAGCCTGTAAGGTAAAGTGTTGTGGGCTCCAGTGTTGTTGTGATAACTGTTTACGCGACACTGGTCCTAAAGCAACTAGTTCCGGTTGTATCCTCTCGCGAATGTAGTTGACGAGGATTACGGCCACTTGTATATGGAGAGGAAGTAGCCTTCGGGGTGGCATCTGTGTTGGGTGGCATCGATGTTCTCGCTTGATTTGATGCTGGAGTCTGCACACTTGACGGCTTTGTCTTCGGATTTGAAGCGCATGTCGATTTATGAGAGGCACTTGAAGGATCTGGGCTATGCGTAGGTGGCGCTGCCGATGCTATTATTAGTGAGGAAGAAGACACTGTATTGAAATTTGCACACTTGGGGGATGAAGAGGCAGATCGTGGCATAGGGGACCTACGATTTCGAGTTGTCGCTTCAGAAGTTTTGTAAAACTTAGAGCATACTTCAACACCTTCGGGGTTGAGAGTTGAATCAATGCTATTCTGTGGGGTCTCGCTTTCATTTATAATTCCGTTCGATGGTTTCGTCTGAGAATTCATCGGCGGTAGAGCCCCTGCCGGACCGGAAGATTCTGCGTCTGATGATTCTTGGGGTAGATATAGGGTGGGAGTTTAGTTATTTTGAAAGCAATTGAGAAAATAATCGGAGGATTCTCTGCTGTATTTGTTCTTTGGAGTAGAACTTGGAGTGTCGGAGATTCGGGTTGTATCCATGGGGGCAGACACCTGGTTGGTTGGTTGGTTGCTTTAAGTGGATTGTCACTCAGGTGACAAGCAATTAGCAAGTTTCCCATTTTGATTCCACAACTACGGCAGCCTACAGCCATTTGGCGGCTTTAATAAATTTCAGTACGTCATACAGAGAGAGGCAGCTGCACTCTGAAATATTCTGCAGGAATTGTTTGCCGAGTGTATTTAGCCTCATCCTTGCGAGGGCTAGACACTCGCACAGCAAGTGTTCGACTGTCTCTTTTGAGCCCGGGTCATCGCAGCTGCGACAGAACCTATTGAAGGGCAGTCCTATCCTATCCGGCATGTACCCCAACGGGCTAGTGCCCTGTGCACACTGCAGTAAGTTTGTAGGCATTTGTTTTGCTCATTCCTAAGAGAGCTTTGGATTTGAGTGGGTCGTAGGACACCCAGAACTGCCGGGAAATTATGTAGGATCCTGTGCAGTTCCACCTCTGCCTGGCCTTCGAATGATAAAATTCGGTAATTTTTGTCTTAATCTCCCTGAGCGAGGCGCCCATGTCCACCGCGTGGGACATATCCAGTGCGGAGCCGCTCCTTGCTAGTTCGTCCGCTGCCTCGTTTCCGTAGATGCTCCTATGTCCCGGGACCCATATTAGGGTAATTTCGTATTGATCAGAGAGAGATCTCTCCTACATTCATCTACTAGCTGAGATCTAACAGAGTTAGAGGAAAGTGCCTGAATAGCCGCTTGGCTATCCGAGAGGAATTTCACTTGCGCTCTCGCGGGTACATTGTCTTTAATGTACCTTACTGCCTCCTTAATAGCAAACGTTTTGGCCTGGAAGACGCTTGCATAGTCTGGTAGGCGGAAGGATAATTTTAGGTTATATTGCTCAATGAAGACCCCACACCAACCCCGCATTCCATCTTTGACCCATCCGTAAAGACAGTTAAGCCCTGCAAGTACCCGAAATCTTCCTGATTCCAGTCACTGCGGCTTGGGAATTTCGTGCGGGGTTTGTGGTGAACCCAGGTCTTCGACAGGATATAGGCAGTGGGCAGCGCTTTAATTTCAGATGGTATTGCGTCTAGGATGGAACCGTGTCTAGGATGGAACCGTGCCCGAACGGTCTTTCCTTCCAGAGCCCCAGGGCACGCATTCTGATGGCGCTGTTAGCAGCTGAATTCTCGATGAAGATATCTATAGGTACGGTGACCATAAATATTCACTCAAAATGAAGGACAATTTTTCAAAAATATGCCTACATATATTTACGTACTATAATAATATCAAAAGAGTATTTATGATTCAAAATTCTTAATACATTTTAAGCTTTGAAAATGAATCACGTTTTCTTCATCGATATTAATCTTTTTTTACATGAATATTTATAAAAGTGTAGTAAAACATATTATAATAACAAAAGCTTTCACGAAAAGTGAAAAT
Organism: Rhagoletis pomonella; assembly: GCF_013731165.1. NCBI lineage: Eukaryota > Metazoa > Arthropoda > Insecta > Diptera > Tephritidae > Rhagoletis > Rhagoletis pomonella. The sequence goes on along the minus strand of NW_023458569.1, from coordinate 3,011,040 downwards.
CTTTAAAAGATTATTTTATATGCAAATTTTGAGTCGTTCAAAACGAAAACAATACCATTTTTTTTGTTTTTTGGTACTTTTCGCAGTTATTAATCAAAAATCGACGTCATGAATCGACGTGAACGACGACTTACAAAGGTATTTATGTGCCCTTTACAAAAATATATAATTTGTGCAGATTGCGCTGCATAGCATCTACATTTCTAATCCGAGTTTCATTATCTTTGGCTCAAAATTTACTGTAATGAAATATCTTCTTTATCGAATTTTTAAACTAATAAAAAAAATTATCGAATAAAACTGCGTATCTGATTGAAAATCTCACTTTTTCGACTTTGACGACAAAATGCAAATGGTCGCCTGTAGCACTAATAATTTTCATTGAAGTTGCCACAAGTTATATATTTTGGTAAGAGGCACATCAATACCTTTCGAGCTGTAAGTCGCTTACTTTGATTGGGGATTTTGAGATATTGAAGAAAAGCTACAAAAGTACCAAAAAACACTTTTTTGAAAAAATCCATCCTTTGTCCGATAATTTTAAAATAACGATTAAAATGCGGGACAAATGCAGGACACCAGGAAAAAATCAGTACATTTTCAGGTTTTTCAGGTTTGAAAAACTACGCAGGACCGACCTTTGAAAAACAGTACGGTCCTGCAAAAAACAGAACGAATGGTCACCGGATCTATAGGTAATAAGTCAAGAAGGACGTTCAAAACGTCCTTCGGACAGGATCTCATTGCGCCTGTTACGCTAGCGGCTGCTGACCTTTGAATTCCGCCTAGATTTTTAACTACGTAATCCTTAGTAAGGGCTGGCCACCAGACCAGCGCCCCATAAGAGATTATGGGTCGGACTATAGCTGTGTACATCCAGTGCACAATTCTTGGTTTCAAACCCCATCTGTTGCCCAACATTCTCTTGGCCGCATAGAGAGCCACTGTGGCCTTCCTAGCACGCTCCTCAATGTTTGGTTTCCAGTTAAGTTTGGGATCCAAAATAATTCCAAGGTATTTCACCTTCATTGAGGGATCCAGTTCCGTTCCTCGGAACCTTGGTTTATTAAAATTTGGTAATTTTGTTTTATTCGTGAAAAGCATAAGGTCAGTTTTCTCCGCGTTTACGCTAAGAGAACAGCTTATGGCCCAGGAATCTACTATCTTTAAAGTCCTTTATTTAAGTCCATAGTTTCACTTATGACCGAAGGAAACTGACCCGATACCAGTATCGCTACATCATCGGCGTAAGCCGCCGCTTTGATTCTCTGAGAATCTAGCTTTACCAGTAGTTTGTTTAAGACCATGAGCCCTAGTAACGGTGATAGCACTTCTCCCTGTGGGGTGCCTCTCACTGCATATACGGCCCTGCTTTGGTACCCCAGTTCGGCATGTATTACTCTGCTCCTTAGCAGAGACACTATCCAAGCCCGGACACAGTGATCAATCCTTGTTTCCATAAGTGCCTCATGGATGGAATCTACACTGACATTATTAAAGGCCCCATCGATGTCTATAAAGGACGCCATTGTAAATTGTTTATAGTAGAGCGAACTCTCAATTGTACGTACCACTTCATGTAGGGCAGTCTCCGTTGACTTCCCTTTCAAGTACGCATGTTGAGAGCATGATAAATTGGACGTCTTGTCCCAAACATACAGATCCAACAGCCTCTCAAACGTCTTGAGCACGAAGGACATTAGGCTTATTGGTCGGAAATCTTTAGCATTGTCATGACCCCGTTTTCCCGCTTTAGGAATAAAAATTACCTTAATCTTCCTCCAGGTTAACGGAACGTGGTTCAGTATTAGGTACCCTCTAACAATTGTTTCTAGGACTGGAATGACCATCTCAGAAGCTTTCTGAAGCATGACTGGTAGTATTCCGTCCATGCCCGGTGATTTATAGGGTGAGAAGCTGAAGATAGCAAATTTTATCTTTTCCCTCTCTAGTAGCTCCTCTAAGAGGTCTTCGGAGAGGGTTGGTATATGGTCTGGGGCATCGGTTTCCACTACATCGATTTTGAACCCTGGAAAATGTGTATTCAGAAGGATATCCAGCGACTCCCCAGCCGACTCGGTCCATGAACCATCTGGCCTTTTTATATATGTTGGCTGTGAGTGCCCATCGGCAAGGATTTTGCTTAATCTCGCAGATTCCTTGGTATCCTCGATGGATTCGCAAAATTCCCTCCAGGACGCCTCCTTGGCGTCCCGTATCGCTTTTTTGTATTTCTTTAGGTTCTCTCTGTATAGGTCCCATACCTTAATCCTGTAGCATTCGTTTAAGGATTTTCTTACTTGCTTCCGTAGCGCTGTAAGGTTCTCCTTCCACCAAGGTGTGCGCGCTTTCTTGCCATACCTCAGCGGACAAGCCTTCGTAAGGGCCTTTCCGAAGGCCTTATTCAGGCTGTCCGCTTTGGCGTCCAGCTCGCATCTTGTAGGAATGTCTTCAACTGGTAGTTTCTTCAATTATTTTCCAATAACCTTTTGAAATAAGTCCCAATCTGTTTTACGAGGGTTTCTAAAGGAAGTAGGCGTATCCGCCACAATATTTAGCTCAAAGAGTATTCGACGGTGGTCCGATAGGGTCTCTTCGTCGGATACTCTCCATTTATTGAACTTTAGGCTCCCCTCGGTCAGCATAGTTAGGTCTAGGACCTCTTCCCAACCGCAAAAATCAGAGGTACTAGGAAATATGAAGGTGGGAGTACTACCTCTATTACAAATCCTGAACGTAGAATCAATAATAAATTGAAATAGCGACTCACCTCTTTCGTTGGTTTCCGAGCTGCCCCATAATGTATGCCGTGAATTGGCATCGCAGCCGAGTAACACTGGACTAGCTCCTGCTAGCATTTGTAAAGTGACGACTTCCTGTGGCGGACACGGCCTGTCGTGCGCCATGTATATGGATGATATAAGACAGCTTTGTTTATTCATCAACTCCAAGTTGACGACTGTAGTATCCGGTGAGCTGAAATTGGAACATAAGAAAGCTTTAATATGTTTGTATGATATACTAGTGTAGAAGAGGTTATAGCGGGCATCAGTGAGTCCCTTAACCTCTAGGTCCCTTACCCAAGGTTCCTGTATCAACGAGATGTCGATGTCTTCCTCCCTTAGGAAGACCAGGAGCTTGTCCGAGGCAGCCTTAGAGTGCCTAAGATTTGCCTGGACCACCTTCGTCGACTTTCTCGGCATTGTTAACTGGCCCTGTGCCCGCCAGCACCTGGTTGGCATCTTCAGCGACCTCTTCGTCCGCGGTAACCTTGAGGTTCATATCGCCCAACATCTGGTTGGCATCCTCGATATCAGCCTCTGGAATCGGCTCATTGGAGCGGAATATTTTTAGTTTCGCTGTTCTCACCCCGAAGAGCAGCTTGTTGTCCATTTTTTGCAATGGCCCAATACTTTCTTCGTTAAGCCTCAGAAGGTACGAAGAACTCTGCGCGCCCTCTAGAGGCTTTTCTGCACGAATGACTACCCAGTCACTCATGGGTATTTCTGGATTCTGCCGTTGCAGGAAGCGGATCAACTTGTCGCTATCCATAGCCATCTTCGGCAGCCAAATGCGGGCCCTGGGATTCCTAGGTACCTCCTCGGCAGGGATTAGTTTGAACTTCAAACCCTCCCAGGCGTTGCCGAGCTCGGCTACGCACTTGCTGAGGAATTCCCTAGAGAACTCATCTCTACATTTGAAAATCCGGCAACCCCTCAGGGACTCACTGGAGTCAAATCCAGGAATAGGGTTTTCCGGATTTTCATACAGGTAGTCGCCCAACCGTTCAGAGAGATTTGACTCGATCTCGACCCACCTCTCCAAGACGGGCTTACCGCTGCCTGTGGCTTCGTCGACAAGCGCGACCTGAAGGTGATCCCTGGCCACCTCACAGTACCGTCGTTTCGCCAACGTTTCTTCTTGCTTGGGCGTGCTTTTTGTGTCCGCCCTTTTTCCAGCTGGTTATGTTGTAGACTCCCCTTAGGTCTACTTCGTTTGACAGCCACAGGCTTCTTGGTTGGTTTTGAAGTAAGGTACCTCCTGTATTCCTCCACCACTTCATTGCACCTGCGACTGTCTTCTTCATCCTTGGGGTGTACAGTACCGGCCGCTGCATTCTTGGCAATCTTGTCAAGAATGAAGACAGCCCTGTTGTACCTCGACCTGAGCGCCACCCCCGAGGGCTTGGTTTTCCTCCTTTCTTGCTTTGGAGTGCTCCCTGGAGCACTCAACGCTGCCTTTGAGGAAGATGGGGTATTGTCGGGATCGCTAGGCTTAGCGCTCACCGGTATTGTTGTCGAAGAGCGTGCAGAGTCCTGACTGGAAGCGAGGAGCACGTCCTCCTCTGCGCTCAGGATGTCTTCCGAGACATCTCTCCTCTCTTCGAATTTTGTGTTTGTGTTTTGTTTTTTGTTTTTATTATTGTTTTTGTTGACACCTGGTTAGTGGACTGTATATTTGGTTTGCCTTCATTGGGGGCTGAAGGTTTTGTTGGCTTGAGGGTCAAATTTGGAATTCGGGGGCCTGCTGAGTTGGTAGAGAGGAACTCTAAGGCTTTCTCCATTTCAGCTTTGCATTTATAATATTGAGTCGAGCAGTTTGCAAAGGTTGGGGTTACTGAACTACGTACTAATGTAAAACAGCGTGAATGGGAAAGTTGTTGAAATGAGGTCACCACGCTTTCCCAGTTTTGGTCCAAGAGTTGCAGTTTTACTTTTAACAGCGACACTGAGAGGTTCGCTGTTGAGGTGGAAGACCATCTTTGGCACAGTAAATCGAATTTGTGGCTTTCGGAATTAAAATCATGATGGGATGCATTTGTTGCGGGCGTGCAATGAGAAAATTCGGAAATTACTTCTATTTTTATTTAATATTTTATATGGGCTTGCGAAATTATACTATAAAATGAAATTTGATTTGTTTACTAAATTTTTTTCTTTGAATTAATTTGCGTGGATGTAATTTTGTTTATGTAAGTTTAGTTATTTGTTACCACTGTGAGGTATTCCCATAGTTTGACTAACTTAAGCCACTGTATTATCTTCGCGCATTCGAGTGCAGTACTTATGTGTGTATGGGTCTATGTGCATGCACCGTACATGAGTTACTTGGTAGAATGAGTGCAGCAAAGGGGAATAGGGAAGAGCAAAATATAAACGTACATATGTACCTCGTTTATACGAAGGTTTGAATGAAACCACATCAACTGAATGCGATTTCCAGTATAGTGTTTATACCATGCATTTCAAAGCGGATTATGTGGCAACGCTACTGAAATGGATTGAAGTCAGCTGTTAACTTGTCAGCTGTTAACAAAAGTACTATTAATAAAATGGAAAATACAAAAGTGGAATTCTTTTTCTTAAATCTTCTGGAATATTTAAAAAAAAAGAAGAAATAATTTATACTGCTCACTTTTATCGTCTCATGAAGAGCTTTTAATAAATATTGCCAGACAAAGGAGAACGACAATAAGAAAAATGTGCACCATGCAACGCGAAGTTCCATTGAACTTTTTTACGGTAAACGCCCCAAGATTCCGATAAATACACAGGCGCCCACGCGCCGTTGAAAGCTACTGGTGGACCCTAAAACAGCCAGGTAACGAACATCTTTACTTTAAGTCCTTCCGAATGCGGTCCGCATCGTTCCTTGTTTTGTGCGAAAAACTAAGGCCGCATCTTCAATCATCTGAAATAACTGTAACAGCTCCTTTGCCAACAGAAGTGCAGGTTGCAATTTGTTTATACAAATTAGCTTCTTGCTCTGAATATAGAGTTGTTGGAGACGTATTTGGGGTTCACAAGAGTACAGTCCACAAGTATTTTCATATTATCGTAGAAGCCATACTACGGCTGCAACTCGATTTTATAAAATTTCCACAATTGGACGAAGCGGTAATGATAGCAAGAGGATTCCAAAAAATATGTAAAATTCCAAATATAATCGGAGCGATTGACGGTATGTTGTATGTTTAATTATTATAAATATGCAAATATAACTATATATAACATACTATAGAAAATTTTTCAACACAAGTCAAGCAAATAGTTGCGAAAAAGCAATGGTTAATAATAGAAACCCCCAACTTTTACATCGTAGGTACACATATTCCAGTTTTACCACCCATTGAAGGCTATTTAGACTACGTAAACAGAGAGGGTTGGCCATCTATTGTGATGCAAGCTGTTGTGGATCATAAATACATGTAAGGTTAACGGTTTTAACAAAGGATTCAAATAACTTTCCGCTTTTCCAGGTTCCGGGATATTAGTGTCAAACTTCCTGGAAGTGCACCTGACGCGACTGTCCGGTCTTTTCAGAAACTCCGCACAACTAATTCCTCAATACTCCACCACAATTGAAGGCATAGAAATTCCGCTCATGTTAGTTGGAGACCCCGCATATTCACTACTACCATGGCTTATAAAACCTTTTACTGGAAATTTAAGCCCTGAGGAGGAATATTTTAATTGTAATTTCAGTTCAGGACGCATTGTTGTAGGGAACGCTTTTGGAAGGCTTAAGGGTAGATGGAGGTGCTTATTGAAACGCATTGTTGTTGATCCCAATTTTGTACCTTCGGTTGTGTTGGCTTGTGCAATTTTGCACAACTTCGCTGAACAACAAAAATAAATTTTCTTGGATGCCTGGGCTCATAATGTTGAAAATGATGTCGAATTTCAGCAGCCGCGTGATCAATATTCATTCGAAATAATTTCTGAGGGCAATATTGACCCAAAATGTGTGCGAAACAATTTTAAGAACTATTTAGCAAGAACATATTGAGAAAACCACATATTTAATACAGAACTCTAGACATTTTTTTAGTCGTTAAAAACTTTACGATGTACGACAATACGACACTTACGACACCTTGTGAACCACCTAATTGTTTTCGTTATAGATTGAACTATGAATACTCTCATACAAAAACGAAAAGGATTTACCAAAAGAAAAACGTTGTTTGTATTGTTAAAATCACTGTACACGGACACATACATATGCACATGTACATGTCTTATATTTTTGTAATACAAACGGATTGACAATGAACTGAAATAAACGAATTTAAACAAGCTCCAATGCTTGAATAATATAGTAAAAGAAATAAAAAGATACCAAGTTCATAGCTTTCTAATGGTCTGATTGTGCATACTTCGCACAACTTCGCATAAACTTCAAACTGTAATTTCGTATGTACTTTGAATGTGTTGCATTACCCAGAAATTAGCAGAACTTTTAAAAACTTAGCGGTCTGTTGAGTTTAAATTGTGCTGAGCATTTTCTAAAGTTACATTTTTATTGCACTGGCACAAATGGTTGTGCGAAGTTATGCGGAGTATGCATAATCAGACCTTAAGAAACGGGTAATTATTCCACATCACGATTGTTGTTTTTAGGTTTAAAGGGGCTGAAGAAAAACGTTGAGGGTTGTGATGGGTTTGTGCTCTGCGATGGTTGACAGTAAACTGGCATAATAGGCTGCGGTGCTTTCATTGCCTCTAAAAAGGCGCTCAACATTTTGTTGGTTTCTTCACGATCTTTTTCCATGATTTTTTGGGTCTCTTCGCGGTTCTTTTTGAGAATCTCCTCTTGCTTATACAAAAACGTCTCATCTTGGGTCTTCATATAATCCAATAAGTCTTCCAAGACATTTGGTGCTACATTCACACCACCTTGCATTTGTGGTTGCGTGTCTTCATCAGATAAAAATTCTGCCAACGAAGTGTCTAAGCCAGTTGATGTCACTGCCGGACGATGTCCGAGAATTTCGTCCAACAAAGTGAAATGTTCACTCGTTTGACGCTTAGCACCACTTTTATTATTATTTCGTTTAACTTTGTAGTAGTCCAATTTTAATGCTTGGAATTTGGTTCGAATTTGCGTTGCACTTGTTTGAATGCCTTTTGCTGCCATTTCTGTGGCCACATCCTCAAAAATGCTTTTGTTTCGTTTTGCTTTACTATCCATAAGTTTGAGAATGTGGTTTTCTCTTATGATAGACAACATTTGCTGCACTTCCCTGTCACTCCAAATATCCCTTTTTGATAATAGACATCGGAAATGTTTTTTATTAATTAAACTTCTTTCGACTTTGTCATAATTTTTTGAGTTGCAAATTAACTTAAAGGCTGCCAGTCAGTGTTCGGACCCCTCAAGCTCGATTCAGTAGTACATATGTATGTAATTCGAAAAATTAGAGCAAAACAAAATTTCCGTAGTAGAGTTGGATTTTTAATTTACGAATCAAACATTGTCAGTTTAACATGAACAATAATGAAAAAATAAAAGGAAAAATCTTTGAGAAACCTTTCATGGAAACTTTATCTGAGTTGTGTAAAATCACTTAGATGTATGAATATTATGTTACATATTTAGGTAAATATTCATAGGTATATATCTACCTAATTATTTAACATAAAATTCATACATCTAAGTGATTTCACACAACTCAGATAAAGTTTCCATGAGAGGTTTCTCCAAGCTTTTTCCTTATTAAGGTGAATGCCCCTCGTGAGTTGTTTCATGATTGTTCATGTAAAGCTCGTAAGCTTCCTTAATTTTGTATGGAAAATAGTTTCTTTACGAGATTTACGCGGTTACGATGAACTTACGCGTTCAATGGATAAACATATTATATTATATATTATTAAATAGAATTATAAAAAGATTATTAAATAGTGGGTTAACGTCAGTTAAAAGCGGGAGCAGGTATTCAGACAAGCAGAATAGAGGAGTAAATTTTAATAACGTTAAAAACCGGAGTGGATCTACTCCAAACGCAGGGAAGTCCGAATACTGCTACCAGCTGTTTCTAAATAGTGAAGTTCACAAAGTAGTGTTGCCAGGAGCCTGACAATAAGCGCTATTTTTTTCAAAAGTTATCTTCGATTCGTCATTCAAGCTTTAATGTATAAAAATGAAATGACATTACAAAAAAAATCAACAACACTGAGGGAAATAATACATAATGCATAATGCATAGTAAAAATGAATACTTTATATTTGATTATCGTTTAAAAATGTTCGTATTTAAAAATAATATTTTCATACAAAACTGTATTACGCACGTATTTGACTGTTCACATCTGAGTATGTATATATAAGTGTACATACACATCCGCAGCATGCACAGCGGTGACAACACACACATAAATACATAGTACACGCCCTGAAGGAAAGATTGATCCAATTGCTCGAAAAATATAGTTGTTGGTATAGTAGTTTTGTATCTAGACCAAAGATAGTCCAAAAATTTAAAGCAATGTAATGTAAAACAGGTGAATTGTACTAAAAGTGGTCCGAATATAATGCATAAGGTATGAGTTTTGATCTAGAATTGGTTAAAATGTCATGCAGTAGCGGACAACGGGTACAATTAACGATTTACTGATATATAGGCACTTACCCAGCAAAAATCGTTGGACCATGTAGTCTATTTGTGGTAAATTGGAGTACTTACAAAAGTGTTCCTCTGTCATGCTGTAGCGGATCAACTGGTGTCTCTGCGCTAGCTTATTGTTTGTTATCCGATCACTGCTCGTGTTTTAACGAAACGTGATTGAAGTTGAACATTTGAAAGCACATTTGCATGTCTGGCTGTAGCTGAACGTGTAGAGATGCTCGCTGTTAGTTCTTAGCTCCCAGCATGTTCGGGTTCGAATGCCGTCAGAAGCAACATATAATTTTTAATTTTTGTCTTGGTTTTTATTAATTTCGAAAAAGTATTTGAGAAGTGAAGAACTAAAGCGTGTACAAACGAAAAAATATAGCAACAATGCTATTGTTAATATGTTGGAGTAGTTTTGTGCTACTCTGATGTAATGCGGGAATGGAGTATATGGTCCTGCCCTAGGACATCGCAATGTTAATTGGACCATATTTTTTATATGAATTGTGGTTAATTTTGGAGTACTCCTTGGTCCTTAGGAAGTACTCTTTACACGCATGCATGGAGTAGTCGCGATTTTTGCAGGGTAGTCACCGAGTTTTCATGTGCGGCGTTGGCATGCAGAGAGAGTATCCGCTTAGAAAATCTGAGAGCCCCGGTTCGAATCGCAGCTGGCACAAGTTTTATTTTATTTTTTGTATCTAAAATTGGTTACAATGTACTGCAGAAGCGGGCAAGTGGTCGGAGCCTAGGACATTCAATGTTAAATGTAAATAGAATTTTACATGTGCTTGTACCAAACTTTGGACTACTTACAATCACCTGCAGTCTAGTTTGTGGTGTGCTCTAAGTCTATTTCAATATCCTACAGGGTGTTTATCCGTACAAATCGCGTGCTGTGGGGTTGATGGAAATTCAACATTTGAAAGCACATTTATATGTATGGCTGTAGCTGAGTGCGCAAAGATGCTTGCCAGAATTTGTTGATATCCAGAGAGGGTCAGGCTTCGAATTCCACTGCAGGTAAAATGCAAATTAAATATATTTTTTTTTGTTTCTTATCTTGATTATTCGCTTAACGGATGCTTTTTCAGACCGAACGCGGTCATCTTAATATGCGTGTAATGCCATTACGCATTACATGACATTTGATACGATGACCGGTGGCGTTTAGCGTAATAATGAAATTATCGAAACAGACCATACCGTGATTTGATAATAACTAACGTATATATATTATATCGTATCTCAAAGTAATTAAACTGTGTACAATATATGCGTAATATAAATTAGAGTAAGCATATGAAATGTTTCCTTATAGTATTAACGTAATATATGTACTGTACAATATCATAAAATAAAAAGTTATTTTTAGCACTATGTAATGATGGAAATAGCTGTTTTCTTTTACTGAAGCGAATTCAACTAGACAAGAAGTATTTGTGCACTTTTTCAAACCGCATTCATGTTTTCACAACGCTTTGAAAAGTCGGTTCGAGAGAATACGATAAATTTTTCGAATGCGCATTAAAACTCTGTTTATAAATGTGGTTTCAAATAAAACGCATGGGTTGAAACCGTTTTCAAGCAACGTATAAACGGGGTAATGTATTCGCGTTAATGCACTGTTGATAGCTACTGCGCATGTACATATGTATTTATACCTTGCGCGCCAGCACAGCTACAGGAACCTGCACAGATATGCATATACCTATAGTTGTGTACACTTAGGTCTCTTTTTATGCGGTTTTTTGTCTTCGGATTTGAATTTATGCGATTTTTTAAACCATTTTTTCGCTGTAGCGATTTTGCTTTTATTTTAATCCTACTTCCTTTACTTTTGTCGGTATCTTCATCCTCATCTTATTCTTTATACTAGTGTTCGCCCAGCGGTTGAAATTCAACCGATAAAATTAAGGATAGTTTATGTAAGTTGAATGAGCTAAAATAACATTAGTTGGAATGGGTTAAGTGGAGGGGAGTTTAGCTTAGTACTTGGCATAACATAACATAACCATAACATAAGAATAAATAACATAACATATGAAGCATAACACACCACAATATAACATCGCACACTCTTCAGTTGTATTTCCTTTTTGTCCCTTTTTTCACCTCTATCTAAATCTCATTTATTTTGGTTCATTTTATGCCAAATGATGTTGCCTTTGATGCCACATCAAGTGATATCATGTCATGTGGTGAAATTGGGTGTGGTGAGCTGCGGTGTGGTGGAATTGGGTGTAGGAGTTACGGTGTGGTGAATTTAGGTGTGGTGGATTCAGGTGTGGTGAGTTAAGTTATGGTGAGAAAGTTGAGGTGTGGTGAATTAAGGTGTGGTGAATTTTGGTGTGGTGAGTTGAGGTGAGTTAAGGTGTGGTGAGAAAGTTGAGGTGTGGTGAATTAAGGGTGGTGGATTTAGGTGTGGTGGATTTAGGTGCGGGGGTTAAGGTGTGTGTGTGTAAAAGGCAATGCTGCTGATAAATAACTTGTATATGTATTCTTACATAATTAATGTATTTATTGGGGTATTTTTTGTGTTTGGTTAAAATACAGATAAACATTTATATATTTCATTAATGTTCAGTTTTACATGGAGTAATTAGTGTTGAAGTGAAGAAATAAATAGTTTTTTTTTGCTTAATTTGCCTCGCTGGATTTATTTTTATTTTTTATTTTTTATATTTATGCGGCTTTCTGAGGAACGAATGTACCGCATAAAAACCACCTAAGTGTATGTACATACATATTTGTTTATAACGCGACAAAATTGTGTTTCATGTGCCATCTAGGAAATGCTGATCAAAGAAAGTTCACTTATGGACCTTGTGTACATGTGCACGTACTTACATATGTTTGGCATGAATCTTAACATTCACAGCGAGTTAGATTTTAATTTGGATGGCTCGATTCGAATTGTATATGGGTTATATTTATATGGGTAATGTTTATATTTAAGTTTGGTCGTTAGGGACTTTAATTTATTTTAGAATTGAGCAAATATATTACTATACGCTTTAACTAGTTTATACATACATACATATGTACATGTTCATACATACATATATGCGTATGTGTAACTTTGTATGCCAGTATGTCCTAGTGGGAGCATGTATATATTTACATGTATACATAAGAGTACGTACATACGTATGTATGCGCAGAAATATGAAACAGAGAGTTTTGATGAACTGCCGCGACTTCGAACGAAAAGTACATGTGAGGAGCCCCTTAGCAAATTTGAGACGTTGAGTTACAGAAATTGGTAAATATATAAGAGGTATTGAACGGATATCTGCATATATACATATGTATGTATTAGGCCGGGTCGATTTGTGGGGAGGCAAAAAAATAGCCCATTGCTCTGTGAAAATCATATTCTAGGGATCAAAATAAGAAACTTTGCCGAAGGAACCATACCTCTAAAACGAATTCTGATGTCCCCCAATTTGGGTCGAACTTTTGGGTAGGGGCAAATTTTGAAAAATCCCACTTTGACCCATTTAGAGTGCTCCAATCGAGTCCAAATGTATGACCGACCCCCACTAACTTTGGAGGCCCGACCCACCGATGCCAGTGGCACACCCCCTGGAACCCCCCTGGGGGTTCACCATACAAACATTTCAAAAAATCGCCGGTTTTGCACTTTACATGAAAAAATCAGCGA